>NC_057865.1:296127384-296455717 GCF_019393635.1 Dromiciops gliroides | reverse complement strand
CATACCCCCAGAGGATACGGTCACTGCCTTTGAAGAGTATCTTCCCGGTTATCATCTCAGCCATGATGCAGCCCACAGACCAGATGTCCACTGAAACAGGGCCCAGCCCAGCCACATCAGGCTGGGGGTAGAAGGAGAGGGGCCAATGCCCCACCCCTAGTCCTGGGATCCGCCCAGGGCTTCACTTCCTCCAGGAAGTCTGCCAGGATTACAGCCCCCAGCTGCCCTCCCTCCCCACTCAATCCACAATTCATCCTCCAGGACGTCAGTTTAGGGGCATCCCAGGGCTCCCGGAAGTCAGGGGCTGTGTTTACTACCCCCACACAGACCAGGCAATAGGCCAAGGCCCAGTCAATTCCATTCCCACTTTCTAATCAGTCCTGTGGGGGCCTGAGTGGTGCTCCCTACCTGTCTGTGTGTAACGCATCCAGTTGAGGATGACCTCCGGTGCTCGGTACCATCTAGTCACCACATAGCCAGTCATCTCACTGTCTGTCTGCCTGGCCAGGCCAAAGTCCAGAATCTGCAGGGCAGAGACCCTGGGCAGCGGGGGCAGGGGTGGGAGAGAATACCACTGCCCAGATGTTCCCGCGGCTGCACAGCCACCTTAGGTCAGGACTGGGCTTATGAGTGGCCATTGCTGTTGTGCAGCCTCTGTCAGGCCGGGTTAGCCAGGGGACTGTTCCCCATTTGAGGAGGATGAGATGGGGGAGCAGTCTCAATAGAAAGTCCCACCCTGCCCGCTGGTTCCCAGACAACCTCATTCCCTACCCCTCTGGCCCCCACGTGCCTCACCTTCAGCTCACAGTCCTCATTCACAGCCAAGTTCCCAGGCTTGAGATCCTGGGCAGGAAAAGCAAGCTGCTATCCCATCATCCCTTGTGCCAAAGCCTGAAATGCCCCCCACTACTTGATGGGCATAGCTGGCATTCAGGCCCTCTCCCATCCAATCCCCTTTTCCAGGCCCATCACCCTGAGAGGTTCCTCATCAAGCCCCTTGTACCCCGGGGTCCCCTCTCTGATCACCTCAACCCATGCAGTAGGTGGCAGTTGTGATGTGGTGACAGCAGCATGCAGGAAAAAGGAGACTGCCCAGGGCTGGGAGGTGGGACACCAGGGTCCTTGCCCCAATCCCCAGGCTGGAGCCAACAGTGAAGTGGGTGACTCACCCTGTGGACGATGCCAGCAGCGTGGATGTACTACGGGAGAGAGGCGTGCAGTCAGTGACGGCTGACACAGCCCTCAGAGGAGGGGGGGAGCTCCGAGTCTACCATAGACCTCTTGCCCCCTTCAAGGGCACAGAGACCTTGGGGGACCTCCTGCCTCCTCCCAGGGATGGACTCAGTGTTATGGCCAGCCGTGGTGGGTGTCAGTGGGCTCATCTGCGCAATGGGCGCAAGGGGGCAGCGGCAGCACAGCATGTGAGGGTCTCATCAAATGACTAGAGACATACCTTGAGGCCGCGAAGCATCTGGTAGACCAAGAACTGGATCCTGTCGTCGCTAAGCTTTTCGTGTTTCATCAGCTTGCTGAGGTCTGTGCCCATGAATGGCATAACCAGGTAGCTGCCAGGGGAGAGGAGGCCTGGTCACTTCACCCACGCCATCTCCCGTGCGGAGGAGAGACACGGCCTCAGACATCGGGAAACGGCGGATGACACCCCCTCCCCAAAGCCCAGCAGGTTCTTTAAAAATACTGTGCGCTCGGGAGCTAGATGGTGCAGTGGATAAAGCACCGGCCCAGGATTCAGGAGGACCTGAGTTCAAATCAAGCCTCAGACACTTGACACTTACTAGCTGTGTGACCCTGGGCAAGTCACTTAACCCTCATTGCCCTGCAAAAGAAAGAAAGAAAAAAGAAGAAAAAATACTGTGCACTCATGTGAGGGAGGGACTGGACAGCGAACCAGGAAGGGCAAATGGGGCCTGGGCAGGAGGGCGTGGGGAGGGCGCTGCTCTTCTCTGAGTTGTTTTTGTTACAGATTGACATCAATCAAGGAACACCCCCCCCGCCCCCCCTCCCCCCCCCACCCCCGGCCAGGTACCAGAGGAGAGGGAAGGAGGAGAGCAGAGCCTCCCCCGAAGGAGGATAGAGCCTCCAGACTAGGGTGGCCCTTGGATGCCAGCCTGAGCAGTCTGCATTTTCTCCTGGAAACCCTGTGGGGGATGGGAGGTTTCTGAAGGCTAGGCTAAGTTAGTTCCGGCCGTGGGAAGGCTCTCTTGGCACGGTAGGAGGCCACGGAGGTGGCCTAAGCCGAGCCTCTCAGCTCCAGAAGGGAGCCGGATCGCTCAATTCCCTTGGGAACATTTTGGAGGGAGAGCGCTGGCACTCAAGGGATTCCACCAATGCCTGGGCTTGGCTTTATCTGAGCCGCAGAGGCCCGTGGAGCATCCGAGTGAGGCGGGGCAGTCCTGTCTGGCCCTCGGGTGGAGGGCCACCCACTCCTCTGGCTGTTACCCTCTGGAGGGTCGCCCAGCCCGGCAAGCAGGAGGCCCCTGCATGTGGACGGCCAGGCAGGCCTCCACCTCAACCATCCTGCCACTTGGCTCACGGTGGCCGCAAAACCCTGTCCTTGAAACCTGAACAGGACCGATCGAGAGAAGCCAGATGAGATGCTTGTAAAGCGCCCAGCCCATCCAAGCGAGGAGCTCTTAGGATGAAGAGCATGCTCACGGACGCTGCCACAGTGCAGGGGAGCCAGTGAGGGGCTGGAGGAGGGCGGGGCCGAGGGACAGAAGGGGGCACCGGGAGAGAGGCTGGCGCTCCTCACCCTCATGCCCACGTTTCCATCCAAAGCGGGCTCCTTTGGGATCCCTGCTCTTGCCGACTTCTCACTTCCCAAATGCCCGAAATGCTTCTCTGCCCGTGCAAATCCTCTCCTCCCGTCAAGACTTCCGGCGCAGTCTTCCCCATTCCCCGGCCCCCCCCCCCCCCCCCCCCGTGAGTTTTCCTTGGAGCAAAATGTTTAATTTTCCCTTTGCTGCCTTCCCTCGCTCTGCCTTGTCTGAAACTTGGCTGGGTTCACATCATATCCCTCCCACCCCATGGACCACAAGCACTTGAGGGACAGGGGAGGCGCCCTTCTTCACCTGTGTATCCCCAGCCCTGGGCTGTATATGCTGTTTAATAAATGCAGAATTCAATGGAAGTGACACCAAGGGAGCTGTCGCAGATGTAGGGGAAAGGAGAGGAAGAAAAGAGAGGATTCTGAGGTCCCAGAGGGTCCTCAACAGAGAGGAAAGTCAGAAGTAGCCTCAGGATTTGGGGGCCAGGGGTGGGGAGATGATGACCTTGAATTTGGGAAGGCTGAATTTGGGCAGTCCCAAGGCTCTTGGAGTCAGCCCCTTGCAGGGAGGAGCTTGATGGGCCCCTGCAATGCCAAGAGAAGATCAAAGAACTGGGAGACTGTAGGTGTGGGTTCTAGTCCCAGCTCTGGGGCTCCCTCACTATGAGACCTTGGCAAAGTCTCTTCCCCTCTGAGCTTTCTTCATCTGTAAAATTGGGGGTTGGGCTGGATGATGCTCGAGGTACCTTCTACCTCCTAAGGAAGAGAATGGGTGGGGGTGCAAAGGAAGTCATGGGACTGAGCCTTGAGAGGGGAGGCCAGCAGGGGACATGGATGGCACGGTCTGCCAGGGGGGAGGACAAGCAGGAGGCATCAGCCTCTGGGGAGCCGGTGGGGCTGGGGGTACTTGTCCTCTGTCAGAAGCTGCAGAGAGGCCAAGGAGGATGGGGCCTGAGGAGGGGGGTTCACAGTTCAGAGGTCACCAAGAGCTAGGGATGAAGAGGGAGGAGAAGTGGAGGGGAGGGTGGTGGTGGGGAAGCAGAGGCAGTCAGGGCAGACGCCTGGAGAGGCTGAGCTAGTGAGGGGCCAGGAGTCGGGGCTCTATGGTCCGGCTCCCTCCCTCAGCCCAGCCTGGCCCAGGCCTGGCCAGCAAAGGTTACCACAGCTCCGGTTACAACCCTCATTTTTCACTCCATGTTCAAGGTTATATTTCACACTCCCTACTGGTCATTAACCAGCTGGGCTCAAGGGTCACCCTCTTGGGCCACAAGGCCCAGGACAGTGCCCAGATAGCAGGGAGGTGACCTCAGCGAGGGGCGGAGCAGGGGGCAGCTCCCTGGGAAGCCTGTCCCAGCTAAGAAAGCTCTGCCCCATAACTCCCCCCATAGCTTCCAGGTCTGCCCTGTGGGCCAAACAAAGTGAGGCCTGTCCTTCTAAGTCAGGACAAAATCTCAGAATCTCAGAGCTGCAAAGAGTCCCCCTGGGACCGTCTTTGGTTTTGTTTTTTGGGGGGGTTTTTTGGTGAGGCAATTGGGGTTATGTGACTTGCCCAGGGTCACACAGCTAGTAAGTGTTAAGTGTCTGAGGCCGGATTTGAACTCAGGTCTTCCTGATTCCAGGGCTGGTGCTCTATCCACTGTGCCACCTAACTGTCCCCCCCAGGACCCTCTTAATCTACCCCAGCAGCCCCTCGTCCAGGCCCCACTCCCTCCCCCAGCTGTCCTCTCGGCTTCTTCCTGACCTTGGGCCTACACCTGCCTGTGCAGCTTCCCCACCCTGTTCTAGGTCTGTGCTTTGAGGCCAGTCCCTCTGCCAGTGCCAAGGAGGGCCTCCTACCCCTGGCCCAGGAAACATGCAGTGGATGATAATAGACATGGCCTTCTGATTTCAAGATGAAAGGAAGTTTCTGTCCCCCACCCCCCACTCCGGCCAAAATCATCCTCTCACATCCCCCCCTTGCCCCTAACACCTTCTGTGGCTCCCCAGTGCCTCTGCCCATCCCTACACCAGTGTGGCTGGCTCCTGGCCTCATTTCTAGATGAGTTTCTAGGTCTCTTCCAAGACTCCCGTGCCACGCAGGGCCTCAGCTTCCCCATCCAAGTCAGGCTGTGGGCAGTCAGAGACAGGGCTGACATGCCCCTGCAATCCCCAGAGCGTCATGAAGCCTGTTGACATGGATGGATGTGGTACACGAAGGATAGACAGCACTTCCTGCCCTTGGCTTATCGCAGTCCTCAGCCCAGGGCCCAAGTGCAATTTCTGAGAAATGGGCCAGCTTTTACCACGGAGAATCTGGGGCCTGAAGGCCCCGCTTTCCCAGCCATCTCTGGGTGGGGTCGGCCCTTCTCACTCAAGGTCCCAGGGGCAGCTTCCCTTCCCAGCCCCCACCAGGAAAAGGAGGGGAAACAGCTTCCGGCCTCAGGCCAAGACCAGCTTGGACCAATCAGGGATCAGTTGGGGGCTTGGGGAGGGGCCGGACAGCAGGCCTGGGGGCAGAGGGGAGGAGGGTTGCCTACTGATTTCCTCCAGGACCCTCTGTGGCAGAAGAAGCCTCACCCCAGCCCACAAGACAGCAGAGGCTGAGTCCCCTCTGCCTACCCCTGGCCCAGGCTGGGGGCTCCAGAAAGGCAGGGTTTAGGTCTGCTCCTCTCTGTCCCTCCAGCCTAGAAGCTCACTGAGGACAGGAGCCAGGGCCCCAAGGCCAGAGTCCCAGTACAGATGGCCACCCCCCCACTCACAGATACTCACAAGTCCGTGAAGTCGTCCAGCGTGTCATCTGGGGTGAAGACGTCTAGTAAGCCGATCACCTGGGGAGACAAAACAGCCTGAGAGACCGTAATGGTGCCCACCATTTCTACAGGCTTGAAGGCACTTCCCAAGCTGTCTCATCTGACCTTCACAACCGTCCTGGGAGGGAAAGGCCATTGTTGTCCCCATTCTACTGATGAGGAAACTGAGGCAGGGAGGTTCAGTGACCCCCCCCCCCCAGCGTGCTGCTAAGTGTCTGAAGCATATTTTGGACTCAGTCTTCCTCGGTGCAATGCTTTATCTAGTAATGGGTGGAAGGTGGGGCAGGAGCCAACCTCCTCACAGCAAAGGGTCAGTTCTGCATCATTTACTTGCCAGAGACCCAAGGCTGCTCCATCTTGCCCTCTTGGGCATCCAGGGGTCAGCTGCCCTGAGCAGGAGGACACAGATGACCCTCTGAACTGGCTCCCCATGCTGCGCTCCAAGGAAGAAGACTCTCATCTGAGCCCTGGTCAGTGGGCTGGGGGTTCAGGCTAACAGAGGGTATTTGGGAGCCTCTTTGTATCCCCGTTGGGCACCCAACAGCACAGGGACTCAGGCAGCCACCCAGGGATCCTGCATCAGGGAACCTGGAGTTGGAAGAGGTCTTGTAGTGGAGACGGATTCCCACCGAGCCTCTGTGGCTACTGCCTTGCCACCCTCGTCCCAACTCAGACCTCCAGATTATCCAGCTATGAGCTGGACAATGTCCCTGTCACGGAAAAACCCCACCTCAAGCCCAGGGAGGGCTGATGGCGGTGTGACATCCTGTCTCCCCCTTCCACTCTGTCCATCTTCTGGGCCTCCTGTGTGGTCTGAGGGATTGTGTGTGTGTGTGTGAGTAGGGAGGGGGCATGGAATTAGATGGGCCTGGGGACAAAGAAGGGTAAGATGAGGCAGGGTCAGGCCTGCCTCTCTGCCCTCCCTACCACCAGCCCTTGGCAGAGAGCACCAAACATGCCTCCCCAAGCATCCGCTCAGCCCTAATCCAGTCACCCACCCCAGCTGTCTCCTTGGCCCAAGCAGGCTACCCCCCCCACCATTGTCTTCACAGCCTCCCTTAGCCAGGCTCATGGATCTCCCAAGTCTCCCCCCTCACAGGCTATTTTCAGCTGGTGACACAGCAGGACAGGACCTTCTGTGAGCTCGCTCCCTCCCTCCCTCCCTGCACCCCCAGCTCAATGACCAGGACTCAGATGAGAGTCTTCTTCCTTGGAGGGCAGCATGGGGAGCCAGAGATAACCCAAAAGTCGGTTCCCCTGGCTCTGGGGCCACCCACTTGACCCCTTGGGTCATGGCCCCTCAGAGTTGGGACCTGGGGGGAGGTGCTGTGTGCTTCAAGCTTCTGCTTTCCTCTCCCCACCTCCACCAGGATTCTCTTAGCCTCTGTCTTTTGCCTGCTGAGAACACATCTCCCCAGGACCCTTAAATCTCTGAGCTGGACAGGCCCGGCCCTCAAAGGCAATGTAGCCTAATACCAACCTGGAGAAGAACCCTCGCTATATAGATCTCTGACCATCAGGCCTGCTGTGATCTGCTCCTATGATGGGGAACTCACTACCTCCAGAAGCAGCTGATTTCACAGTGTTTGTTGGGATATCTGCCCTATAGGCTGGTGTCATCACTTTCCCCAGGGCTCCTGGTTATGTCTTCTGGGGCTGAGCTCCCCATGACTGCCTTCACCCCCCAGCCCCCACCCCCCACTTCCCCTCCCACCTGTCCCCTGTCTCCCATCTATGCACATATTTTGGCGGCTGTCCCGATTCTCTGAGACCCTAGTTAATGTACTCTGGATCTATAGCAAGGGCATTAAGAGCCAGCCACACTAACTGTGGTGAAGACACCAAGATGGGCTGATTGGCACCACTGGGGATGCCCGTGTTCAATTCTGGGCTTCTGAGTTTAAGAAGGAAGGTCATGAGCCACAGCATTTCCACGGGAGGGCAGGCAGCATAGTGAATGGAGCCTGAGACTAATGAGGACATGTAGCCTGAGGAAGACTGGGGACCATGGAAATACCTTCAGGTATCTGAAGAGCTGTCCAAAAGGGGAATGAGCTGGGTGGGGGTAGTGAACTCCCCATCCCTGGAGGTGTTCAAGCAGAGGCTGGATGATTACTTTGTCAAGGATGGAAAGACTCCTTCTCAGGTACAGATTGGCCTGGCTGCCCTTTCTGACCCCTTCTGATCTTCACAGGGCAGTCAGGTGGTGCAGTGCACAGAGCGCCAAGCCTGGAGTCAGAAAGACTCATCTCTCTGAGTTCAAATCCAGCCTTAGACACTTACTAGCTGTGTGACCCTGGCCAAGTCACTTCACCCTTTTTGCCTCAGTTTCCTCTTGTAAAATGAGCTGGAGAAGGAAACCCCTCTAGGATCTCTGCCAAAAAAACCCCAAATGGGGTCATGAAGAGTTGGATACAATTGAAACAACTCAACAACAAACCTTCTTGTTCTAGGGCTCCGGGTACACAGAGCTGCCCGGGCCCCAGCCCTGAGGCCAAGATGATCTTTTGCTCTCATTGCTCAGGGCTGGCCCTCAACTCTTCATTGCCCCCCGACCCTGGCCCCTTCCCAGGCTCCATTGCACAGGGAGGGCCACTCAAGGCCAAGGGTAGATGGTCAGTAGGGCAGAGAGAGGCTTCCCCAAAGAAGAAATAGGAACTGGCCTCCCAGGGAGTGGAGTGGAGGCTCCGGACTCCTGGGGAGCTCCCCTGGGGACCATAACCAGGCCCCCAGCCCAGGGGGCCATGAGGGCACAGCAGGGCCTTCCATCTCAGCTCCATTGGATTCTGCTCCATCCCCAAACTGATTGGATTTCAGCAAGGTCTGAGGGAGCGGAATTAAGAGTAAACAGCTCTGAAGTGTTGGATCACGTTATGATCTGGGCACAGGCCGTTCCATCCTGGCTCACAGACTGAGCCAAGCCAATGCCAAGCCCATGGACAGCATAGGCCAGTGTCTGCCTGAGTCCTGAAGCTGTTCCGGGGGGTAGTGGTAGTCTGCCAGTGTAAACCCCCATCCCCAATTCCGGGAAAGAAGCCCAACCCCAGGTAAGAGCCTCCAAGTGAACACAGTCCAAGAAGGACTGGCTCCCCAGTGATTCAGGATGAGACCATAGACCCCTCCCCTCTAGTATTGCTAGAAATCATCTAATAAGGTCATTTCACAGGTGGGGAAACTGAGGCCTCAGGAGGGGAAGGCATTGCCCAAGAGAACACAAGGCAGTAAACAGTAGAGCCTGTTGGGTTCTTCCAACTGAGCTTCCCAAAGCAGGCTGAATCTGGGGGCTTCACTTCTGACAGAGTCAGAGGCGAAGGGCCGAGTAGACGGAACTTGGCTTAAAGAAAAAGGTCAAGGCACAGCGATTCACAGACATAAAGCCCCCACCCCCACCCCCCGAGAGACCTAATACTTTCTCCAAGATGGAACTTCTGGAGACTTCCTTCCCCCAAGGAACCTTGAGGTTCTGAGACGTGGAGAAGAGGAGGCGAACACTCCCAGCATGGGGAACAGCCCAGGCAAAGGTCTGGAGATGAGAGATGGCATGGCAAGTAAGCCAGATTTGGGGGCTATAGAGTTTGGGAGAGTGATGTGTGATTAACCCAAGTCTTTGTCCGCCTCTCTTTTTTATCTGTTTCTGTCTCCCTTCTCCTCTCTGAGTTTCTTGATCTCTCTCAGACACTCAGACTCACTGGAGGAAGAACTACAGACATTCCAAGACAGGCTAAACCCCAGCAGGGGGTGGGGTGGGGTGGGGATGGGCCCTGCCAGACCTCTCTGCCCAACACCCACCTCCCAGTAGGGCTGTGAGGAGGGAGAGTTCCCAACAGCATCTGCCCCCAGGGCCCTTCAACGGGGCCTGGGAACTCTGGCCCTTGATAGCTGTGGGTCACTTCTTTCTGAGTCTCAACTCGCTCATCTAAAAAACGGGCTAACAATGCTTGCATTACTTCTTTGCAGGGGGGACGGTTGTGCACATGTAGATTTTCTCGGTGGGTTCAGTGGATACAGCACTGGCTCTGCACTCAGGAAGTCCTTGGAGAGGACAGGCTGCCTTGGTTTCTCCAGTCTACCACAACACACAGCACAAAATGGGTACTTAAGAAATGCTTGCAGATTGATTTGTAAAGCTCCAGGGGCCACAGAGTAGCAAGGTCTATTCCATTATTATCAACTTCATTCCATAAAATGTTAGATTTTGAGAGCTGTCGGTGGTGGGCACCTCAGACATATCCAGCCTGATTTCCCTCTGTGGAAGAATTGCTTCCACTATATCCTTGAGGAGTCATCTTGCCTCTGTTTGAACACTTCTAGGTGGAGAACTCCCTACCTGGAGTGGCAGTCCCTTCTGCTCATTTCAGACAGCTTAAAATGTGAAGTTCAAATTGTTCCTCTGACTTACTCCCAGTTCCCGTGGGGTCAAGCAGAACGATGCAAATCCCCCAGACAGCCATCATGTGCCACCCCACTCCCAAGTCTTCTCTTCTTGGGGCAGCTGGTGGCTCAGTGGAAGACCCACGTCCAAATCTAGCCTCAGGTGCTAGCTGTGTGACCCTGGACAAGTCACTTCACAGCTGTTTGCCTTAGTTTCTTCAACTATAAAATGGGTGTAATAACAATAACTCTCTTGAAAGGCAGATGTAAGGATCAAATGAGAAAATGTGTAAAGCGCTTAGCACATGCCTGGCACATAGTAGGTTCTATATAAATGTTTGTTCCTTTCACACTCCTTCTCAGGGTTAAATATTCTCCAATTAAGGGGCAGCTAGGTGGCACAGTGGATAGAGCACCGGCCCTGGATTCCAAGGACCTGAGTTCAAATCTGGCCTCAGACCCTTGACACTTACTAGCTGTGTGACCCTGAACAAGTCACTTAACCCCAATTGCCTCACCAAAAAAAAAATATTCCCCAATTAAGATAAAATAAAATTTAAAAATTAAAAAAAATAATATTCCCCATTTCTTCAGCAAAGGATGATGACCAATTCCCTTACCATCCTAAGTTACCCTGTCTTGTTAATGTCCCTCCTTAAATGCATTGACCAGGATCAGACACAATATTCCAGATGATGAAATAAATAGATCCAGAGAGGGTAAGTCACTTGGCTGAGGTCACACAGTATTAATCCATCACGGGGCATCCCTCTATCCAACTACAGCCAGATCTCCCCTGCAGAGGATGACAAGGGTAAGGGGACCACCATCTCCCAGGGCCAACCTTATCAGCCACCTGCCTCCAGAAATTTGGGCATAGGGGAGTGGAGAGTGGGAGGAGAGATACAGAAAGATCCGACTTCAAATGTGTCCTCCCCTGGAGCATGGGTGTTGCCCTCCCTTGCCCCCAAGATCAGACCTTGGAATGGGAGGTATGGGATGTGACCCCTCCCCATGGGGTCTTCCTTCCTGGTGACTTTCCTGCTCCATCCCTTCCTCACCAGCACCCCAAGTCTAGGCCCCTGTCACTCATGGCTTCCCTGGACCAATGAAACAGCATCCTTGCTGCTCCCTCTACTGTCAGTCTCTTCTTCTCCCAGCCCATCCTTCACACCTCTGCCAAAATAATCTAACTGGGATTCTGCTCTTACTACCCTTCTCCCCTGCCTAACCTCTCCGGAGATTGAGTAATGCTCAATTCCTTAACTCTAGCCTGCCTTTCCAACCTTGGCTCACATTGTTGCCTTCACAATCTCTATCCTGAAAGGTAATGAAGCTTGAACCAGGAATATGACAATTCAAATTGTCGGGGCCTCGGTTTCCCCATCTGAACAATGGAGGTGTCATTCTGATTCCTACCTCACCAAGGGGTTGTGAGGCTCAAATGACAATAATAACAATAATAACTAGCATTATCTAGAACTTCAGGGTTTTCAAAGCATGTTATCACATTTGGTCCTCACAACTTTGTGAGGTACTTTCTAAAATCTTCCCAGATAGATGGTGCAAGGGTAGAGCACTGAGCCTGGAATCAGGAGGGCCCTAGTTCCAATTTGTCCACAGATAATTACTAGCTGCGTGACTCTGGGAAGGTCTGCCTGTCTGTCTGCCTCAGTTTCCTCAATTGTAAAATTAGGATAATAATAGCATTTACCTCCCAGGGCTGTTATGAGGATCAAATGAGATAATGTTTGTAAAGCGCTTAGCACGACTGGCACATAATAGGTGAGTAATAAATACTTGTTCCGGGGCAGCTAGGTGGCACTGATAAAGCACCGGTCCTGGATTCAGGAGGACCTGAGTTCAAATCCAGCCTCAGACACTTGATGCTTACTAGCTGTGTGACCCTGGGCAAGTCACTTAACCCCCATTGCCCCACAAAACAAACAAAACAAAACAATAAATAAATACTTGTTCCCTTTCCCTACATTTTACAGATGAGGAAGTTGTGTCTGAGATAGGTTAAGTGGTTTGCTCAAAATGTGTGGAAAGTACTTTGTAAATGTTATGACACTCTACAAACACAGGTATTCTTATATATTCAGCCACCCTGGGCCCTTTTGTGCCTCCCGGTCACACTCCATGTTTTCCTGTCTCTGGTCTCCATATTTTCCCCTGCCTCAGATGTCATTCTTCCTCCTTTGCCAACAGAATTCCAACTCCTGCTTTAGAGCCTAACTCAGAGTTTGCTTCCTCCAGGAAGCCTTTGCTGATGTCCTTGGGCCAGCTAGGAGCTGTCCCTTCTGGCCTCACAGACCTCTTAGAAGTCTGCCTCTGTGACCGTAGAACGGTCTCATGATACTGTCTATTATACCATGAGCTCCCTGAGAGGGTCTTTCCCAAGATTCTCTTCTCCTCCTGCACAGCATGGGGGCTGCAGATCTCTAAGAATTGGTTCCTTTTTTTTGAAGGGACAAACCTGGGGCACACCTGGGCATGTGCTCTTGGGGAACTCACCTAGGGGGAAGGGGCAAAGGAAAGTGGCATCCTAGGGTCCTGGATATCCGCCCTTAGGGAGTTCCCAGTCTGGTAGGGGAAGGAGACCATGAGATAACACACTATTCTAGGATAAACTCATTATCGGAGGGATGGGGGGGGTGGTGGTCTAGTTAACCGAAGTTAGTCCGGGGCATCTTCTGGGGACTATGAGGCATTTAGGCTCCCCAGGTCTCAGAGGGGGGGGTTGTCCATTGGCCCCTTAGTTTGGGGGTCATCATTAGGGGGCAGGGCTGGAACCCACATTCCTGAAGCACAGTAGGGGCTGGACTTAAAGACTGGAAGGCCAGACTTAAAGGCCCAGGAATATGTGGGGGGAGGGGAGGGGGAGGCACCGAGGGAACTTGAGGCACAGACTGAAGGCCTTTACTCCAGGCCTCTACCCACCATTGCTTGGACCCAGGAGAACACCTGCCTGGAGTTTCCCTCTGACCCTGCTCACATCCCCAAAGACCACTGGTGGCTAAATTACAAGGAAAGGTCTCCCTGTTAACTCGGATAAAGGTGAAGGGAGGGACCCTGTGGGACCTAGGCCCCCAGCCCTATGCTGCCCCATCTTCCCTGTGTAAACACACGGAGGGGCAGCCAGTAGAGGGTGCTGAGCCCCACCCCCACCTCGCGGGAAGCTGGCGAGCAGCCCGATGGGCAGGCGAGTGGGTAGGTGCAGGGTCACTCACGTTCTCGTGCCGCATGTGTTTGAGCAGCCGCAGCTCCCGGTATGCGCGCTTGGCGAACAGTTCTGACTGGAAGGGCCGGTACAGCTTCTTGATGGCCACCTTGGTGCCGGTCCTGCTGTCAATGGCCGAGCTAGGAGCCGACACCCGAACACTCAACCACCCCTGCTGGTGAGGCGGGATGAGAGCCCCGCCAGGATGAACAGGGACTAACGTCCCGGGTTCTCCCGCCCTCCCCCGGGAAGTCTAGGGAGCCCGGAGCTGGGAAGAGGGGGCCCCTCCTTCCCTTCACCACACGTGCCCGGAGGGCACCCCCAGCAGCCACCGTCTGGGAACGGGGAGACATTCGAGCTCACCACCCCTCGGCCTCGGGGCCCATCATCAGGGGCCAGGGCTGGGTTCCATGAAGGTGAGGCCCCAGCCGAGCACCCCCTCCCACGCAGCACCCCTCAGTCGCTCGGCCCCGTCCGTGTTCTGCCCTGGCCGTGCCCCCCACTCACCACACGGCCCCGTAAGCCCCCGAGCCCACGGGCTGCAGGTCCCGGTAGAGTTCCCGCACCTCCCACGCAGTCTTAGTGACCTCCTGCCGGTAAAAACCCTTCCGGGGGGGCGGAGGGGAGCTCATGGCGGCCGGAGAGAGGTGGCGCGGAGGTCGCCGACCCCCTGTGCTCACACGCACTCACACTCACTTTCGGACACACGCGCGCGCATGCACACATACACATACACAAACACTACACTCCCACAAAGGGTTGACCCGCCAGGGTATTCCCCCTACCCGGGAGAGGCAAGAGGTTGGAGCTGCCTCCCCCTCCGTAACCCCGCCCTGGGCCCCCGAAAGTGAAGGGGGCTACTCTCCCACTCTATCCCGGGCGCTCTCTTCTCTTCCCCTTGCACGTCTTTTCTTCTCTCTCTCTCTCTCTCTCTCTCTCTCTCTCTCTCTCTCTCTCTCTCTCTCTCTCTCTTTTTCTTTCTCTGCTTTCCTTTTGGACTAGCTCTCTGATACTTTCTCTTTCTGTCCTCAGCCTCTGGTGCTTTCTTTCTCTGACTCGATCTCTTATCTCTGTCTCTCTGTCTCTGTGCGTCACCCTTCTCCTCTGATCTCTGTAGCTTTCTCTCTCTGCCTGCCTCTGTCTTTAACTGTCTGATGCTCGCTGGCTCTCTCGCTCTCGCTCTCAATCGCTCTCCTTTTCCTAGTCTCGGACTCTCTTTGTGTCTCTTTTCCCCTCAGACCCCGGGCTCTCTAAGCCTCTGTTGATCCGCAGGCAGTGGGGCCCCACGTGACCCCGGCCCTTCCTCCTCTTCCCCTGGGAAGCAATCCCAGCTACCTGCTGTGGGGAGGGGGGGGGCAGTGGGGAGGCGCCACCCCTGTATTCCCTCCCCTCCCCTCTCTTTCCTTTCCTTCCCTTCCCCCTCCCTTTCCCGTCCCCGTCTCTTTTCCCTTTCCTTCTCTTTCCAGCCCTGCCCTGCCCTCCCCTCCTCTTCCTCTGGCATTAGCTCCCAAGGGGACTCGGGTAGGGGTAGGGAGAAAGCAGGGCCCAAGTCTCTGGAGCTTTATTAGACAACATCCTCTTGCATGTTAAGAGTTACAAAGTGCTTCCCTCACCAGAAGCCCGTGGAGTAGTTATCTCCATTATATTAAGCAGGGAAATTGAGTCTGTCTGGGAGTGAGGGGGGCTCTATCAGAGTTCACTCGGCTAGAATTGGTCTCCTGTGCCCAGCCCTCTTTCCAGGAGAAAAGAGCTTTCTTTGCTCCCTCACTGTTAGTACATCTCTGGCCCAAGCAGCCCTGGAAAGTTTGGGGAGCCCGGGGCTTGGAATTGGCTGTGAAATCTAAGGTTGCCTACAACCTCTAACCTACAGCCCTAGGTCTGTCAACACGTCACTTCAGTTCCAGCCTCTGTGCTACTGCCTACGCTGTCTGTTTTTTTGCCTTAATTATCTCTGGGCCTGCCCTCTCTGGCTCCCCTCCTGCCTAGCAGACAGCTCCTGCTTGGTCTCTTGGTTTCCCAGGTGCATGTTGTGGTGGGTCCCCTAGGCTTGAGCTTTTCCTCTCAGATGATCTTCTTGCTGCCGCTGGCCAATTTTCATTTCTGCACAGATGTCTCTTACACCTCTGATCTCTGGCCCCAATATTCCCTGAGCTCCAGCCTTGCTTTGCCAGCTATCCACTCTGCCCTTTATAATTTCCAACTGACGAGTCATACTCCTCAGGCCCCCAAGTCTCCTTAATCATCTCCTTTGGATCTCAGCACCCTGCCTCCACCTTTTTAAGATATTTAGGGGTCTGTCCTAGCCAGTGATCCAGGCCACCATCTATCTCTCTCTAGCCAGGTTGGACCAACTAGGGAGAGCTGGTTGTTAAATTTTCATTGTGAACATTCATGCCTCAGAAATCAGCAAATGCTATAAATCAGGGCTTGATTTGTTCTGTTGATTGTCTAGGCATAAGAAAGTGATAGAGGTGAAACTTAAAAGCAGGTCAGGTGTAGTTTTTTCCCTTCAAGCTGATTGTTAACCCTTTACCAGTACACCCCAGCCAGGGGTCCCCCTACTTCACTGTCAGTTCTAAGAAAGGGTCCCCCCTGTATCTGAACTTTGTCCCTTGCCCCAAGTTGATCACAGGCACCTTTTCACAAATCCACAGGATCTTAAAGCAGGAAGGGATCTGAGAGAACATTTGTGTTATAAAGGAGTGCCCTTGACCCCCTGCGCCAAAGGGGGTCATCCCCCTCTTTGAAGGTTCCTGGTGATGGGCGGCTCTCTCCCTCTTCCTGCAGCACATTCTACTTTGGTGAAGCAATTTTCTTTGTTAGAAAGGTCTGCCTTAATTTGCTGTAAAATCCTGGTCCTGTCCTCTGGGGCCAAGCAGAACCAGGCAAATCCCCTCCTCCACATGACCGCCCTTTAAATGCTTAGATACAGCGATCGATCACAGCCTCATACTAAATCATAGGGTGGATGTGTTGAGTTCAGAGGTATGTCCAGGTGGAGCTGTCCAGCAGGCAGCAGTTGGTGATGTGAAGAGAGAGAGGGGGAGAGAGAGAGAGAGAGAGAGAGAGAGAGAGAGAGAGAGAGAGAGAGAGAGAGAGAGAGAGAGAGAGAGATTGAGAAATTAAGGGCTCCATGTATAGATTTGGGGATCATCTACATAGAGATGAAAAATAAATCTATGGGAATTAAAATTACCAAGGGAGAGTAGAAAGAAGAGAAAAGAACCCGTGGGGTTCAGAGCCTTGGAAGATTCTTACATTTTAGGGCTTGTAGAAGGACAATAATCTAGCAATGACAATTGATATAAAGCATCAGATGGCCTTGTGTTTGTTATTTTAAAAATGAACAAATCAATTAATTCTGTTTAATTAATTTACTTAACTCATCTAAGCCTCTCCCCAAACGGTCAACTCTTTTATTTCTGTGAAGGCTAACATCCACCTCCAAGTCACTAAGGTTTAGAACCTGAGTCATCCTTTAGCCTGGCAAAAAAGGAGACAAGGGACATTTGAGCTTCCCTCAAGTATCTGGAGGTAAATCCCAAGTATTAGATGGAGGAAAAATTAGGTGGCTTCAGCTTGGGCTCCAAAGGACCGAAATAGGAGCAGTAGGTGGAAGTTTCAGGGGCAGGTGATGTCAGGGCTATCTATCCAAAGGTGGGATGGGCAGGGGGGTTGCCCTCATAGGAAATCTTCGGGTAGAGTTTGCACGATGACCTGTTGCCCAGGGCGAAGGGAAGCACCTGCTGTCACCCAGGACAGACCCTTTCTGCTCTGACACTTTGTCACTCGTCCCTCTCGCTCCCCCCTCCCCCCACCCCCATCCGATTCAATCTAATTCCCAAGTCTCTTCTCCACTCATTCAACCACAACCCTAAATTGGACTCACTCATCTAGACTGTCACAAATTCCTCCCCTTACTTCCGGTTTTTGCCTTTCTGCTCCACCTTCCACAAATCTTTATAATCTTGCTCAGGCACAATTCTTTTTTTTTTTTTTTTTTGCGGGTCAGTGGGGGTTAAGAGACTTGCCCAGGGTCACACAGCTAGTAAGTGTCAAGTGTCTGAGGTCGGATTTGAACTCAAGTACTCCTGAATCCAGGGCCAGTGCTCTATCCACTGCACCACCCAGCTGTCCCGACTTAGGCACAATTCTAACCATGTTACCGCTCTCCTAAAAAGCCTTCAGCGTGTGGGGGGCAGCACAGGACTGGGGACCTAAGTCCCTCAGCCCCACAGGTTTCAAGGGAGAGTGTCCTGCCCTAATCTTTCCCCCTTGTTATCTGATTTACAGATTATTTGGGGAAGCCGTGGGCAGGTCGTTCCCTCTCACTCTGTCTACTCTCAGTAGTGTTTGGGGACCAGAGGAGCGAGGAAGGGTTGGCTGGAGGAGCCAGCATGACTGGGCCTTAAACACAGCCAGAGCGATGCTGTTCTCCGTTGGTTTCTGTAAACTGCTGTGTCAGCCTGACATTCAAGGCTCTCCGAACACAATCTGGCTCCTTCCAAGCTTCCTTTGTCTGCTGGCTCTGGCCCCTGGCCATGCTTTGGAGCCCTCACCCCATCCCTCCTACCTCCCTGCTGGATCAGAACCTTCAAACTTCAAACTGGGTTCTGACCTTCCATCTCTCTGAGGGATAGGAGCCCAGCCCCCTTCTCTCAAGAGGGGATTTCCTGCCCAGAGATCCTCAGTCCAATCCCCGTCTCCAGAGGACAGTGGGGCCCAAAGAGGGAAGGGAGCTTTCTCAAGGGCACAGTGAGTGGGTGACAGAGCTTCAGGGAAAAGCCAGGTTTCTTTCCCCTTCTGAAGGCTGGCTTCTCCCTGAACTAAGCTCACCATCCCTACAGGTCTCAAGGGGAGCCCTTGATTCTCTCGAACTCCTGGACAGCTCATGTCGTTAGGAAGCTTTCCCCTAAATTTTCAAACAACTCCCCAATCAATCAACAAGCATTTATTGAACACCTACTATGGGCCAGGCGCTGAGGATACAGACAAAACTAGAAAGGGTCCCTGCCCACATGGAGTTCACATCAGCTACACAGACAAAATATACACAGAGTCCACTTGTTCCATTGGTTGGAAACACACATTTCACGAAAACAGACTTAGTCTTGGTCAGTTTGTCCTTACATGGGCCTGTCTCAGAACTTTCCCCAATGGCTCCTCCCACTTCTGCCCTCTGGGGTCAAGCACAACAGACTAATCCTTCCTGTACCTGATACCCCTCTAAGACTTGCAAACAAACTGCAGTATCGTCCCCTCCGAATCTTCTCTTCTCCAGGCAAAGCCGAACCAGTCCCTCCAACTGATCCTCACATACCCCGACCTCCAGGCTCTGGCTCCTTGCTGATCACCCTGGACACTTAATGCTGGCCTGTCCATGTAGCCTGACCAGGGCAGAGGACAGAGGCACTGTCATAGTTTTCCCGTCCCGGACACTATGGTCTCTCCCAGTGCAGCTGGTTATGTCATGCTCGTTGATTGATTAAATGCTTGCTGATTGACTGATTGATGGGCTCGGGGCCGAGGCGGGGGAGGGGAGGTGTGGCAGGCCCCACTCCAGTTCCTAAGATCTCCTTACAGTAACAGGATCCTCCAGGGCAGGCCTGGGCCCTGTGCCCACTGGGCCCCGCCCCCAGCCCCTGCCACCCGTCCCGGAGTTCACTTTGTCGCCTGGGCTTGTTGTTGTAAAATGACTCTGGGATTGTGGGCACCAAGCCTGGCACACAAGACACCTGTCCTGCAGTTAGGTGCACATTGAAATCTCATACACTACATGCTACAGGACATGTGTGTGACGCTGGCCTACAGCACACACCTCACACACCTCAGTCCTGGCCCAAGACCCAGGTGTGCCTGCCCCACAGACAACACCTCCCATGTGACATGTGGGCCAGATGGCTGAAGAGCATACATTTTCCCAGACCCTGTTTGCACATGCACATACACACATTCACATGCGGTGCTCCCCGATCCCACACTGCCCAGTGGGTACAGGTGAGGCCTTTCCTGGTAGCAAAATCAGGGGAGAGGTGAGGGCAGTCCCCCCCCTTCACTAGGTGGTATTTCCTTCCTCCCTTGCTCTTCTGCCCTCCACCCCCTGCTCCCCATCCCAGTTCCTCACCAGGGTTTTGGTTCCTGAGTGGGCAGAAGGGCTGTGAATGGTGGGGCTGGCAGGGGCAGCAGGCTCTGGCTCTTCTGGGAGCTGAGCCCCACACAGATAATCTCCCCATTAGTGGGCAGAGAGATGGGGACCCTCCCAGCTCTCAATGATTTAAGACTTGCATTGCCCACCCTGTGCAAAGGTCACCGTCCTACCATGTGCAGTCCCCAGTCAACTAGCCTGGAGCACTCTCTCCTAGAAACCTTCAAAGCTCTGGGGGAGAGGTTCCTCCTCCCCACCAGGAAAACCTGACTTGTCTAGAAAGCCTTCCCAGACTGCTCTGGTCCAAGTTGGGTTGCCCCTTGCTCTGATTTCTCTAGCTTTCACAGTCTGAGCCCGGAGTCACAGAGTATAAGTTTCAAGGACTCCCCAGACTGAAAGCCCCCTGAGGGCAGGACCTGGGGCTGTTCTTCCTCCAAACCAGGAGCTCCCTGGGGGCAGTACCTGGGACTGCTGCTCCTCCTTTGTGCTCCCTGCCTAGAAGCATTTAGCTTTCCTTTGAATATTTCCACCGGTGGCCAAACTAGGCTAAGAACCCAGCAAACAGAACCCTGGACATACCAAGAACCTTGGATTTCAGCCCCAGCCCCAAGCTTCCTAGCTCTATGAACACAGGCAATTCGCCTCACCTCTCTGAGCCTCAGTTTCCCCAAGAGAAGACATACTCTGATTTTTCTAATACAGTGAGTAGTTGGTGCTGAGCTAGGGAAATGGGAGTCATCTCTTTCAGTCAGGGCCGGCCCAGCTGACCTATCTCCCCAGCCCCTGGATTCCAGAAGCAATGGCCACAGCCATTGTGGCAGGATGAGGCTGGGACACCGTATCCCCCAAACCCCGGGAATCTCTTTTCCCGGGCCTTGGTCCCTCTCCCTCAGCACAAACATAGGAAAGTGACTCTGTGGGGGAGGTGGAACCCCTGTGGGGTGGGGTAACAGGAGCACAGCTCCTATGCCACCCAAAATGATATTCCCAGCATAACATGGGATGTCCCTTCTCCCCCCAAAGACAGAAGCCTGAGGGTCAGGTTGGCTAGCCATGACACCCCCCCCCCATACATATGTAGGCACTTGAATTGCCCTCAGAACCGGAAGGCAGCTCCAGTCCAACAAGAATGGCCTTAACAACATTCCTGACAAATGGTCCCTGAGCCCATCGGCTGACAGGGATCTTACTACTTCCCACGGGAGAACTACATGGCCGGGTTTCCTTCTTTTAAACTGGAATGGGCTTCCTTGTCACATTCATCCGCCACCCCTGCTTCTGCCCCCTGGGACAGAGCAAAAGGAGGCGTCTTCAAGCTAAGTCAACATTCCCACGTTCTTCCAAACAATCTTTGGACAGCATGGCCATCTCAGTCTTCTTCCTGAGAAAGGATGCCCTGGACTGAATCCAGAGGAGGCTGGACCAAAGCAGAGAACAGTGGGACGCTCCCCTCCCTGCTCTAGGACCGTCAGGCCCCTCTGAACTCAGGCCAAGATCCCAGTGGCTTTTTACACACTTGATTCACATTGTGCTTGTGAGTCACTAAAACCCTCGGATCTTTTTCAGACACATTGCTGCCTCCCGCTCTGGTGGTTGTGAAATGGATTTTTTGAGCTGAAGAATAGAATTTTGCTTGTTCTTTGTTAATACTTCATCTTATTAATTGGCCCAATTCTCTAGAGCTTGTCATGATCTTTTCATGGCTTCTGTCTGCTCTCCCCATTCTGTGTGTGTGTGTGTGTGGGGGGGATGTTGCTGGCCTGAGAATCTCCAGGAGTTTGCTCCTTTCTGGGTCAGCTCCGATCATCCTTATGAGGAGCTGAATCTGCTTCCCTGCACCTCCTGGTTGGGCGCTCTGGGTCTATGACAATCTTCCACACACATGCAGAGGGGATCCAGTTGTCCCTAAGCCTTCTCTTCTGCAGACTGGGGGCGTTTGCCCCAGTTCCTCCAAGTGAGCCTTGTCTGGCCTGGGGCCCAGGCCTCTTAACCCTCCCGAGTGTCCTGCTCTGGGCTTTGTCCAACCCATCAATGTCCTTCCTAAAATGTGACACCCAGGCCTGAACCTGATCCTCCAGGCGAGGTCTGAGCAGGACATGGGACAGCAGGCCTGTGGCCTCCCTGGATCTGGACAGGAACAATCCCTGAAACCACGTGCATGTCTCCACTCACAGCTTGCCTATGTTCATCCCCATAAATATGTCCTCGTTCAGACACACGTGTTCAAATACACACCGAGACACACAGACACAGCTCCCCCACCCCCTCCCCCCACCTCCAGGCCAGAGATCGAGGTCTTCCTTGTGAGGCCCAGGCTTCAGCACAGAGAGGACCCATTCTCTGGCCTCTCACCCCGACCCTGGGTTCCGAAAGTCTACCAGAGGTAGGCACAGGGAGGCTATGCCCTGGGGCCCAAGGGACCCCAGTACCCTGCCTAGCATCAGGGTCCCCATCCTACCCACATGACTCCTATTCCTGAGTGGGGCATAAAAGCCTCTAGCATCCTTTATCCTTGTTCATCCATACACTGCCCTCCAGGTCATGGCCGGAGCCCCCCACCCCGACCCCTGTGAACAAGGTCGCCTCCGGCTGCTGGGCCTGCCGCCTGCTTCCTGAGAGTCTGCTCTGTGCCCTCTGGGACGAGGAGGGCGATACTGATGGGTGAAGCCGGGCATCAGGGGCGAGCCCTGCCTGGGTGGTGCCTGTGGCCCCCGGCCTCCTCAGGGCTCAATCTCCAGGCCATCCATCGGCAGCTCAGGGGCCTTGAAGCTGATGACTTCTTCATAGGTGAGCTCTGAGCGGGAAGACGAAAACCAATGGACAGAGGGAAGAAGAGACAGGTAGACAGAGTGACAAGGACACGGGGGAACACAGGAGTGAACGTGAAGATCCCCAATCCCTGGTGTCCTCCCACCCAAGGCCCCACATACCTACTGCCCCCCCTCATTGCTCAGTGCTCCTGACTCCACCTCCAGCCTAGGGAAGGGGGCGGGCCAGGGATTAGGGACAGAGCCCAGGACAAGAGTATGCTCTCGATTGAAGGAAAGGTGAAATTTCCACTCGATAAAGAGAAGTCCACAGGACCCCCAAGTCTCTCTACACACCCTTCTGTGAACCCCAGGTTCATCCAAATGAACCCAGGCCCCTCCCTCCCCAGGATCATGACTGAGAAGAGTGGGGGGCATCTCTCCTGTGGGAAGTAGAGCGATGACCTCCCCCCTCTGGAAGGAAATGGACAGCTGGCCAGTCCATTGGGAAATAGCCACCAAGTAAGCCCTGCCTCACGAGGCCTGCCCTGGGAGGAAGGGGAAGGCAGGGGAGGGGGGGACAAGGGGATGCTACAGGGAAGCCCACCTCTCTACCACAAGGGATCGGTCTTCCATTAAACCCTCTGTTCTTAGAACTAGCTTGCAGCATTTGGAGTTTGGAAAATCCAGGGATAGACCTACTGGAAGTCAGGCAGCAGGAACTGGGGGAGCTAAGAAATAGGCCTCAGTGAAATCATGAGGCCTAAATAAGATTGGTCCCTTTAGCCCCCCCGCAGTGTGGGGGCCAGGACAGGCGATCCCCTCACCCTTCCACTCCTCAATGGTCCTCTCTTTATTCTCAATGCTCTCGTCATAGGGCTCAGCCTCGGGCTCATCCTCGGGATCGTGGTACTGGGCAAAGTAGGGGTGTGCCAGGGCCTCCGTGGCACTGACCCGCCGGTCACTGTCTAGGACCAGCATCTTCTCCAGGAGGTCCACAGCTGGGGGCAGGGAAAGGCATCGAAACAGGGGTCAAGTAGCCGAGGCCTGACCCTGGTTCCATGGCCCAACTCACAACTGACCTCTCTGGGCCTCTGTTTCCCTATCTAGGAAATGGAGATAAATTCCTACCTAGGCACCACCCAGTGATGTTTGCCCATCTCCAGCGGCAGCAACCTGTGTTGGGATCCCTCTGTTAATTAAATCCAATTTATCCTGTCTATAACCTCTTCATATATGGCTGTCGCGTGTTGTCTCCCCATTAGACTGCGAGTACCATGGGAATAGGGAATGGTTTAACCCTTTCTTTGTATCCACAGTGCTTAGCACAGTTCTTGTCACACAGCAGGCATTTAATAAATATTTAGTGACCAGCTGACTGTCTTATGCCTTGCTGGTCTAGAAACTCTGTGAGGGTATAAGGGTCCTGAATGATAATGTATGCACAGTACTTTGAAAACCTATTCATTGTCATTATTATTACTCTGTATTTTCCCCAGTGTAGACCAGGGCCCTGCATGCAGAAGGAACTTAATAAATGCTTTTTGCATGATGAATGAATGAACTCCCCAACCCTTCTCTACCTGTCGATTCTCTCTTCCTGCTCCCTCTTCCCTTCAGGATAGGGGCAGTGCTGAATCCTTTCCAGGCATTTCCTATCTCCTTCCTGCAGGGAGTAGTTTAGGGTGTGATCTTTTCTCAGTTTTCCCCTAGAGACTTAATCAAATATACCCTAATACAACTATTAGTTTATTTTTAGCCTGGGGCAAGATAATGACCCCCATTTCCCAGTGGTCCCTTTCTCTGTTTTATGGAGGTTCATGTAAGATGCAAAGTTATTAATATAATCACAATAGCTCTGAGCCCCTGGTTAAGAAAAGCATTAGGAGACAGAGTGATATAGTGGAAAGAGCAATGGAGTTAAAATAGGAGGAACTGGGTTCAAATCCTGACTATGCCACTTATTATCTGTGTGTCTTTCGGCAAGTTCCTTACACTCTCTGGGCCTCGGTTTTTTTTCATCTAAAAACACAAGGGGACTGGACTAGATCTAGCTAGCTTCAGTCTCCACCTTCCTTTGGGTGCCTGCTCAGGTGTCCCCTCTTCCTTGGAGCTTTCCTGACTACTTATCCCCCAGGTGAAAATAAGCTTTCTCTCACGTCCCTTCCCATTCTTGGGGGGGGGGGCAGGGAGGGAGTCCACTTCCTTTAAACTTATCTCATCCTCCTTCAAGGAGGGGAAGTGACTTTCCATGGTCATGAAGCTGGCAAGTTTTTAGATTCCTCCATTATCTCCTTCCCTCAAAGTTATTGGTGAATTAGTCCCCTCCTTTCCCCACTCCAGCTAGAATGTAAACTTCTCCAGAGCAGGCCCTATGTTCCTGTGTTGCCTCCCCCCACCCCATCCCTAGCTCCAGGTGCTGAATACGTTTCTTTAACCAAATCTGTATGTTTACTCCTCTCTATGAGGAGGAAAATGGAGCTTTCTTCCTACCTCTGTCGCTAGTACCCTTGGCACCCCCTTTCCCCTCCACATCCTGGGGCCCTGTCCCCTCAGTCCTCATGATGTTCACCCTTTGCTATCCCCCCACCCCTTCTCCCCACTTCCCTTTCAAATTCCTGCTCTCTCTCCCTTTCAGTCTCCTAGCCCGTCTCTTTCTCCTTACCAAGGGGGTTTGCTCCCCGGAAGATGCTTCTCAGGTCCTTCTGGGGCATGTGGGGCAGGGATTCGATGTATTTTCGAGCCTGGGAAGGGTGGAGGCAAGGGGATCTTAACTCTTTTCCTACTGAACATGACATTGGATAACTGGGGAGGGAAGAAAGGAGGGAAGAGGGAAGAGGAAGGAGGGAGGCCTGGGAGACAGAACTAAGGATGGGCTAGGAGCAGCAGGAAGTATGGAGGATGAGTACAGAACCTTGCTGGACCACTCACATGCTCAGATGAGATCTTCTTCAGCAGCTCAGAGCTGGGGGTCCCAACCACCTCCATGATGCGTTTGAGTTGGTCGATGTCTGCCCAGCTCAGGAAAATCAGAGCCAGACTCTCACTGCCCACCCAGGATCCCCAGGAGCCCGCCCAGGGGAAGCCCAGCCCAGCCAGGACCCCAGGCTATTAATACTAATAAAACAAGAGAAGGCTGTGTGACTGTACAAAGGGCTTCACCCCTCAGTGCTTCAGGTAGCAGACTAGTCCAGAGCTAAGAATTGGCATCCTTAGAGGCAGGCCCCTACGCCTGTGAAACCACAGGTGCAGACAAACATGCCTGCATACAAAAGGCAATGAATGGGGCTCTCTGAGGGCTGGAGCTTCTTAGCAAAAATGCTTTCCTCCGGGCAGCTAGGTGGCACAGTGGATAGAGAACTGGCCCTGGAGTCAGGAGTACCTGAGTTCAAATCCAGCCTCAGACACTTAACACTTACTAGCTGTGTGACCCTGGGCAAGTCACTTAACCCCCCAATTGCCTCACTAAAAAAAAAAATGCTTTCCTTGAAACATCCTGTGGGGAGGAGACTGCGGAATCATTACTCCCATTTCCCAGAGTAGGAAACTGACATTCATACTGGGAAGGTGACTTGTCAGGGATCCCCCCACTAAGAAGCATCAAAGTCAGTTTCTTTTTTTTTTTTTTTGGTGAGGCAATTGGGCTTAATTGCCCAGGGTCACACAGCTAGTAAGTGTTAAGTGTCTGAGGCTGGATTTGAACTCAGGTCCTCCTGACTTCAGGGCTGGTGCTCTATCCACTGTACCACCTAGCTGCCCCCCAAAGTCAGTTTCAGTCCAGGTTTACTGACTTCAAGTCCAATGGAAAAGAGAGGGCATCAGCTCCCAAGCCCTGGACCCAGCCTCTGCCCCAGCTCTCCATGGTGGCTCGTCATACTTTTATCCAAGGATACAGTCATTTCCAGGGAACAGGGCCTTCCCCTTCAAGAGCTCTGCCATGATGCAGCCCACAGACCATATGTCCACTGTGGCGGGGGAGGGGGGGAAGGGAGAGAGGGAGAAGAGGAGAGAGAGAGGGAGGAGAGAGGAGAGAGAGAGAGAGAGAGAGAGAGAGAGAGAGAGAGAGAGAGAGAGAGAGAGAGAGAGAATATGAAAGTAAAAGTGGAGAGGAGAATGCACACAAGAGAGAGAGACACACAGAGAAAATAATAGAAAAATAGACAGAGACAGAAAATGAGAAAGAGATTAAGGGGGAGGCTCAGTTTGAGTCCCTGTCCCCATCAGGAAGCACCCCCTGCCTGTTTCAGTTTATTTGGGCCTTCCCCTTCTCTGATTCCTCCCGTTCTTAGCGGTTAAGCACCCCTCCCCACTCCAGGCATAGGGCTGAGCCACACCCTGTCTAATCTCTGGGACCAGTCTGTCCTGCTGCCCTGAGCCCCATCCTGTCCTTTAGTTGTGGCTTCCCCTTACCCCCTTACCCCAAGGCTGTGAGCTCCCGGAGGGTAGCACCTGCGTCCTCTCCTCCTCTGCCACCCTCACCACACTGTGAGCTGCCCACTCACTTTACTGGCCACTTCTTGCTGACACCTGGGGCTTCTTTTTTTGAAATGTCTTCCATGCTGCTACTGCTTCTCTCTCTCTCTCTCTCTCTCTCTCTCTCTCTCTCTCTCTCTCTCTCTCTCTCTCTCTGCCTCTCCCTCTCTTCCTGCCTCTCTGCGTCTCTCTCTCTCTCTCTCTGTCTGTCTCTGTCTCTCTCTCCTTAACACCCCATGCAGCCCATAACCCAGCAGGAGGCCTTTTCAATAACTTCTTGACCTTCCTGACCCCCAGGGAAGGTGTGAGCCAAACCAACAGCAACCTAAGCCAGAGGACAGCTCTCCTTGGCCAAACTCTGGAACAGGCAGGCGCAGGGGAGGCTGGCAGTTCCCAGAATGGAATTCTGAGCTGGCTATGAAAGGAACGACCTCCCCCTGGCCTCACCTCCACCTGAGCAAAGTCTTCCTAGAGCCTCCCCTGGGACACCAAACATCTGTTTGGGGCCCTCTGGGTGGGGGCAGGCCCCCATCATGCTGTCATGGTGGCGTGGCTGGAGCTGGTCTTGAGCTGTAAGATCCAGGTTCCAGTTCAGCCTCTGGCCCATCCTGGCTCTGCCAGCCTCAACCTCTCAATGCTCTGGACAGCTTTCTGAGATTATTGGTTGAAGGGAAGGTGCCAACCTGCACTGAAGGTAGGACTTTCTTCCCCTGGGAGTTCCCTAGAGCAATGAAACCAGAGGCATAGCCCCTGGCCCTATTTTGCTACCACCAGCAGGATGCTTAATTATATGCTGCCTGGGTCATTCCCTCTTCCCTCACTCCCATCGTGGGACTTTACCTGTCTGGTTGTAATGCATCCAGTTGAGCATGATCTCAGGGGCGCGATACCAGCGTGTGGCGACATAGCCCGTCATTTCGTCATCTGTCTGGCGGGCCAGCCCAAAGTCCAAGATCTGGGGAGTCACAACCATAGTTGAGTCCTTCAGGCCAGGAGGAGAAAGCCCTGGTCCTGACCTTGGGGAGCCCCTGGTCTGAGGGGCCCACAGGATGTGTCCAGGGTAACATTAAAACCCCAGGGCAGATAGAGACCAGACGTGCTGAGGGAACAACTCGGATAATCAGAAGTCTGATGGAGGGACCAAAGGGAAAGCCCCAAGTGCCATCCAGCCAAATTGAGCCAAGGGATGGAGCAGGAGGAGCAGCCCACCTCCTGATTCTCATCCTGGCTGGCCAGGAGAGGGCATTCTCTGATTCCACACAGCTACTTCTTATTTCAGTTAGCGTGGAGAGTCTCCAAATGGTGACTAAGCCAAAGGCCACAGGGCCACCTAGGTCTTTTCCCTCAACATAAGCATAACCAGCATTGGCTACTGTCAACAACAGCGCAGAAGGACTGAGGAGAGATGCACAAATTGGTTTCCATGTCTATTCTTAGGTCCAACTGCCTGGAAGGGAGGTGTCAATACACCAACAAGCCCCCAGGGGTGAAAAGCAAATCCATTTTCCTGCACTAGCCAAAGACCTTCAGGAGAGGTTCTAGCCTTTGAACCAAGCCCAGGACCTAACTTTAGGAAATAAACCATTAATAGACACTGAGACAGAAACACAATTCCTTCAATGGGAGCACCGGTTGTAGGGGCACAGGTGGGATCTGGGGCTGGCTGCTCGCTCACTCTCTCTCCCTGGGCTGAGTCTGCCCTCGAGGCCAGAAACCAGGGGGCAGGGCAGGTCTTAGAGTGGGGTGGGGTTGGGGGGAACCAGAAGCTGATAAGGAAAGAGCTCTGAGCCCTCCCCCTACACAGGCAGTGCCAGCCTCACCCGTAGCTCGCAGTCCTCATTCACAGCCAGGTTACTGGGTTTCAGGTCCTGTAGACATGACAGCAATGCCAGGTGAGTTTTCTTCCCTGGCAGAGCCCACCTGGATCCTAAAGCACTGCTCACCCTTCACTGTGTTGTCCTCCCTCTCCCTCCCCCACTTCTTTCCTCCCTACCTGCCCCTTCTGGAGGCCCAGAGAGCAGGATTCCCCCCTCCCCCATGCTCTGCCACACTCACTCTGTGGATGATTCCGGCCGAGTGGATGTACTGAGGGATGCAAGACAGACAGGAAGGTGACATCAGCAGGGCCCGGCCCAGTGACCCACTTTGTGACTTATCCAGCCCCAGCAGGGAGCGAGTCAGGGAGGGCAGAATCAGGGAGACCTCAGGCTCTGGGGATGGGGGGAATCCAGGGGCCTAGCTCATCTCTCACCTTTAGCCCCCGCAGCAGCTGGTACGCCAGGAACTGGATGTGTTCATCAGTTAGCTTCTGGCACCTGACGATGTTGTTCAGGTCAGCCCCCATCAGGGTGGTCACAAGGTACCTGTAGGGAAGGCCCAGGGATCAGGGACCAGAGGAGTGGGGCCCATGGAGAGGGAGGGCTGCAGGTGGAATCAGGATTCAGAAAGGGCCCTCACCAACAAGAGGGGCAAAGCCACAGCCTCACTACCCCAAGTACTACCTGTACTACCCCCCATCTCGGCCCTGGGCCTAGGGCAGGAGCACCCCCAAACCCCACTCACACTTCGTTGAAGTTTTCTATGGATGTGGCCGGTGTGAAGACATCTAGCAGGCCGATGACCTGGGCAGAGATAGGGGGCTTCCTGTCAGGGGCCTCGAAACCCCAGCAGAGCATCCACCCTCCCAGGATCCGAGCCCCCTGAAGCCCCTCACATTTTCATGCTTCATGTGCTTGAGCAGCCGCAGCTCCCGGTACGTCCGCCTCGCGTGGACCAACGACTGGAAGGGCCGGGACAGTTTCTTCACAGCCACCTTTTGTCGAGTGCGGGTGTCATACGCAGAACTGTAAAACAGGCCTAGTTAGTGATGGTAGTGGGTGAGGAGAATGTGGAGTGAAGCAGAAAATGGGCGTGGGCTGTGGAAACCCCTGTCCCCCAGTCCCTCTGCATCCAGAGAGGGAGATGGGTACCCCCGACCCCAGAGGCCAGGCAAGAGGGCATCGAGCCTGTTAAGGCTAAAATTCTAGCTAGTCTGTCTAAAATATCTAATGAGTGGTCGCCAATAAGTTATAAGCTTTAGCAAGAGTTAGGCTTTTCACTAAAAAAAAAAAAAAAGGGGGCAGCTAGGTGGCACAGTGGATAGAGCACCAGCCCTGGAGTCAGGAGTACCTGAGTTCAAATCCGGCCTCAGACACTTAACACTTACTAGCTGTGTGACCCTGGGCAAGTCACTTAACCCCAATTGTCTCACTAAAAAAAAAAAAAGAGTTAGGCTTTTAAGCATTTATTAAGGAGAATAAGAATTTGGTAAAGAGAGAAGGAAAGGCCTAGATTCATCTATCTATTAAAGGGAGAGCACATTTCTAGCTCTCTTCTCCATCAGAGTCCTCAGCAAAGAGTGTGTGAGTCAGACAGCCAGGCTCCCCCTTCCTCCTCCCACAAGCAATTGTCACTTCCTGATGCCAAAGAAAAAACATGGTCGGCCCTCAGAGACCTTCACCTCATGGCTGAGCTTTTCTACAGTAAGTCTCCAGCAGGTGGCGTCATTTCAATCATTACAAGTCGCAGGACAGGGCTTTGAAGGTAGGGCACGGGTAGTGGGAACCAGTCCCAGACTGGCCCTACACTCACAAGAGAAGACAGGCAAGACCCATGGGAATGGTGCAAAAAGCAAGGAGACCATAGGCTCTAAGAGGAAGATCCCCACATAGAAATGGGGTTGGTGGACAAGACCACACAGAGCTGTGGGAAGAAGCAGGCCTCAAGGCTTGGCTATCACCTTAGCCATCTCTCATAAATACTCTACCTCCATGGTCCAGCCCTCTCACCACAACCTCCCATGCATCCATCCATCTTTCTATCCGTCCTTCCATCCATCCATCCATCCATCCATCCTCCCTCCCTGGCAATTGGGGTTGAGTGACTTGCCCAGGATCACACAGTTTGTAAGCATCTGAGATCAAATTTGAACTCAGGTCCTTCTGACTCTAGGGCTGGTGCTCTATCCACTGTACTACCTAGCTGCCCCAACTTCCTATCTTTCAATCTCTCCTTCAGCCTCATCTTTCCTCAACCTGTTTTTTGTCTTTTCTCATCTTTCTTCCCTCCTTTCACAGTCCTGACCCTTTGATTAATCAGTTGAACCCCAAACAATCAGCCATCCTTGAATTTCTGTTCTCATCACCAGTGATACCTTGTCAAACCCCAATTCTTGGTTATGGCCACCATCGGCCTTTTTTCATCATGAACTCATTTACTTCTAAATGTTCTTGGCACTCCAAAGGAGCACTCACTGCTGCGCGGTGATCCTTTCATTCTGCTCTAATTGATTTTATCCCACTCTCCACCATGGTTATTGCAAACCTTCCCTTCTCCCCTCAGACCTCTTACTCCACCTGCTCTGGCCTCCCTCTCAGCAGAGGATCTCACTTTCTACTTTATTGAGAAAAGAGAAGCCACCTCTTACGAGTGCCCTCTTCTCTTCACTTCCATCACACTTCAAGACCCCTCTACATGGCCCCAATTCTCTCTTCCTTTATGCCAGTCTCTCATGAAGAGGTTGCCCTTCTTGTCAAGGCCAACTCTCCTTGTCCCCTTGATTCCATCCCAGCCCATCTTTTTTTTTTTTTTTTGGTGAGGCAATTGGGGTTAAGTGACTTGCCCAGGGTCACACAGCTAGTAAGTGTTAAGTGTCTGAGACTGGATTTGAACTCAGGTCCTCCTGACTCTAGGGCTGGTGCTCTATCCACTGCACCACCTAGCTATCCCCCAGCCCATCTTTAAGCTTGCCTTTGAACCATTCCTTCTCTCACATATCTTTGACCTCTCCTCATCTGCTGGTTCTGTATCACGAACAAAAATGCTCACTTCTCCTCCATCCTTAGCCTTCACCCATTCCCTGACCCTCATTTGACTGTACCATCCCCTGAATTCTCTGTCTCCTTTTGGGAGCATGGATTGGACCAACTGGTTGCTGAGCACTCTTCCAACTCTCTGATTCTGAGTCAGTAAATTTTCCCCAAACCCATCCCACATCCATTTTCCCTACATCTGTCAAGGGCACCACCATCCCTCCAATCTCTCAGCTGCCCAGCCTCTGAATCATCCTTGACTTTGCTCTCTTCCTCATCCCCCATAACCAGCAGTTTTGAAGTCTTGTCAGACTGCACCTCCACAACACCTCTCCCACCCATTATCTTTTCTCCACTTGGATGATCACCACCCTTCTTCAGGCCCATACTGCCTTCCTCCTGTGTATTGCAATAGTCTCCTAATTGACCTCCCTGCTTCCATTCTCTCTCCTTTCCAATTTATATTCTACAGAACCACTATGTTGGTATTCATAAAACACAATCTGACTGCATCATTCTCATGCTCAAGAATTTCAATGACTCCCTATTGCCTCTAGGATCAAATACAAAATCCTCAGTCTGGCCTTTACCCCTCCCCCAAATCTGGCTCTGACCTTTCATAAAATGGCCCTGTAGATCCTCTCTTCTTGTCTCACTATCCCCCAGTCACAGCAAGTCATCTCTTGTTCTTATCCTTTGCACAGGTGGCTTCCTGCATCGCCCGTCCTCATCTGGAATCCCTCTCTCCTCCAAAGCCCAGCTCCTCCAGGAGGCCTTTGCTGACTCTACTCCCCACTCCAGGCCTTAGTATTTGCTCTTTCTTGAAGTGACTTTGTGGGCACCTAGGTGGCACAGTAGATAATGCACCGGCCCTGGATTCAGGAAGACCTGGGTTCAAATACAGCCTCAGATACTTGACACTAGCTGTGTGACCCTAGGCAAGTCACTTAACCCTCATTGTCCTGCCCCTCCCCAAATGACTTTGTATATTCTCAGTTCTTGCTACTTGTACAAATGCCTTCTATATACAACAGAACATAAACCCCTTGAGGGCAGGGTTTGTGATTTCTGTTTGTTTATCTCCAAAGTCTTGCACAGGTAAGTGCTCAATGAATAAATGAATGACCTTTAAATTGGGTCTCTCCAGTACTTTAACATTTGTATCACAGCAACTCTGAGAGGACAGTCTTGAAAACATTATGACCATTTTACCAAAGAGGAAACTGAGGTGACATGGCTTCCTCAATAATCATAATGTTTCATAGCTGGGACTCCGACCCAAGTCTTCCAAGACAAGGTCAGTGCTCCAGGGTCTACTGGATGACTCTGAGAACAGAGTTGGCCTCAGTTTCCCTTTCTCATGGCGAGACTGGGATATCATCTAGCTGCCAGGATGGCCCAGCTCCAGGGTGCTCTGACCCCTCCTTCCTTGACCTGCAGGTGCTGAGAAGAAGGTAGTATGGCTCATGGGCGTACCTCCAGCATCCATTGCCCGCAAGCTCCCCTGGGGCAGAGCATGTTGGGTTACGAAGGAGGAATCAGTAAGACCTGAAGTGGCAGTATCTGTCACAGACTTTCCCTGGGATTTGTCATTGATTCTACTTTTCATTTTTGTCTCATTAAACTCAAGCCCAAAGGAAGGGGTAGTTTCATTTCTGTCCCTAGGGACCAACAGTAATTATTGGAGCCAGACAGTCTGGCAGGTACTAGACACACACACACACACACACACACACACACACACACACACACACACACACACACACACACACACCTGAGCCCAACCTGCCACCCCAGACCACAGGGTCACTGGCCCAACTGGCTCAGCCACTCAGACCATGATTATCTCTCCTCCATGCAGACCCTAGGTGCTCATGTCAGCTTCCCCCTACCAGAGAGTATGGACAAGCTGAGCCTTGTCCGTGGGGCAGAGAGCCCCCAGAGCCTGGGGGTGCTACCCTGTTCTGCAGGCTGGGATCTCCCTGGGGCAGGGCCTGGGCCTGCCTCTTTTGTCCCCCCAGGCTGAGAACTCTCAGAGGGCAGGCTCTAGGGCTGCTTTTCTCAGTCCTCCCAGCCTGGGGAAGCCCTTCCTGAGGATGGGTCTTTGTTCTTCTCCTCCTCTGACTCCAAAATTGGGGACTCTTCCAGGAGAGGACAAGGGAACTGAGGCTAAAGCTCAGCCAAGCTGAGGTGGGCAGAGGCACAATCCAGAAGGGGAGGTAAGACAGATGGGAGACAGTGAAGGAGCTCAGCAGAGGTTCAGAGGGGCAGTGATCACTAGGTTATCTCAATCGCCCTCCTCGGATCGCTGAGGAGGCTGAAGTCAGGCCCAGGTCTTGCCTAAGCAGGGCCCCAGTAGGCCCCTTTGGTGGGTGGGCCGGGCCAGGAGGGGAAGGGGGAACATAAGAGGCAAGAGGCCTGAGCCAGGACAATGAGGGGAAGTAGAGGAAGCAGGGCTGGGGAAGTCACTTCCTGGCCGTGGGCAAGGACAGAGAGGGAGGAAGGGAGTTTCTTGTTATGAAAAAAGTTCAGAGCTACAGGACTGCAGTGATCCAGCAGATCTCTCCAAGGCTGGAGCAGCCCATCTCCCCTTTAACAGTCCTCTCCACCTATCTGTCCATTATCCTGGACTATTCAGGTCAATTGCTTCAGAAAAAGTCCCAAGGTCCAGGCTGGCCTGTTCCCAACCACTCATCCTGGGAGACCTGAGCATCTGGGAGTCCCGCTGAGACCGCAAACTCATCATGCCCCATACAGAGCTAGGGATCTTCTCCCCAGACCCGCCCTCTTTCTGGGGAGGCTCCAAGCCCACTTTGACCACCCTCCTCTGGCTGCTGCTCAGCTCCTCAACATGCTTCCTAACATGTAGCCACTCCACATGTGGTCTGAGCAGTGCAGGGGACAGCGAGACCAGCACCTTCCTGTTCCTGGACACACCTCCTGCCTCTCTTAACACAGCCCAACGGTGAGTTCCATTTTTGGCTTCCGTGTCATAGAGCTGACTCATATTAAGGCTGTGCTCTGTCATAGAAAGGGCACAGAATTTGACCAGAGGACACGAGTTCGAATTCCAGCTCTGCTATTTGGTACATGTGTTACCTCAAGCAAGTCATTTCTCTTCCTCATTTGTAAAATGAAGGGGCTAGAATAGAAGATCACCATAAGATCTGTTCCTGGCATGAATCCTCAAACTTGAAGCCCACTAATATCCTGACATCTTTTTTTTTAAAAACAGAAATTGCTATCTAGCCCAAAGCTGATCTTTTGAATCATAGCACAAAACTTGGCTTTTTTCCCTACTCAGTTTCCCCTCGTTAGTTTCAGCCCAACACTAGCCTGTCAAGACCACTTTAGATTCTCTTATTCATGGCATTGTTAACTTCAGCTCACTCCTTGGGTGAGCGTGTCTTTTAGGTCTCTGCCAAATCACTGGTGAAAATGTTGACCAGCAGATCATTCGGTCATTTGAGCACTGGGCTGTGGGCAGAGCCCTGTGGTAAACACCTCCTTGGGTCAGCATCGATCCATCATTGCTGCCCTTTGGGACTGCTTCTTCTACCAATTTTGAATGTCTCTGGCCTGCATTCCTCCATCAGGTCCACAGAGATCCCAGGAGAACCAGCCAGGTCCTGGGCTGAAATGCAGAAGTCCATCTCTGTGACATTGCCCCAGCTGTGAAATCGAATGAGCCAGGCAGGACCAGAAACCAGGTCTGCCTAACCCGACATGCCCTAGTAAGCTCCTCTTCCCCTTTGAAGTGCCTACACGCCAACCTGCAGCAGCTGCCACCTTCATCGGCCGACTGTGTCGGTTGAGTTATGTGATGTCCCTGCTCTAGAAATTTTAATCGTTGCCTGGGACCCACAGAAGAAAAAGTCCATGCATTTCTGCCTGACATTCTAGGCCTTCCAGGATCTGGCTCTAGCTTGTGTCTCTAGTTTCCTTCAGACTCCAGAGATTCCAGCTTTCGAAGCAAGCTCTCCAACCAGTTTCTTTCTCCACACCTTTGCACACTCTGTTCCCTCTGCCTGGTACACCCCCCTCCCTCCTCAGCCCTTATCTCATTCTACTGGCATCACACCCATACTTCAAGGTCCATGGAAGGTTCTCTTCTCTGGAGAGCCTTTCCTGTTCCTCCTGGCCTAGCCCAGAACTTAGACTGTCTCTTCTCCATTTCCTGTGTCCCCAGAGCCTGGCTCTGTCCCTTCCTAGGGCCCTTGATTCCCTGCCTGGGAGGAGCGTCACTTGGGTCCAAGCCTTCAGAAATATCATGATGGAGGGTGCCCATAGCTCTGGCTGGGGAGTCAGGGGCCCTGGGTCCGGGTCACAGCCATGTCACTGACTCACTGCATGCACTTGGACCTCTTACGTGCCCTCTCTTTTCTCCTGTTTGGCCTGGAAGGTCTGTGAGGCCCTTTGCTCCTGTCATGTCTGGGCCACATCTCCCCTGTTAGAAGGTAAGCTCTCTGGGGGCAGGACCAGAGCCTCTTTCAGCCGTCTGTCTGCTCAGAGGTGGCTGGCACACAGTGGGTGCTCAGCAGCCATCCATAGAAGTCTAACAAGAGACCTCCACAGAGGATGCCCGCCTCCTCTCAGGAGCTGGGGAAGTGCCCAGAGACCTCTCTCTTTCTTCCCAGCAGTCCCTTCCTCCTGCTCCGCTCTGCTTGGCTCCAGCTGTTACCACAGTGAGTCTGCAAAGCTGAGCTCGCCCACAGCCAAGGTGGGGCCCTATGTACCCCCTGCAGCCTGGTTCTCCCTGAGCCTCAGCTGCCCACTCCTCACCAGGAGCTACTCCTCATGCTTCTAGTCCTCAGCTTGCCCATGGCCCACCCATGCTCCTTGAACGGGGCTGTGGACTCATCTCCCTTGGCTTCCATTCTCTCTTGTCCCTGGCTCCTCATCCTGGTGAGGGCTGCCTTTCTTCCGGAAGGGGGACTCCCACAGAGCTGCATCTGCCACCCCAAAGGGGGCTCCCACAGAGCTGCATCTGTCCCCAGAAGGGGGAGTCCCTAGGGCTGTTTGCCCCTCAGAAGGAGAACTCCTCCAGGGCCAAGGCTGCCTCAGGGCCCTGGGCTCCCCCACCTCTGACCCAGAGTTCCGGAGATAAGGCCTTGCCTCTCAGCCCTACTGGCCTCCTCACGGAATCCCTAATGGTCACAAGGGGCCCGGGGGTCAGTCAGCATGTGTGTGAGGTTGATTAGAGGCGGAGACAGCGCCGAGAGCTGAGGGGTCAGAAGATCAGACACTTCAGCCTTCATTCCACGCCTCCCCCCATTATCTAGGGCTCCCACCAGGCCCCAGGAGGTCAGTGTGAGCTGGGACAGACATCGGGCTGGCCTGGGAGACGAAGCCCACAGTCACACACCAAGTAGCACGGCTGCCTCCTCCCACCCCCGCCCCAAGAGAAGGGGCTTGGAATTCTCTCCATCTAATAGAACTCAGTCCCCACCCCAGCCCAACTCTGGCTCCTGAAAGGGCTGGGGGCAATGGGGGGAGCTGCAAGGGCAGCAGTCCGTTCCTCCCCAAGATGCAGGGGTGCTCCTGCCAGCCAGTGCGGGTGGGGTCTCCGGGGCTCCTCCGACTGCGCCGGCAGAGCGGGGGAAGGGACCTTCCATTCATCCCCTCTTTCATTCGTTCATTCATTCATTCAATCCGGGAAGGGAAGGGCGGGGCTGGGGGGGGTTCCTCCAGCCGCCACCCCGGCTCCTCCCCGGGCCCCTCTCCCCACGTGCCCTCCCCTCCAGCCTCCAACCCCCAGCCCCCGCAGCCCGCCCGGTACCAGACGGAGCCGTAGGCCCCCGAGCCCACGGGACTCAGGCTCTGGAAGCGCTCGGGGACCTCCCATAGCGTCTTGTTAAGCTCCTGTCGGTAGAAGCCGCCGCGAGGGGCCGACATGGCTCGGGCCTGGGGGGCCGAGCTGGCCTCCGTCGGGCCCCGCTCTGGCCCCGGCCCGGGCCCCGGCTCGGGCTGCGATCCCTCCAGTAGCCTGGATGCCCGGCTCCGCCCGCCCGGCCCGGCCCGGCAGGCAGAGCTCAGAAGCTGCCCGGGGGCCCCAGGGGCGGGGCGGGGCGGGGGCGGGGGCGGGGCATGGGCCCAAGGAAGGGGCTTCAGGCTCCGCGACCCCGCCCTCGATGCCTGGGGGCGGAGTCGCTGCCGCAGCTTGAGAGAATCCCCAGGAACGTGACACCGCCCCTCCAAAGGCTCGGGACACGCCCACCGTGTCTCCTCCCCCTCCCCGCCTCGCGGCCCCTCCCCGCCGTCCCCCTCCCGGTACCCGCCCCCCTACCCCATCCTGCGTCCTCCTCCCTCAGCCCCTCTCTCCCGGACTCCTCCGGAGCCGATTCCCACCCTGCGTCCTCCCAGCCACAAAAAGTGGCCCTCCTACTGCACTAGTCTGACCGTGTCGCTCAGGAAACTCCAGTGGCTCCCTGGTGCCTCAGCCTGACGTTTGATTCCAGCCTAACTGGTCCCCTGGTCGTTTCCCGGAGCCTGCGTTATTCCACTGCCTGCTCCCCGGGTGTCGGGAGCGTTGGATGGACTTCCTTCTGCCCTCAGGGCCCTGTCTCTCTTTCGCGGCTCTGCTCAGCCCTTAGGTGACCTCGCTTCTTCCTCGGGGTTCTTCCCTGGTTAATCGTCTGTCCCTGGCTGGCCCGAGCCTCCTTAAGGGCTACATCCCCGGGGCCTGCAAATCAAGTCTACAAGCATTTATTAAATGCTTACTATGTGCCAGGCACAGTATGCTACGTGCTATGCGTACAGAGAAAGAAGAAAATCCTTGCCCTCAAACAGCTTGAATTCTAATGGGGAAGACAACATGCCAACAACTAACTCTACAAGGCAAATTAAAAGGCCCTTAGTAAATGCTTAAATTGAGCTTTAATTAAGGGCTGGTGTAGTGGAAAGAGTATTGGATTGGGAATCAGAATGCCTGCTTTTGAATCTGGCATGCACCATTTAATAATCTTGAGACCCTGAATAAATCCCTGCTCCTTCCTGGGTCTCAGTTTCCTACTCTGTAAAATGAAGAATTTGGACCCTTTGGCCATGAAAGTGCCTTCCAGTTCAAAACCTTTGGTTCTGTGTGTGCTTAGCGATTCATTCATCCATTCATTCCCCCAATAAACATTTCCTTATTATTTATTAAATGGTAGTAAGTGTCTGAGGTGGTATTTGAATTTAGGTATTTCTGACTCCTGGGCCAGGACTCTCTTTATGGCACCACCCACCTCCCTCTGAGCTGTGTGGAAGACAGAAATATCCCTCTAAACAATTTGAGAGTTCATCAGTTTGAGACACAGTTGTGTCTCTCAAAGTTGTGAGAGTAGAGTAATCTTATAGATACTGAAGTCACTTGAAGGAGAAAGCAAACTTGAGGAAGGGACCGTTGGCTACAAAGAAGAGAGCCTGCTATGGAATGAAGAGAGAGTTATCCCAAGCAATCGGGAGGCAATGTAGAGAGGAACAAAACCTGGGAAACAAGGGGAGCAAGCCACCCTACAAAGATGCTACACCCAAGGGGAAACTGTGTGAGATTCCTAGGAAGAGAGAAAGTGCTGCCAAGCCCTACATTACCAGAAGTTGCAAGTTACCTTGGCTAAATACATTCTGTACCTGTGTACCCCATGACCATTGTACCCTGATTTTGTGCACACTGTTTTTGCTGCATGTATTTGTGGGAGAGTGCATTCCAAGTTTATGTTGCACATAAACTTAGCACAAATCCTGACACTGTTAAGGACTAAAATTCTAGCTAAACTGTCTAAAATATCTAATGAGTGGTCGCCAATAAATTATAAGCTTTAGCAAGAGTTAGACTTTTAAGCATTTATTAAGGAGAATAAGAATTTGGTAAAGAGAGAGAGAAAGGCCTAGATTCCTATCTATTAAAGGGAGAGCACATTTCTAGCTCCCTTCTCCGCCAGCGTCCTCAGGAAAGAGCCCCAGAGTCAGCGCCAGTCTCTTCCTTCCTCCTCCCACTAGTCCGCGTCACTTCCTCCCAAAAAAAAGACTCCTGGTCTTGCCCTCAAAGACCTTCGCTTCATGGGCAGAACTCTTCTACAGTAAGTATCCAGCAGGTGCCGTCATTCCAATCGTTACAACACACAGTAGTTACTTAATAAATGCTTGTAGACAACCTGACTTTCCTTACCATGCCATCTTAGTAAATGCCTTTGCTAAGAATCATTTGTACCTCCTGGCTGACTATCAATGAGAAGCCCTCCAGAAAGGTCACTAAAGCTATGAGTACCCTGGAAAAGGATACATACAAAAATAACTATAATAGCTTTTTGTGATAGCTAACAACTAGAAACTAAAGGGATGTATCTGTTAGTTGGAGAACTGGGGAACACTGAACAAATTATAGTATATGAGTGTAATAGAATACTTTTGTGCCATAAGAAATGAGCATGATGAATTCAGAGAAATCTGGAAAGACTTGTATGAACTGATGTAGAATGGAGTGAGTTGGGCCAGAAGAGCAATCTATATAGCAACATGGCAACAGCAAAGTTGGAAAGAACTCTAAGACAATGACTTGGGGCAGCTAGGTGGAGAAGTGAATGGATCCTAAAGTCTGGAGGATTGTAGTGTAAATCTGACCCCTGGTACTTATTAATTGCATGACCCTGGACAAGTCACTTAACCCCAATGCCTCAAAAAAAAAAAAAGACAGTGACTAAGCATGATTCCAGAACAACACTGATGAACCATGCTACCCACCTCACAGGGAGCTGATGGACTCAGGGTTGGTTTTTTTTTTCTGACCCAGCCAATTTGGAAATTTGTTTTGCTTAACTATGCATATTTTGGGGGCAGCTAGGTGTCGCAGTGGATAGAGCACTGGCCCTGGAGTCAGGAGTACCTGAGTTCAAATCCAGCCTCAGACACTTAACACTTACTAGCTGTGTGACCCTGGGCAAGTCACTTAACCCCCAACTGCCTCACTAAAAAAACAAAAAAACAAAAACAAAAACTATGCATATTTTTCATGAGGCTCTATTTTTCTTTTCTTTTTCAATGAAAGGGGAAGAAAGAAAATAATTTTTAGTTAAAAAAATAAACTTTAATTTAAAAAAAGGAATGGGAACCCTTGAACCTTGAGGGGTTAACTGCCCTCTGGGAAAGTCGCTTAGAGCAGGGTGCTACAATTAAATGAGATGTCCACAGAGAGATGCCCCCAACAAAGGTCCCAGGGAGGGAGCACAGGGGAATCCTCGTATTGGAGTTGAGGAAGAAGGGAAGCCCAAGTGTCCCTTGGACATGGAAACCAAAGTTTTAGGTTCAAGTCCCTCTGTGTATGACCTTCCATCAATCTCTGCCTCAACTCTAGGCTTACTTCACTCTCTGTAGAATGCAGAAATGATCTGGATAATCTCTCCTGTCCCTTCCACCTCTGATGGCCTATGAGCTTTTAAACTCAATATTATGCAGACTCTGTGTGTGCGTGCATATATGTGCGTGTGCTCATGCGCCCGTGTGTACAGGGTAAGTATTCCAGCTGCAGTGGAGGGCTGGGGGACTAGGGCTGAGGCCCACCCCACTCTACTGATCTGCCCTATTTTTGCTGGAGGAAGAGGGGGAAGGAGGCTTCAGCCAGCAGCCCTTCTCCATCCTGGGGCCCCTTCTCCAAGCCTTTTCACTTGGCCACATTTGAATCTCAAAGGTGAGGTCAGAACCTTCTGCGGGCCTTTTTTTCTAGAAACAAAGAAGCTTTCCCTCCCCCTCCCCCACTTTCCTCTCCGGCTCCCAGAGCACAAGGAGAAATCTACTTTTCCCCTCACTGCCTACCCAAACTCCAATCATCTTGGAATTTTGTGGGGGTCTATGGAGCTGAAACGTGGGCAGCTCCTATTCCAGTGCAGAACCCTCCCCTAGCTTCTAGGACTTTTTAGGGTCACATGGCATTCAGAGATGTCAGAAGAAGACCCCAGCAAGTTGCTGAGGGGACTGATGGGAAGACACATGGGAGAAGGAGCTCTGTGGGTTTTGGTCTGCCCCACTGGGTGGAATCCCCAAACTATGGGCTGATGGATTCTGCTAAGTATTAAAAAAATGAAGGCAACCAGTACGATCTCTCCACCCACTCCACTCACCCTAGGAATCTCCCCTGAAGCCTTTCAGACTGGGACTCCTCTATCCTTCATCTAAAAACCTCTGAGAACACGGAGCTCACTACATGCTATGTATGGCAGGCTGTTCTGCTGCCTCTCAGTGGCTTTGTAGCCATTGGCAAGTCTCACTACTTCTCTTTTTTCTCTCTCTCAGTTTTCTCATTTGAAAAATGGGGGCGGGGCAGCTAGGTGGCACAGTGGATAGAGCACCGGCCTTGGAGTCAGGAGTACCTGAGTTCAAATCTGGCCTTAGACACTTAACACTTACTAGTTGTGTGACCCTGGGCAAGTCACTTAACCCCAATTGCCTCACTAAAAAAAGAAAAATGGGGGCAAGAACACTTGCAGTACCTACCTCAGGAGAGTCCCCCCCTGGATGATAGAGGGTGATTGCTCTCCAATAACCTTTAAGCCCTAAATGAACCCAGAGTATGCCCAGTTCTCTCAGTCTTTGTGGAGGGAGTGTCTCATTTCTAGGCCACAGACCATGGAGAGCTCCCTGAAGGCAGGACCTGAGGCTGCTCCTTCTTAATCCTCCCAGATTAAAACTGCAGATTCTCCAACCTGCTTTTAGCAACAGGACCCCACTATTCCACTACTGCCCAGCCCTGCAGGGTGTTGGGTAACTCTCCATGGTTTGTGTCCTGGGAGAATGGAAAACTCACTTATAACCTCACTCATTTCAGTCATGTCTGAATCTTTGTGTCCTCCTTTGTTTTGTTTTGGTTTTTTGTTGTTTGTGCTTGTTTGTTTTTGAGGGGCAATGAAGGTTAAGTGACTTGCCCAGGGTCACATAGCTAGTAAGTGTCAAGTGTCTGAGGTCAAATTGGAACTCAGGTCCTCTTGAATCTAGGGCTAGTGCTTTATCTACTGTCACTTAGCTGGCCCCTGGTGTTTTTTTTGTTTTGTTTTGTTTTTGTTTGTTTTTGGCAAGGATACTGGAGTGATTTGCCATTTCCTTCTCCACCTCATTTTACAGAAGAGAAAACTGAGGCAAGCAGGGTTAAGTGACTTGGCCAGGGTGACACAGCTAGTAAGCATCTGAGGCAGGATTTGAACTCAGGAAGATGAGTGTTCCTGACTCTGGGCCTGGTGCTCTCTCCACTGTGCCAGCTGTATTTCAAGAATCTAGGTAATTAAGTAAATTAGAAAGCCCTTAGGGAAGGAGGTTGACCTAATCTCCCTAGAATCAGACTTGGCAGGAGGTAACTCAGTAATCAAAGAGCTAGATAGGAGATTAGGTTAGATAGGAGAAGCTGGTTGGTAGCATTTGTTTGTGTGAAAATCTGTGATTCCAGAGGAACATTTGGGTAAGGCTGAGAGGGAGGAGAGATGCAGTGTGGGGCAGCAGCTAGAGCTGGGCCCGGGGTCCAGTCCTGCCTCAAACATATCCTGGCACAAGACCTTGCCATGGCATCTCAGGGGTCAATGCCCCAGGCACCATTCCCTAATACCAAGATCCCTCATATGGACGGGACCCTAGAGGCAGTACAGGTGTTGTCAGAGTGAAGAGGGAGTCTGCTGGGGATCTAGTCAGCTGGAAGAGGCTGGGTTCTTGACAAAGAAGGGGGATATAATCCAGATAAGGCCTCCAGGCATACAGTCAATACTAACAGCCTCTCATCTCCTCTCTCTAACAACTCCTCATCTCTCAAGCCCCCAAGCACCCTACGCTCTCTCCCATCACCCCAGGCCAGCCTAGCCCACTTATACCCTTAGAACAGAAGACCCCACTTTGGATGAGAAGATGGGAGCAGAGAGGGTTCTCAGCCCCCCATCTCCATCCCTCAGCATCTCCTGCTACACTACTCCCTGTCTAGTCTGCTTCCCAACTATCCCAGAAGAAGGTGGCCCTCCTTGTTTCTTTTAAAATTTAAAACCACCTCATAATAAACATGTAGAGTTAAGCAGAACAAAGAATCAAACTGGCCAGGAGGCAACTAGGTGAGGCACTGGCTAAATTGCTTAATCTAGAATCAAGAAGACCGTAGTTCAAATTCAGCTTCTGAAATGTACTAGGTATGTGACCCTGGGCGAGTCATTTAACCTCTGCCAGCCTCAGTTTCCTCCTCTGGAAAATGGGGACAAAACCAGCACCTACCTTTCAGGGTTGTCGTGAGGACCAAATGAGATAATATTTGTAGTGTTTTGCAAACCCTAAAGTCCCATATAAATAAATGCTGTGGTGGTTTGGTTGTTTTTAAGTATATATCCCATTCTGCCCTCTATGCACTTCCCTTCTCTGACAGGAGGTGAACAGCACTCTTCATCATGAGTTCTCTGGAATTGTGGCTGGTTGTTACATTGATCAAAGTTCTTAAGTCTTTCAAAGTTGTTTCTAATGGGGAAAAAATGAAATTTTAAAAATTTAAAAACAAATAAGAAAAAAGATTGTTTTCTGTCTTGGGGAGGGGGAGGGAAGGGAGAGCGGTAGAAAAATTTGGAACTAAAAATCTTATGAAAACAAATGTTGAAAACTATTTTTACATGTAACTGGAAAATAATAATATACTTTTATGATTAAAATTTTTTTAAAGTTGTTTCTCTTTGTTCAGCTGTGTCAGACTCTTTGTGACTCCATTTGGGGTTTTCTTGGCAAAGATACTGGAGAGGTTTGAAATTTCCTTCTCTGGCTCATTTCACAGATGAGGAACTGAGGCCAACAGGGTGAAATGACTTGCCCAGGCTCACAAAGCTAGTAAATGTCTGAGGTCAGATTTGAGTTTCCTGATTCTACCCCTAACATTCTATCCACCCAGCTGCCCAGCACCACCCAGCTGTTTCTCTACCATACTGCTATTGTCTTATAAATTGTTCTCCTGGTTTTGCTCACTTCACTTTGTATCAGTTCATACACATCTGATGTTTCTCTGAAACCATCTCCTTCATCTTTGCTTAGCCCACAATGAGGGTAGCTAGGTGGCACAGTGGATAGAACACTGGCCTTGAATTCAGGAGGACCTGAGTTCGAATCCGGCCTCAGATACTTGACACTTACTAGCTGTGTGACCCTGGGCAAGTCACTTAACCCTCATTGCCCTGCAAAAAATAGAAAAATAAATAAAGTAGCACTCTCCCTTTAATGCAAAAGATAAAAAAGTGAGGGGGGAAAACTACCTGAGGTCAGTAAACTACTTATCTAAAATGGCTGACATGGTATGCAGCATTTCACACTCATCTCTGCAAAGAAGTAAGGGGAGGTGCCTCCTTGTATGTCTTCTTTGGGGCCAAACCAGGTCCCTTAGTAGGAATTTCCCAGCATTCAGTTTAGATTGTTTTGTCATTGCTCTTCTTTCCATTTATATCTTTGTGGTCGCCATGTATGTACATTGTTTCTTGGTTCTGCTTACTTTGCTTTGTATCCGTTTCTGAGTTTCTGTATTCATCCTACTTATAGTTTCTTAGAGCACCATCATATTCTAATACTTTTAAGAACCATTGTTTAGCCAGCCTGCAGTCTGTGGGCAACTACTTTGTTTCCAGTTCTTTGCTATTACAAAAAATCAGCCCTCCTTGGTATGATTAGCTCCTCTACCTACCTTAAATGCCTCCTCCCCCCTCCCTTAACAGGAGAACCCTGCCCCAGAAGACAGACAGTACCCTTCCCCCATGGATCTCCCCTCTCTCCTGTCTGTGCACAAGTGTCCAGGTTTTCCAAGCCTTGACCCAGCAGTTCTTGCCCCATCTCTCTTCTTTACTTCATGTTAAAACGTCTGGTACTAGTTGGCTCCTCCAGCTGTCTCTACTTCCTTCCTGCCCACTAGTCCCCCAGCCAGTGGGTGCCAATACCACTCTGCTATCTCCACCAATGCCTGACTTCCTAATGTCTCCCTGCCCCTGCCCCCTTTCCAGGCCTCAACTTCCTTGATTTGTCTGCTGTTTGTGAAACTGTTAAGCACTCTTCCTCTTGGGCACTCTGACCTCTCCTCCCCACCCCCCAACCCCCCAACCATTAGAGTCTACTGGTTCCTGTTCTCCCTCCTGCCTCTACTGCTGTTCCGTCTCTTTCCTAGCACCTCATCTGCTTTCTGCCTCTTTGGAGTGGGTGTCCCTCCACCAAGCTCCAACCTCTTCTTTCTCCCTGGACAACCTCACTTGTTTCCAAAGCTGCAGCTCCTTCCTCATTGGTGCCTCTCCTTTTAAGCTCAGAGCCACATCTCCAACTGCTTGGAGGCCCACCTTGGAGGCTGTTCCCCAGCCTCTAAAACTGACCCTGTTTAAGACAGCTTCATTTACCATCTTCTCCAACTCTTCATTGGGATTTCTTGGCCTCTAGTAGGAGCTCCCCTCCCTTCCACTGAACTCTTCATCCTGTCTCCCATACTTCTGACATGGGGAAAAGAGGTGGTGGGGGTCCTTGGGTATTCCTCTGTAAAGAATTACACTCTTGAACACAGTACAATTAGAATAAAATGCTCCTTTATTGGGCACTAGAGAAAGTGACCAAGAGGGAAGGCGGAGGCTTAGCTTCAAGGGGAGAAGATGGCTTAGAAACCTCTTCTTCTCAGAACAGAAGGAAGGCAAAAGCTTCTATAGAGGATAGATGGGCTGAGCATCTGACAATGGAAAGTTCCCTTTGGGGTGGGGTGAGAAAAGCTTGGATGCTTGTTATTCCTGAGAGTCAGGGGGATTATTTTGTTAGAATCATAATCCTGACCTCTGGAGTTCTCTCTATCTCCTCGCTATGGACTTTTCTGCTAGAAAATTTTCTCTCTCCTGACTTCTTAGGTGTGTCTGTCCTTATAGCTAGTTGGCCCAGCTAAACTTGGATAGTCCTTTAATTCCTAGATATGTCTATCTTGTTATCTGGTCACCTTTGGTTTTGCTTCTCACAGGAGACATTTCTTCTGACTTATCCCAAACCCACATCGCTTCCAGTCTCTGGGCCATCTTTTGCCCCTCTTCCTTCCTTGTCTCCCACATCTCCAGTCAGTTGTGTGCTGCCTCCCAGTTGATTTCATTTTGGCACATCTTTGCTCTCCCCTTTCCCTGCCTCCATTCTTTCAATCATTCTCTTCTGAATAGGTCTGGTTCTGTCCCTTCCCTGCTCAAAATCCTTCTGTGACTACCTGCTGCCTAGGAAGAAAAGGTTGTATTCCTTGGCCTGGTATTCAGAGCCCTCCATAATATGGAACCTTCTTCCCTTTACATCCTTTGCTCACAGTAGGGAGAGGGTCAAGCCCTTCTCTGTGACTCCTGGGGTCCTAAGACAACCCCCAAGGTGGGTACCTTTTTCCCTAGGGGTGTGTTTTGGGGGTTTAAATGTCATAGGGTGAATATAAGGACACATCTGGTCCTTCTGCTCATGCTCCTAAAGATATGTTCAAACTTGTCAGAGCCAGAGGATCTCTGTTTATGCTTTTGATGTAGGGGGCAAAAAAAAGAGGTTAACAGAAAAACCTAAGTCCTGAGCTCTAATTTAGACCTGAGCTCCAAGAGGGGCAATAACTTACAGACTCCGGCTCCAAAAGGGATAACTTAAGACTTGAGAAACAAGTCAGGGCCTAGGTTCTTTTTTTTTTTTTTTTTTTGCGGGGCAATGGGAGTTAAGTGACTTGCTCAGGGTCACACAGCTAGTAAGTGTCAAGTGTCTGAGTCCAGATTTGAACTCAGGTCCTCCTGAATCCAGGGCCGGTGCTTTATCCACTGCGCCACCTAGCTGCCCCAAGAGCCTAGGTTCTTGTTCCCCACATTAATCAGCACTCACAAGAAGAACATAAAGGGGTAGTTCATAGAGACCTTAACTATAACAATGATACACAGACAGGGTATAGAAATTCTAATGGATAAATGAAAATATTTTGAAACCAGGCATGTGAATGAAAAGGTGGCATGCGCAGAAAAAGCTCAGATTTGTCCTCGGATTCACTTTATGACATGTAAACCCTAAAAACACACCACAGAAAAAGGTCCCTACCACGGGGGTGGGCTTAGGACCCCAGGAAGTACAAATTAGGATAGGCCTCCCCTGTACCTCCCTAAGGGAGATTATTATGATGAGACTGATAATCAATTTACCCATAATAGAAATATAACTGTCTTTCCTTTCCCTATTGGAGAGACACCTCCAAGGTGCCCTCCCTTTGTTCACTCACGGTATTGCATTAAACTTGGGAAGCTGAGTCACTGATCAATTTGACCCTAATGCCATCCCACATCAGTATCTCTTTAAGATCTGGTTTCTAGGCGTCCTGTCATCTAGGAATATTAATGGCTATTAATGGTTAATGGTCCCTGTTTAAGCTTCTCTTGATAGTATTGGTTGGTAGGGACTGAATCCTCTAGTTACAGTTCTGTTGATAAGAACACAAACTTTAGCTTCTCTGTGAACCCTTTTAGGTACTATTGATAAGGACTCAAGCCTCAGTTTATCTGTCAACCCCTTTTAGCTTCCTTCATCAAATGGATGATTCCCTATTTCCTAAATAGCACTCTCCTGCCTCCATGTTTTTGCTCTCTCAGTTCCTGATGCCTGGAATGTGTTAACGCTCCCCTGACAAATGGTCATCCAGTCTTAGTTTGAATACCACCAGTGACTGGAAACTCCTTACCTATCATTACTATTCTATAGATGGATGGAAAAGGCACTCACTTGCTCCTCCCTGCCCCCACCTTTGGAATTTCGTGGACAAAGAACACTTTCCCTAACTCCTCCCTTAACTAGCTCAGCAGATTGAATCTTTGATCGTTACTGCTTCCTCTCCACCTTTCACTCACTGACTCTGAGGTAGTTGAGAAGCCTTTGACTTACTCAGGAAAGGACAATAGGAGGGATCAAACTCTCCGTGGGCTCCCTGCTTCTGAAAAAAAAAGTGACTACTAGCCTTTTATTGTCTTTCCTAGAACCTAGGCAGTTAGGTGGTTTGGTGGATAGAGTGCTGGGCCTGGAGTCAGGAAGACCTGAATTCAAATCCAGCCACAGATACTTTCTAGCTGTGTGACCCTGGGCAAGTCATTTAGCTTCTGTTTGCCTCAATCCACTGGAAAAATATCGAACACTATTGGCATGCTATGGGGTCATGAAGAGTTTGACATGACTGAATGACTAAACAATAATGACAATATGATTGAGCAGCTAGCTAGGTGCCATACGTGGAGTCAGGAAGATCAGTCTTCTTGAGTTCAGATCTGGCCTCAGATATTAATATTAATATTAATATTAATATTATTTTGCAGGGCAATGAGGGTTAAGTGACTTGCCCAGGGTCACACAGCTAGTAAGTGTCAAGTGTCTGAGGCTGGATTTGAACTCAGGTCCTCCCGAATCCAGGGCCGGTGCTTTATCCACTTCACCACCTAGCTGCCCCCAACCAGAAAATTATTAAAACAATCCATATAAAAATTAAGGTCTTTCATCGGGGCAGAGGAGTTGCAACGCATGATATCATGACAGCAAGTGCTAGGAGTACCTGAAGATGGAAATTGAGGAGAGGATTTATATGGGGTGCCAGAACAGAGAGAGAGAGAGACAGAGAGAGACAGAGATTGCCTTTGGGAAGAGTAAGTTTTTCAGATAGGTTCTGTTGCATAACAAGCTAAAGATCTAGAAGAAACCTGAGGAATCTCAGGAAGGGGAGAGTTTGGGGGCTTTTACAAAATAATCAAAAGCTGGAATATGACATTGGATCAGCCCCAGGCAATTCATTGGCCTAGAAATGAAAGTGGATGGGGTTCAATTACTTCCAAGTCAATTGTGTTTGAGTCCTGGGTTTCATTTCTTCTGCTATTTAGGGACTTATAAACATTATTAGATCGAAATCCCAAGATCCTTTCAATAATCTCTCTGCAGATGATTTCAAGATCGATTTCCCCAGCCCTAGGGTCTCTTCTGACTTCCAGTCCACATCATCTATTCGACATTTCTAACTGGATATGCATCAGCATCTCAAACTCAATATGTCCAAAAGAGGACTCATTATCTCTCCCTCCCAAACCCACATGTCTTCTGAACTGCCTATTATGATATAAAGTATCTCACCTTCCCAATTGCCTGGGCTCACACCCTGGTTTTGTCCTCAGTTCTTTTCTCTTGCTCACCCTACATATTGAATCAGTTGACAAATCTTGTCATTTCTTTCTTTTTTATTTTTTTAAACTTTTTTTTGGGGGTAGGGGGTAACCTACATCCCTTTTGCTCCACTCAAGCAGCCACCATCTTAATTCAGGCCTTTACCACTTCTCTACTGGACTATTGCTACAGCCTTCTGATTGGCCTTCCTCTGTCAACTCTCTCCCCATTCCAATCTATCTTCCATACAAATGCTAAAGTGATTTATCTAAAGCACAGATCTGACCATACTACCTTTCCCCAATCCAGCCCTGCTCCCCACTGCCGCTGTGCCTAGACCATGGACAAGTCATATGAACTAAGCTTCCATTTCTTCATGTCTAAAATCAAGGGTTGGACTAGGTGACCTCTAAGGCAGATTGTTTCCAGCTCTTAATCTATGATCCAAAGAGAGCCCTGTCGGAGTGCTCCAGGGATCTGTTCTTAGCCCTATTCTCTTCAACATTTTTATCAAAAACTTAGTTAAAACCATATGCACAGGGGGCAGCTAGATGGCGCAGTGGATAGAGCCCCCCCGCCCTGGAGTCAGGAGTACCTGAGTTCAAATCTGGCCTCAGACATTTAACACTTACTAGCTGTGTGACCCTGGGCAAGTCACTTAACCCCAATTGCCTCACCAAAAAACAAAACAAAACATATGATCAGTCCATTTGATAAGGGTGCTTATCCAATTCATGGATGACCCAAAGCTGGATGGAAAAGCAAAGGTCACATGAAAGACTCAGAATTCTAAAGACAAACATCTCAGAAATGCCACAAGGGTAAATATAAAGCTCTAAATTTGGGATGGTTTTAAAAAAATCTTCTTGGGTTTTAAAGGCCTCTGCAGGCAATGATCAGAAATCTAGGAGAGAGAGGTTTGAAGAGAGCCAGGCTGCCCTCCCCCCAACCACAACACATGGCTCACGTGGGGCAGTTAGATTGCCTCAGATCTGAACAGGAGACATTCCTTTTGTACTGCCTAACACCCCCCCCATCCCCCCCCCCCACCACCAATTTCTGCATTTCCTGGACACACCAGCCTGAGGTGTTTGCTTGGCCACAAACTAGGTGTGTCTACTTTATGAAGACCGGAGATGGGTATTTGAGAAGCAAATAGATTTTGCAAAGTTTACTATGACACATCCCTACTTCATGAAGTTTTAGAACAACAAACAAATCTCTAGCCAAAAAGATGAATATTTGAAACTACCCACAGCAAATAATTATGAACAGAATCAAGAACCCTCTTGGAGCATTGTATTGGCAAAATCATTAAAGCTTTCAGAGAACAAAGAAAAACACCCCAAAAGGGGGCAGGGAATGGAGCATAGTGATATTAAAGGGAAAGTTTGATCCTTGATAAAGGGGAAATCCAAGTTAAAGTTTTTAGAGTGATTCTGTTAAATTGGGGTTAATAATATGTAATGGAGGGAAATGGGGTACAGGTTGGGTTAGGGGTTGGGGTTCTTAGGAATTCCTCTTTAAAGAATTACACCCTCTTGCACACAAAAGTAGTTAGAATAAGGTGGTAGTTTATTTAGGAGCAAGGGAAGGGAAGGTGGGGGGGGAGGGAAACCATGAAAGAAATCCTTCGATGGGGGGAGGGGTCACCATTTGACTGTGGAAAGTTCCTTTAGTAAGGGAGGACCATCCCCCACTGGTGGTAGCTGGGGGAATTGGGTGAGGGGTGCCTACAGACCTCTCTTCCAGACACAAAGGCCGCAGCCACACCCAAATTTATCTCCCCAGGGTAAGGGAGACCAGAATGAAGGGTAGGAATCCCAAACTAGCTCAGTCCATTTTGGTTCAGTTTATCTCTCTAGGTGTTATCTGTCCTCTGGTTTAGTCTCTCAAGGAGAAGGTTCCTTGATGTGCTCCAGAGAACTTCTGGGGTGCTCTGTACCCCATGACAAATAGAAATAATAAGAATTAGAAATTGAATATTCTCTTCTGAGGGAATAACTGAAGACAAACCTAAACATTGTAGGGCTAAATGAAAATGAGTTTAACTCTCCAAATAAATGCAAAAGAACTACAGACTCAATGAAAAAAGAGTCCAGTCGAGCTGCTTGCTGGAAATATACATAATCGGAAAAGATCTGAATCAAGTAATGAAAGGCTATTCTAAAAAGTACTGGCAAAAAAAAAAAGTACTGACAGATCAAGAAAAGCAGAAGCTGAATTACGTTGGAATCAAACCAGAAAGCACTATATCAAAACAGCCTAAGAAAGATATTTAAAATGTTAAAAGATCTGATGAAAAATGAAGGCATATCGATCTTAAATCTGTATACTATCTAACAATTCTGCTACAAAATTCTCAAAGAAAAACCTCACAGCTTTGAAAGAAGAAATAGATTTAAAAAATCAATGACAAAAGTTGTTACCACCTCATTATCAGTATATGATCAATCCAAAAGAAATAAAAGTGAAAAAAACACAGAGATAGAGCATTAAACAAATGTTCTTAACAGAGAGAGAATTAAAGGGAATAAGTATGAATTAAATCAGTGTCATGTCTGATGTAGCCACTAGTTGGGGTGCGACTGGAGCGGTGTCCGACATCTGTCGCGCATGCGTTAGTTTTTTTTTTTCGAGTTTTCAATATCCTTTGATGGCCAGTAGAGGGCAATCAAGGCTCGAACAAGCCTGAGATACTTTGCCTCTCTTTGTGACAGTTAGAAATATTTGTTGGTTCCCCAAGCCTTTGTGACCTTGGGCAAGTCACTTAACCCCCACTGCCCCACAAAAAACAAAAAAAAAAAAAAAGAAAAAAATGATGAGCAGGAAGATTTCAGAAAAACCTGGAAAGACTTAAGTGGACTGATGCTGAGTGAAGTGAGAAGAACCAGGAGAACATTGTACATAGTAACAGCAACATAGTGTGATGATAAACTGTGATAGACTTAGCTCTTTTCAGCAGTGCAATGATCCAAGCCATTTCCAAAGAACTCATGATGGAAAATGTTCTCCACATTCACAAAAAAGAACTGTGGATTCCTAAAGCAGATTGAACTTTACTGTTTCTACTTTTGTTTTTTTGTTTTTTGAGGTGTTTCCCTTTTGTTCTGATTTTTATTTCACAGCATGACTAATGCAGAAATATGTTTAATGTGATTATACATATATAACCTATACATGATTGCTTTCTGTCTTGGGAAGGGGGAGGGAGAAAAATTTGGAACTAAAAATCTTATGAAAACAAATGTTGAAAACTATCTTTACATGTAACTGGAAAATAATAAAATACTTTTATGATTATATATATATATGGATATCACTAATCATCTTACTTTGATTCCCATTCTTTGGGTCCATTCACTCTCTCAGTTCTCATCTCTCTCTACCTGCATCAATTCAGAGATTCAACTACTTTTTTTTTCTTTTCAGGGCGATGAGGGTTAAGTGATTTGCCCAGGGTCACACAGCTAGTAATTGTCAAGTGTCTGAGGCTGGATTTGAACTCAGGTCCTCCTGAATCCAGGGACAGGACTTTATCCACTTCACCGCCTAGCTGCCCCACACACACACTTTTTTTTTTTGAGGCAATTGGGGTTAAGTGACTTGCTTAGGGTCACACAGCTAGTAAGTGTTAAGTGTCTGAGGCCAGATTTGAACTCAGGTCCTCCTGACTCCAGGGCCAGTGCTCTATCCAGTGAGCCACCTAGCTGCCCCCCCCCCACACACTTTTAATACACAGAGAATCAAAAAGAAAAGGAAACACAAAAACAACCTCCCCTTCCCATCCTGAGCAGTGAAAGTTCTTGCTAACCCCTCTCTCTCCTTGTTCCTGCAGGAGGAGTATTCGATGAGTATATCTCCCAAGTCTCTTTTCTCTGAGTGTCAATGACTGTAAAGATTAGGCCTGGTTCAAGCAGCCAATCAGTGGAGGAATGTGGGAGACCTTAGGACAAAGCTTTATGGGAGGAAGGAGAAGGACACTGTGAGATGCCCGCAGAGGAGGTCAGAGCAGAGCAGATGGGGATTCACTGAGCAATGGTTGTGGTGGGGAGGACACACACACACCATTGTCTTCCTGTTTCTTTACTTATGAATATATTCTTTTTTTATTTTTATTTTTATTTTTTTGCCGGACAGTGGGGGTTAAGTGACTTGCCCAGGGTCACACAGCTAGTAAGTGTCAAGTGTCTGAGGCCAGATTTGAACTCAGGTACTCCTGAATCCAGGGCCAGTGCTCTATCCACTGCACCACCTAGCCGCCCCCCAATGAATATATTCTTAACAACTAAGTACTAAGTTCAGTTGTTTTCTACCCTGAAGGAGTACAAATGCTTTCATCACCCTCTAAATTTCATCATCCTAGCTACAGAGTTCTTGTTGCCCCACCCTACTTATGCCTCAGCCAAGAGAATCATCCAGAAGGGCCCCCGATTTCTCAGCAACCAGAGGAACTGACGCTGATGCATCTGGATTGGACCGGGAAGTAGAAGCAGAAGGAACCAGGAGGAGAAAGAAATGATTGTCTTGGAAACAATATGGGAACTGATCATGCAATCTCTCCAAGCCTCAGTTTCTTCCTCCATAAAATGGGATTATAGAACTTTCACTTCCTTCCAGGAAAGGGCTTTGTATTTGTTCCTGTTAGTATCACCTCTAACCATCCTAGCTTGAGCACTCAGGGGCACCAGAGAAGAGAAGTTAGTTTTATTGGCTAGGGCAGACACAGGACTGACACTACTAGGAAGAACTGGATGAAAAGCTAAGTAAGGAGGCAGTAGGCATAGTGTGTGACCAGAACAGAGGACCTGACATGGCAAAGATCTGGGTTCAAACCCCCCTAGGATACTTCCTACCTCTGTGACCTCTCTGAGTCTCAGATTGAAAATGGGGATAATTGAAGGAGAAGTTGACTTGGCACATAAGGACCAGCATGGGCCCTGGAAACTTCAGGAGACTCCAGGGACATGAGGACTCAGCTCTTAGACATTTGGAGAGCAACCAACTTCCTTGTGGCTTCCAGCTAGTGCTCCCCAGTGGATAGTAGAATAGGGAAAGGCTACATCAGTTAAAAGGGGACACAAGACAGCTTCTGGGTGGTTTTCTTTTCCTTTGCCCCTCCAGGTGGCATCATGTAACTTTGGGATTTGCTAGGAAGGGGTGGGAGAAGGCTAGCCCTTGCCCACTCTGTCCCTGGCATCAGGGCACAGCCTCCCACAAGTGGCAAGGGCTCAACAAGGCAAGTTTGAGTCAGGACTTGAGGCTGCCTTTCTGCCTTTTCCTGAGTAGTTGGGGAATATCGTTTTGGAAGTGTGCATAGGGTATAAGCTTGGAGGTCATGAGCGCCCCCTGACTTTCCTTTGCTGCCAGCCACCCTCACTCATGGGACTCAGGATGGCTGGACCATCTAACCTCACAAGATTGTCTCTAAGACTGGGCACCTCTGGGCTCAAAGCCTGTTTATCTGCAGCATTCCCCCTTGATTGAGGGGGTGGTCCTGTGTTGAACAGGTGACATAAATAGTGTTTTGCAAACTTTAAAGGGTTAGAGAAATGCCAGTTATTGGGGTAGAGGGAACCCAAGGGAGGGCTTCCCTGAGGAGAAACTCCTAGCTGTGTGGAAGACAGAGGGCAGCAAGCACTGGGGGCTAGGGCTTCTGGGTCAGCCCAATCCAGAGCAGGCCCAATGAACCCTAGATCAGCCCTTCCCCTTCTGCTGGCCAGGAGGTGGGGTCGCCTGGGGGGTAGTTCTGGGTCTTCCCTTCCCACACCTGGCCTGCCATAGGTGGGAAGGAGATGTTGTTGCCCCTACCCTCTGTTCTAGCTTCCTTTCATTCCAGCCCTGGAGACCCTGTGTGAGGGAAGAAGGGAAGGAACCAGGGGGTTTGTTTGAAGTTAATGAAGCTTCTGTAAAGGAGAGGGAGGAGAAAGAGTCCTTTACAATCCCCTCAGTCTGGGGAACATCTGTCCATAGAGGCAGAGGAGCCGCCATCCAGGAAGGGTGGGTGGGGATCGAGGAAGGGGTCCCTTCTGTAGACATGGAGAGGGGAAGAGGTGGCTGTGAGCTGACCTCTGGAGGCCTGGCCTGCTCTGGGGAGGGCTGGCTCTGGGTGACAGGCAGGATTCCAATGTGATCACGATCGTCAATCCTGGAGAGAGAATTTGGAAAGTGTCCTGATACTGGACCCATCATCCAAAGCACAAGAATCTCAGTGAGCCCTGGGGTGCTGGATTTCCCGGCTCTCTTTCTCCAGAGGAGCCCCAGCCCTCTTCCCCTGTTTCTACCTCCCATCTTCCTGAGGAGTTTGGATTAGGGTGGGTCCCTGGGACCCCAAAACTCCTGACATCCCCAAAGAGATGGGGAAACTGAGGCCCAGAGAGGGTAAAATCATACAGTGAATATAGAAGGAGCCCCTGCCCTCCAAGCCCACTGATCTTGCCTGGAGAAGATGAGAAGATGAGAAGTGAAGCTGGGAAGGACTAAGAGGTTGGCAAGCATTCCTCCCATGGAAACCATTTTTACAGGCAGTGTTTCTGATCAAGGCCTCATTTCCAAACTATATCGGGAACTGAATCAAATGTATAAGGATGCAAGTCATTCCCCAGTTGAGAAATGGTCAAAGAATGTGAACAGGCAGTTTTCTGATGAAGAAATCAAAGCTATCTATAGCCATATGAAAAAAAAATGCTCTAAATCATTATTGATTAGAGAAATGCCAATTAAAACAACTCTGTGGTACCACCTGACACCTATCAGACTGGCTAATATGACAAAAAAGGAAAATAATAAATGCTGAAGAAGCTGTGGAAAAATTGGAACACTAATGCATTTTTGGTGGAGTTGTGAACTGATCAAACCATTCTGGAGAGCAATTTGGAACTATGCCCAAAGGGCTATGAGACAGTGCATACCCTTTGACCCAGTGGTACCACTACTAAGGTCTTTATCCCAAAGAGATCATAAAAAAGGGAAAAGGATCCGCATGTACAAAAATATTTCTAGCAGCTCTCTCTCTCTCTTTTTTTTTTTTGCAGGGCAATGAGGGTTAAGTGACTTGCCCAAGGTCACACAGCTAGTAAGTGTCAAGTGTCTGAGGTCCAATTTGAACTCAGGTCCTTCTGAATCCAGGGCAGTGCTTTATCCACTGTGCCATCTAGCTATCCCCTAGCAGCTCTCTTTGTGGTGGCAAAGAACTGGAAATCAAGGGAATGTCCATCAATTGGGGAATGGCTGAACAAGTTGTGGTATATGAATGTAATGGAATACTATCGTGTTGTAAGAAATGATGAAAAAAAAAGGGGGGCAGCTAGGTGGCGCAGTAGATAGAGCACCAGCCCTGGAGTCAGGAGTACCCAAGTTCAAATCCAGCCTCAGACACTTAACACATTTACTAGCTGTGTGACCCTGGGCAAGTCACTTAACCCAAATTGCCTCACTAAAAAAAAAAAAAAAGAAATGATGAGCAGGTAGATTTCAGAAAAATCTGGAAAGACTTAAGTGGACTGATGCTGACATTGTATACAGTAACAGCAACATTGTGTGATGAGCAACTGTGAGAGACTTGGCTCTTCTTAGAAATACAATGATCCAAGACAATTCCAAAGAACTCATGATGGAAAATATTCTCCACATTCAGAAAGGAGAACTGTGGATTCTGAATGCAGATTAAATCATACTGGTTCTACTTCTGTTTTTGTTTTTGTTTTTTGAGGTTTTTCCCTTTTGCTGTGATTCTTCTTTCACAACATGACTAATGCATAAATATGTTTGATGTGATTGTACCTATATAACCTCTATCAGATTGCTTTCTGTCTTGGGGAGTGGGAAGAGAGAAAAATTTGGAGTTAAAAATCTTATGAAAACTATCTTTACATGTAACAGGAAAAATAACAAAATACTTTTATGATAAAAAAAAGAATTCCTTGCATGAACTCTGCCCAAAGGACTATCGAACTGTGCATACTCTTTAATCCATCAACATTACTGCTAGGCTTATATCCCAAAGACATCCCCAAAAAGAGGAAAAGACGTATTTATTTATTTTATTTTTAATTTATGGAATATAACAAACATTTCCATAACATAGTATAATATATAATAAAGTTATCATGTAAATATCTTTTTTCTTTTTTTCCTTCCTTCCCCACCCCAACCTCCCTGCCCTAGAGATGTCAATCATTGTTAGACAAAATAGGTGTGAATGTATGTATATACATATATGTAGAATTATTCTCTCTACACTTCTGTTTATCAGTCCATGCTCTGTATATAGATAACATCTTTCTTCATATGTCTTTTATTGGGAAACAGGCATTCTCAGATCTGTCTTGTGACCACTCGGTGGCTGAGAAGGGCAGTGGTGTTTTGGATACAAATTGGTGAGAGGGGGTTTTGATTTCTTCCCTCCTCACCAGCCCCAAGGAGTCTGTGTGGCTGTGACAACCACCACAGGTCTGGATTGAACAAGACTTCGAGATCTGCTTCTTGAATCCCATGTACCGTTTGGGGAGGCCTGCCTTTGATGATGGCCACAGTCTTTTTCTGAATGAGTAATGCCTAGAACTCTTCTCTGACCTACTGATTGGTTAAAAGACCTATTTGTACAAAAAGATTTCTAGCAGCGATTTTTGTGGTGGCTAAGGAAATGAAAGGGACGCCCATCCATTGGGGAACGGCTGAACAAGCTGTGATTTAGGATAGTGATGGAACATGATTGTGCTCTAAGAAATGACAAGCAGGAGGATTTCAGAAAGGCCTGGAAAGACTTGTATGAACTGATGTATAGTGAAGGGAGCAGAACCAGGAGAACACCGTGCGCAGAGACAGTGATGTTGTTGGATGAAGAACTGTGAATGACAACTATTCTCAACAATACAATGATCGAAGACAATCCCAACAGACTATTGATGAAACATACTATCCACCTCCAAAGAGGTGATATTGATATTGATGGAACACAGACTGAAACATGCTCTTTTTCACTTTTTTCCTTTCATTTATTCTTTTATTCGAGTTTTCTTGTATAAAATGACTAATATGGTAATGTTTTACATAATTTACATGTATAATCCATATCGGATTGCTTACCACCTCAGGGAGGGGAGAGGTGAGGAAGGGAAAGAGGGATAAAATCGGGAATTCAAAACTTTAAATAAAAATGTTTATTATCAGAAGAAAAAAAAAAGAGAAATGTTCTCTCACGTCCAGGACAGAAGCTCACTAAAAGAAGTCGCTTCTGGGAAGTAAGAAGCCTGGTTCCCAGCCCCAGCTCTCAGACTCTTAGAATCATAGAATTTCAGAGCTGAAAGATCCTTTGGGAATCTTGTGGGCTGGCCTTATCCTCCCTGACCAAGAATTTTCTGGAAGACATTCCAGGTCAATGGGCATTCAGCCTTGGCTTGAATACTTCCAGTGATGGAGAACTCCTTACCTACAGAGGTAGCTTGTCATTAGGAGGTCTTTCCTGATACTCAAGCCTCAGTTGGTCTCCTTAGCACTTTCCACCACTGCATCTGGTTCTACCTTTTAGGGGACAAACTAAAGGAGGCTGAACTTCTTTCCTTATCACTGTCGCTGCTCCTCGGTCTCTTGAAAACTCCCCTAAGTCTGCTCTTCTAGTTAAACAATCCCCAGTTGCTTCTGCCAGTCCTTCAGTTCCAATTAGACATGCATTTATTAATTACCTGCTGTATATAAAACACTGTGCTAGAACAAACACAGAACTGTTCCTGCTCTTAGAGAACTTGTTTAGGATTCCCTGGGGGGATACTGCATGGAAAACAGATGAATAAATCAGAGAGATCCTGAAGGTTCCTGATTTTCTTTGGTTTGATTCATGATCTGACTCCTTGAGACCACCCAGAAGTAATCTGGTCTATCTCCCGTGCCTGCTTGGCTCTTACTTTCCTATCCGAGATGGAAGAGAGGAGCAGGTAACTGAGTGGAGGGTAGTGACACCAGGAATGCTTATGACTCAGCACCCCATCCCGACCCCCCAATTTGTGAGGAAAGCAGAGAAGCAAACAGTGTCTCTGCTCTCAATGGCCAGAGAAATTGGGCAGCTCCCTATCCTTGAAAAAGACTTGGACCCCAGCACCAATGCCCCAGAAGGAAGGAGCTATGGCCTCTCTGTGGGTTCAGGATGTCTTCCTGTAGAGTTACACGGGCCTCTGTCTCCCCCCCCCCATAATTGACAAGGGGAATGTGGGCTGGGAATCCACAGTGTCCACCTAGGAAGAGCAGCAGGAGCTATAGAGGATTCCCTGACTTGGGTAGGAGAGCCTCAGTCCCAGCTGGGCTACTTCCTTGCTGTGTGACTTCAGGCAAATCACTTTCTGTCTCTGAGCCTTGCCTAGAAAGTGGAGCTAATGCTCATATTCCCTCTCCTTGGGGCTCTTGTGAAGGGAGTGCTGTAGACTTATCATTTTCCTCAGCTGCTATTTCAAAGGGGCTTATACTGAGCCTGGACCCAGCTGCCTGTAGCCTGGGCCAACAGAGCCTTCTTATCCTGGGAAGGGGCAGGAGCTGCCCAAAGAGCCGGGCATGGATGAGAGGGATAGGGGTTAGCCCTCCTGAAAGATTAGGGATTGGATAAGGTATCTGGGGTTTGAGAAAATCTCATGGGGTCCATGAATATTGTGAGCCCCACCCCAAGCCCTGCAAATGGGAAGGCTGTGACAGCCAGCTGGTAGTTTGCTCTGCTGGGCAATTGTCTCATCAGCTCCCATGGATGCAATGATTATCTCTCTGTAGGTGATTCTCACATCTACTTATCCAGCCCTAATCTTGCCAGTCTGACATCTCTGTCTGCCCACTGAACAAATCAAACCGATGCCCTACAGATATCTTAAACTCAACACATCCCCAACTGAACTCATTATCTTCCCCCCCCCCCGCCCCACCCCAAACCTCCCCTCTTCCTAACTTCTCTCTTATTGCTGAGGGTCCCACTCTCCTCCTAGTTACCGAGGCTTGAAAGCTAGGTGTCATCCTTGACCCTCCCCTCCCGAGTAATCTGTCTGCTAAGCATTTTCCCTTTGTGACATCTCTTGAACATGCCCTCCCCCTTGTCTCCTCTGGACTGCCACCACCCTGGCAAGGCCCTCCTCACCCAGACTTGGACTTCTGTAATGATCTGCCTGTTGGTCTACATGCCACAAGCCACTTCCCATGACACTCCATCCTCCACTCCCCTGGCAAAGTGATCTTTGACTTTGACCATGGCACCTCTACACTGAGGAGCCATGGCTCCCTATCACCTTCCTAATGAAATGTAAAATCCTCTTTGGGGAATTAAAAGCCTTCTATAAGCTGGCCCTTCTGACCTCTCCAGTCTTCTTCCAGTATCCATTTCCCCATGTACTCTGCAGTCTAATACCACTGGCCTCGTTGTTCCTCGAACAAGACACACTCCATCGTGTGACTCCAGGCATTTTCTCTGGCCATCTCTCAGGCCTGCAGCATTCTCTCTCCTCAGCTCTCTCTAATCCCTGTGTTCCTTCGAGTCTTAGCTAAGATGCCACCTTCTACAGGGAGCAGCAGTTCATTTTTTCCAGCTTATCCTGTTGACATCTTGTTTGTACAGAATTAGTTACATGTTTTCTCTCTAGTTAGACTGAACTCCCTGAGAGCAGGGACTGTCTTTTACCTTTCTTTGGAGGCCCAATGTTGAGCACAGTGCCTGACAATGTAGGCACTTAATAAATCTTTAGTGACATGTATGTCTTTTCCTGCTTTTTGTAGCATTTATCTGGAAACTCTCAGAGGGAGTTGAAGGGCAGGAAAATAAGCCCATCTGTCTGGCCGACCATCCCTTCAGGATAGATCTACCAGCAGGCAGGAGAGAACAGATGCATCTCACCTTCCTGAATCTCTTTGCCTCAAGTTGCAGAAAATGTTTTGGCCACAAGATGTCACCCCAACCCAAATCAAAGCTATCCTCTAACCACTTGGGAAGAAGCCCAGGGAAACATCTGGTCCAAACCATTAAATTTTTATTTTATATTATTTAAAATTTTAAAAATAAAACAAGCATTTCCATAACATAGTATAATAAAAGATGTAAATATATTATGTACAACTTGCTATTCCTTTTAAAGATATAATACAGTTATAGGATTTTTTTCTTTTTTACCCCCTTTTCACTCCCCCTTTCCCCCTCCTAGAGATGGCTACCATCAGATCCAAACAGGCATATATGTAAAACCATCCTATGCATACTTCTATTTATCAGTTCTTTCCCTGGATGAAGATAGCGTCTTCCTTCCTCGGTCCTTTGTCGGTAAATTTGGGTATTTATAATAGTTAAAATGACTTATTTGCTTAAAATTGTTCTTAAAACAAAATTGCTGTTGCTGTATACGGTATCCTAGGTTCTGCTCATTTTGCTCTTTATTATTTCATGCAAGTGCATCCATGTTTTACTAAAATGATCAAGCTCATCATTTCTTTTTTTTTTAATTTATTTTTTTTTTTTGGTTGGGCAATGAGGGTTAAGTGACTTGCCCAAGGTCACATAGCTAGTAAGTGTCAGGTGTCTGAGGCTGGATTTGAACTCAGGTACTCCTGAATCCAGGGCCAGTGCTCTATCCACTGTGCCACCTTGCTGCCCCTCCAAAAGTGTAATTCTTTTTTTTTTTTTTTTGGATGAGGCAATTGGGGTTAAGTGACTTGCCCAGGGTCACACAGCTAGTAAGTGTTAAGTTTCTGAGACCGGATTTGAACTCAGGTCCTCCCGACTCCAGGGCTGGTTCTCTATCCACTGTGCTACCTAGCTGCCCCATATCATTTCTTCCAGCATAGTAGTATTCTATCACAATCATAAGCCACCATTTGTTCAGCCATTCCCCAATTGATGGGCATCCCTGCAATTTCCAGTTTTTTGACGCTACAAAGGGAGTTGCTAGAAATACTTTAGAACATATAAGTTCTTTTCTTTTTTCCCCTAATCATCTTTGGAAACAGGCCTAGTAGAAGTATTGCTGGAGGGGGCAGCTAGGTGGTGCAGTGGATAGAGCATCGGCCCTAGAGTCAGGAGTACCTGAGTTCAAATCCAGCCTCAGACACTTAACAATTACTAGCTGTGTGACCCTGGGCAAGTCACTTAACCCCAATTGCCTCACTAAAAAAAAAAAAAAAGAAGAAGAAGAAGTATTGCTGGGTCAAAGTGTCAAAGTGTCCAGGCAGTTTAATAACTCTGGGAATAATTAAAGATTGCTCTCCAAAATGTTTGCAACAATTCACAATTCTACCAACAATGAATTGGTATCCCAATTTTTCCACATCCCCTCCAACATTTGTTGCTTCCCCATTCAATCATTTTAGGTAAGCTGATAGGTATAAAATTGTATTTCCAAGTTGTTTTAATTTGTATTGTTTAATTTGCATTTAATTTATTTAATCCATAATCACTTAGATAATTTTTTCATATGACTATAAATCGTTTTGATTTCTTCACTGGAAAACTGCTTGTTCATTTCCTTTGACCATTTATCAATTGGGGAATGACTTGTATTCTTATAGACTTGACAAAGTTCTTTATATATTTGAGATATGAGAACTTTATCTGATAAATTGTCTATAAATCCCCCCCACATTTTCTGCTTTCCTTCTGATCTGTTATACTTGTTTCATTTGTATAGAACCTTTTAAATTTAAAGTAATAAAAATTATTCATTTTGCATCTAACTGGTTTCCATTTCTTGTTTATTCATAAACTGCTCACCTATCTTTCTATAAGTTGTATGTTCCATGTTCTTCAAACTTTCTTGTAATATCTCTCTTTATTTCTAGGTCATGTATCCATTTTGATATTATCTTGGTAAATGATGTAAGATATTGGTTTATGCCCAATTTCTGCCATATTGCTTTCCAAATGAAGAACTCTTATCCCCAAATCTTAAGTCTTTATGCTTGTCAAATACAAGGTTATTATGTTTATTTGGTGCTTTAATTGTATGTCTACTCTGTCCCACTGATCCACTTTTCTATTTCTTTTTGTTTGTTTGTTTGTGAGGCAATTGGGGTTAAGTGACTTGCCCAGGGTCACACAGCTAGTAAGTGTTAAGTGTCTGAGGCCGGATTTGAACTCAGGTACTCCTGACTCCAGGGCTGGTGCTCTATCCACTGTGCCACCTAGCTGCCCCCACCTTTCTATTTCTTAGCCAGTACCAGATAATTTTGATAATTATTGTCTTATAATATAGTTTAAGATCATTTATTGAACAAAGGGAGAAACTAAGACTCAGAGAGGGAAGTAGGGCCGAGACTAGAACCCACACCCTTTGACCCTCTCCTATCCCTGGTTTGGTGGAGGGGGATGATGAGTTCCAGAGATTCTCTACTTCCCTCCTCCTGAAGAACCTTTGGAGCATCCCAGGACCCAGGGAGGGGACAGACGTTCCAGCACAGCAAAGTCGGAGACCTTCTCTTTTACAGATTAAGATTTTAAGTGGGGCAGTTAGATGGCACAGTGGATAAGCACCGGCCCTGGATTCAGGAGTACCTGAGTTCAAATCCGGCCTCAGACACTTACTAGCTGTGTGACCCTGGGCAAGTCACTTAACCCCAATTGCCTCACCAAAAAAAAAAAAAAAGATTTTAAGTGACTTGCTCAAGTTCCACACAAGTAGTCTGAGGTTGAACTAGGATTTAAACCCAGACCTCCTGCCCCCACATCCATAACTGGCACTGAGGGAGAGGGTCTGGGGTCTTAGAATAATAACAGAATATAAGGGTCTGCAGCAGCCACTGAATCTCACCAGTACATGAAAGGAGCTTCCACTACAGCATACTCAACAACTGGTTGCCCACCCTCTGCTTGGAGGTCCCGGAAGAGTGGGACTTATCATTTCTAGAGGAGGTCCCTGGGACTGGGACAGCTCCAGTCGTTAGGAAGCTTTTCTGGACCTCTAGCTTACATATGCCTCTTTGCATCTCCCCCACCCTCAGTGGCTCCTGGTTCTGCTCCCTGGGGCCAAGCAGAAGGAGGCTAAATCCGCCTCAACTCCCCACTCTTTTTTCCCCCGGGGCAATGGGGGTTAAGTGACTTGCTCAGGGTCACACAACTAGTAAGTGTCAAGTGTCTGAGGTCCGATTTGAACTCAGGTCCTCCTGACTCCAGGGCCGGTGCTTTATCCACTGCGCCACCTAGCTGCCCCCGGAGCAGGCTACTCTTGAATGCAGAATAGAGTGGGATGGCCACCTCTGTCTTCTCGGAAGCTCTGCCCCTCTTCATGCAGCGTGAGATCACAAGACGTTTCTTGCTGCCACACGTCACTGCCGATTGAGCTTGCCCGTAGGGGCGTTTTCAGAACTACTGCTGTCTACATACGCCTCTGTCCTCTCATACACGGGAAACTGCCTTTTATTGCACCCCAACGCAAGCCTATACATTGATATCTATTGGATGCCATCCTCGTAGATTTAGCTCACTGCTCCAGCCTGCCAAGATCCCAGTGGGTCCCCCTAGTCATCTCTGTATTAGCTCTCCCTCCTAGATTTGGGTGGGGGCACACTTAGTTCATGTGACGTCTCTGCCTTTATCTGTCCATGTCGCTCATAAAAAGGTGAGATGGCCAAGCACAGATACCTGGGGCACTCAGTTGGAAACGTCTTCATGCCATGTTGACACTGGATCATTAACGCTCCTCTTGGAGTCTGGCCGCCCAGCCAGCTTGGAATCCATGTGATTGGATTGTTACCTAAACCACATCACTCCATCTTCTCTTACAGGGACAACGTAGGACACTGTCAAAAGCTTCACCCGGGTCTTGGGAAATTATATCCGCTACATCCTGTCCTAGTGTAAGGCCATCGAAAAGGAAGTGAGATTGTCTGCAGGCTCTGTTTTCTTCCCTTTTTGATAATCAGGATACTATTTGCCCTTCTCCAATCTTGGGGTATGGCTTCCGTTCCCCTGATTTTTCAAATTTCCTGGCAGCAGCTTTGCTCTCTCATCTGCTTGTTCTTTCAGGTTCCGAGAATCCTGTTCATCTGGGGCGAAGTCCCAAGAGCAGGCAGGTGTTTGCTTCCTTTCTATCTCCTGACTAATCTTGGGCAGCTCCCTGTTCAAACTTTATGTCCTGTGCAAAGGGCATCTCTCCTTGGCAGAGAAAACAAGCCAAATAGCAATCGAACAGTTCTGCCTTCTCCCTATTGTCCACTAGGTGGCACAGTGAGTACAGATGGACACAGAGTCTGGATGACCAGTGTGAATTCTGCCTCTGCTATTTGTGTGACCCTGCCTAAGATGGGGCAGGGGAGGGGGGGGGGAGCTGTGGAGGGAGGTGAGGGAGGGCTGCAGGACTCAGCTCTGAGTCTTGGTTTCTTAGCCTACAAAATGGGAATGATAATAATAGCACCTACTTTATGGGGTTGTTGTGAGGATCAAACAAAACAATAAATATTCATTTTTTAGAATTTTTGAGTTCCAAATTCCATCCCTCCCACTCCTTGAGAAGGCAAGCAAGATGATATTCATTATCTAGTCTTAGTTCTTTCTGAACTTTAGTATTTCCTTTAAAATGAACAAAAATTGGGGTGGAGTCAAGATGGCAGAGGAAAAGCAGTAACTGTACCGACCTCTCTCTACAATCCCTCCAAATAAAATAAATGAACAAAAATCTAGTTTTTCTCCCTCTTCCCTTCCCTCTCCCCAGTGGGGTGTGTGTGGGAGAACCTTCTTAATGCTTGTTCTTTTTATTTTATTTTTAGTGAGGCAATTGGGGTTAAGTGACTTGCCCAGGGTCACACAGATAGTGTTAAGTGTCTGAGGCCAGATTTGAACTCAGGTACTCCTGACTCCAGGGCCGGCGCTCTATCCACTGTGTCACCTAGCTGCCCCGAGAACCTTCTTAGTCAGTAAATCAGTCAATAAGTATTCATTTTGTTGTTTAGTCATTTCAGACTCTTCATGACCCCTTTTGGGATTTTCTTGGCAAAGATATTGGAGTGGTTTGCCATGTCCTTCTCCAGCTCATTGTATGGATGAGGAAACTGAGGCAAACAGGGTGAAGTGACTTGCCCAGGGTCACACAGCTAGGAAGTGTCTGAGGCTGAATTTGAATGCAGGAAGATGAGTCTTCCTGACTTCAGGTCTGGCGCTCTGTCCACTATAGTACCACCTAGCAGCCCAAGAATTTATTAAGCCAGTCATCGTGCTAAGCTTTGAAGATATAAAAAGAAGCAAAAGACCATCCCTGTTTTTGAGGAATTCATAATCTAATGGGGGAGATAACAAGCAAGTAACAATGTACAAATAAGCTATATATGGGATAAATTGGAAATGATCAATAGAGCAGAAGGAAGGCATTAGAATTAATCTTTTTTTTTTTTTTTTTGGTGAGGCAATTGGGGTTAAGTGACTTGCCCAGGGTCACACAGCTAGTAAGTGTTAAGTGTCTGAGGCCGGATTTGAACTCAGGTCCTCCTGACTCCAGGGCCACTGCTCTATCCACTGCGCCACCTAGCTGCCCTAGAATTAATCTTTTAAAAATTTAAAAATTATTTTAATATTTTCCCCAATTACTTGTAAAAAGATTTTAACCATAATTTTTTTTTTTTTTACAATTTTGAGTTCCAAATTCTCTCCCACCCTCCCTCTCCACCCCCCTCACTGAGGAGACACTTGGAGTCAGGAAGACCTGGGTTCAAATCCTGCCTTAGATGCTTTTCAGCTGTGTGAGCCTAGGCACGTTTCTTTTTCCTCATCTCTCAACTGAGGTGGGGGTTGTGGTGGCCTTGATGCTTTCTAAGCTACCTCCCGGCTCTGAATTAGAGATTTACCCTCATCCTTTTGGTTTAAATGTTTTTCATTAGCTTTGCAAGATGGCAGACAAGAGCATTCTTACCGTCCTTTGCTAGCTGTGCACTGCCTCTGGCCAGGCACCTGCCATCTCTGTAGTTTAGGCTGTGGTCCAGAAATCCCAGCTCTGCTCAAACATCTCCTTCTTAGCCGGGGGGCCCTCCCACTGTGCTCAACCCTTCCTTCTGGGGGTGAGTTCTGTGAATCCAGCCTCTGGCCAGATCAATCGACCAACATTTATTAAGCACCTACTATGTGCCAGGCACTGTTGGAGCCAGTGACTCTGGTAGAAGCAGCAGAGAGGGTGGGGTCTCAGAAGAGCCAGTTTTAGTCTGTTGGTATTCTGGCCATCCTCGCAGGGTGCCCTTCCCTTTGGTGGTCCCCAGGGAGCCACTCTTCTGATTGCCCCAGGGCTGGGAGCAGAACTGGGGTCATTCCAGGCTTTGATATTTGATTGGTCATGTGGCTTGGACAAATGCCTTCACCTGTCTGGGCCTCAGTATTCCCCTCTGTCCCATGGGATAATGTAGGTTTGGAGGATGACACCTGCTGTAGATCTTCAAGCTGTTTGAGGGGTTTTGAGGAGGGGATGTGGTCAGGAGCAAACAGGGCAAGAGGGACTCAGACTCAAACATTCTTGGGTGGGAACAAGGGAGTCTCAGGGTCCTTGACAGCTCTGCTGTCCCCCTTCTACTGCTCCCTCCTGTCCAGGGCCTTATTTCTTCTCTCCAATCCTCTCCCCATATGGCTGCTTCCTCTATGCAGATGGCTCCCAATCTGGAGGTGGAGCCAAGCCAGGCCCACTGCCCATTCTACAAAGGCAACTGAGGCTCAGAGAGGGAAGGGACTTGGGTAGAGTTCCACAAGTAAGTTAGGGTTTGCTCCCAGGGCGTCTGGTTCTAGCCAGGGCCTTCCCCATAGTACCAGGCTAAATTTCCCTGTGGCGACTTTGGTGCAAGTGACAGCTTCACACTTAGGTCTAAAGGGGGGTAATGGAGAGATCAGGAGCCCCTTATGTCTGGGGTTCCCCACTCCTGGGCTGGCCTGGCCCAGGGAAAGAGAAGGCAGTAAGGGGCAGGGCTGGGAGGCCAATGGAAAACATTGCTTGGCTTGGCATTCAAAGCCTCCCACAGTGGCACCAGATAACTACTCTGGCTTTTGTCCCTGTCTCTCCTCCCAGGTTCAGCTAAAGGGACTCACTAGCTGTTCACTCATCTCCCACTTCTGGGCATTTGCCTATGCTGGGAGCATGCTTCCTCCTCACTTGTCTCCGACCTCATCTTCCGGGAAGGCTCCACGCAAAGGCCGCCTCCTCCAGGAAGCCTGCTCTGATTCTCCAAATTCTGCAGCGATCTCTCCTTCCTGAAATTGCCTTGGGTCTCCCTACCTGGGTACCTGTGGTATCCTCCTGAGAATGTGGGCTCCCAGGGGTCAGGACTGTTGATTTTGTCTGTATCAGATACAGACAAAATCTGGCAGCTAGGGGGTGCCAGAGTGCACAGAAGACTGCTCTTCCCAAGTTCAAATCCTGCCTCAGACCCTTACCAGCTGTGACCATGGGCAAGTCTCTGGCCTCCGGTTCCCTGCCCTGGGAATGCCAGCCTCCCCCATCGCTGCCTGTTCTCACCTGGCACGGACCACACCCTATCTTTTATCATGTCTGTATGTCCGGACCTTCATTTCACAGAGGGAGAAACTGAAGCTCAGAGAAGGTGAGGGGCTTGCCTGGGGTCACCCAGCTAGGAAGGGGCAGAGCTGGGACTGGGAAGTAGGACTTCCAACTCCACCTCTTTCCCCTACACTCCCAACTACCTAGACTGTCTGGGGCCCACGCATGCAGCAGGGCCCAAATCAATATTTGGATCGGATTCTCTGCAGAACATCAAGGACTCGGAAAGTGTGGAAGCTGAGATGGGGAGGGAAGGCCCTGGGGACACTTAGCCCCAAGGCATGGTGGCCCATGCCTGGCTTCCAGCAGCTATCATGGACTAGTTCAGCTTGGCGCGAGGCAGAACCGGCAGAGGAAGGGGCACTGTTTGCAGAGCCAGGAGTGGGGGGGGGGGAGGTGAGGGAGGGCTGCAGGACTCAGATCCTGGGGAGGGAGACAGAGTTCCCATTCTTGTTCCGGTCTTCACTGCCGCTGCCTATCTGTGGGACCCTGAACCGGGAATGTCCCTTCTCAGATTTGGGCTTCCTAACAGTCTGAGTTGTCTGGCAGTGAAGGCTGCTCACAAGATAGTGAGCTCTCCATCACCGGGACTTTCCAGCAGAGGCTGGGGTGGAGGACTAGCATCTTGTGAGGGATGCTAAAGGAAGGGATCTTGGTTGGGAGGGGCTGGAGCCCCCTTCTCCAGCGCTCTATAAACTGGAGTCATGGATTATTTGAAACAAACATCAGAAGTGGAGAGGGATCGTGGGATCTGTCATTGCAGATATGGGGAAACTGAGGTCCAGAGAGAAAATGACTAAGGTCACACAGCTCTGTGATCATGGCTCAGGTTCAGCTGTTTCCTCCACAGCTCCCCCCCACCCTCTCCCCTGACCCATCTTAGGCTGAAGGAGCCATTTCCCTCCAACACATGACAAAAGGACGTTGGGGAGCCCCAAGCTGGAAGAGGAATGAAGAATGAGCTCGAACTTGGGTCTCTAAGAGAGGCAGAAACAATGCTAAGGCAGCATAGCATGGCCACTGCCCCCAAGCTCTGAGCAGTGGCCCCCGGGGGCCAGGTGCGCACACCCCCTCCTCCCTCTAGACCCTCAGAACTGAGAAGGTGCCAGGCTGGCAGACTGAGGACTCTCAGCCCCCTGTGCGCAGCAGGCTAGTCACAGGCTGCCAGGGAGACAGACGGGTGCCCCTGGGGCTTGGCACGGGGACCTTGAGGAGTGGGGAGGGGGGAAGCAGGGAAAAATGCAAGAGGCTGGCTCCAGTGTGCATGGGGGTGCTCATAAAGGCGGTGTGCATGCGTGTTCTCACATGAGCCTGGGCGTGTGCATGTACCCAGATAGGCAAGAGATTTCTAGAAGACCCAGCAGCCCAGGTGACGGTGGCGTGGGAACAAGGTGAAGAGGTGCCCTGCACGTAGGGACAATGGGCACTGAGGGCTGAGTAGGAGAACAGTGCCCCCCCTCCCTCGTCACTTCCCCGCAGAGGCCCCAGAATACCTGCTGGCCTACAAGGGGCCCTGTCCTCAGCCACAATGTATGTATGGGTGATGGCGGCTGTGTAGACAGTCCAAGGGGTTGGGAAGGAGGTATAGGGAGGGACTGGCGCTGGGGACAAATGACAAGCCCCCCTCCGGAAGGTATGAAAAAGAACACATTGTATTTGGCTTACAATTAACAAGATTTACACAGGGGAGGGGGTTGGGGTTGGGGAGGGGAGGAGAAGAGACTCCCCCCAGTCTGTCTCTTCCCTCTGCAGCCCAGGCTCCCAGCCTCCCAGGCTCCAGGGCCACACACAGCAAGGACCACAGCAGGAGAGGCCACGTGGATAGCCGTGGCCAGCGTCCTGCAGCGTGGTGCTGTATGGCCTCATCCACCAGACAAGGCCAGATGTGCTCAGCATAGCTGTTCAAGGGGCTGCTCCCCTCCTCGCAGGGGCTTGGACACTAGGTATTATTCTATGTGCTTTCACACAGTCCTGACATTCAAGGCTCCACTGACGTGACATCTGATGTCTGACTCGTGACATGGACATTCCACATTTGACAAAACCTCACGTGTTCAACACTAGACACGACAACAAGTCCCATGTGTCCATCCTTCCATGCAGCCTCATGTGGCCAACACACAATGTGACGTTTGACGCCCCATGCAGTTGGGTATAGTCCACGTGGCCTGCTGGGGAAGGTGATTCATACCAGCTGCTCTGGGATGGGCCCTCCACCACACCTGCCCAGGAGCCCGGAAGGGGCCTGGACGGGGTGGGAATGGGTACAGGGGGTGGGGTGGGGGGGCGCTAGGGTGCTCCATCCCTGGCACTGGGAAAAAATCGTACCGAATTTTGTCTCACCTCCTGGTAAAGATACAGAAAAGACTTGAGATGCCAATGGATGGCAGCAGGGTGATAGGGATGGGCAGGGGAACCCTCAGACTGCTTAGAGCTGGCACAGAGGGCTGGCTTCGGTACCCCAAGACGCCACAGAAGGTCAAGATGGCCAGCCACGCATACCAAGTACCATTGGTTACTGGTTCAGTCCCAAGTCACGAGCATCAGGGATCAATAAGGCACATTTACAAATCACTTAGGAAATACCCCCAACGCTGTGGCCTGTGTGTGGCTGGGGTGGGCAGAGCTGGTGTCTTCTTGGCAGCCTGGAGTCCAGTGGCCCCCAGTTGCCCAAAGCTCATCCTGTTGATGCCACCAGGCAGAAGCGGGATCCCCTGGGCCGGGAGATCTGCGTGGCACCTGAAGACTTGGGCTTCGCCCCTCCCTGGTGGTTGGGCAGGTGGTGGGCACGGTGCAGCTGCCCAAGGCCATCTTGGGCTGGGGCTGGCCTCCTCATGGAGGGAGTCCTGGGGGGGGAGGGCCCCAGGGCCCTCTCACAGCTGCCCAGCCCTGGCCCTGCTTCTTCAGCTACGAAGACGACGTCTACATTTCTAAGAGAGAGAGGTCTACTTCTCATACTCGCACGCTCGCCAGCTCCATCAGCATGAAGTTTACAAATCCTTTGAACGTCTCACTTTGAGGAGCCAGAAAGCCGCGGTTTCTCTTTCTTGTGGAATTGTACATTTGAAAATGGGACGCGAGCCCTCACTTGAGGAAAGAGGAGAGTCACTGGCTGAGCCGGGAGGGGTGACCCGTCAAAGATCCGTGACCTTGTTCTCTAGGGCTGCTGCAATCTGCTGCAGGCGGAAGGCCAGCTGCATCTTTTGGGCTGCAGGGTCCTCCTCCAGGGCATTGATGATCTGAGGAGAGGTGGACAGGGGGGCTGCTGGGAAACTCCCCAGAGCCCCCAGTCATGGGTCCAGGGGCAGCCACAGGCCCTGTCCCCCACCTCCAGCCTCCAAGCCCCCCTGCTCCCCACTGCTCCCCACCCACCACCTACCTCATCATAGTATTTCTGTGTATACTGGTACAGCTGATGCAAGGCCACAAGGGTGTTCAGAGAGTCTGTGTGTGCCTGTGGGGGAGATGAATAACTTAGTGACCACCAGGCAGGAGAAAGGGGTGGGGGGAGTGGTCACAGAGAGAAGGCAGGGCCCGAGGCTTCCATGCTTCTGCTGCCTGCCCTGCCTGACACAGACACACTCCCAGACAGGTGGGCAGCCCCAACCATATAGTCACAAACCAAACCCCCCAGCTTTTAAGCAACTGTCTCCAACGAGACTGGCCTGTGTGCTTCCTGGCCTGGTATCTGTGTGGTTGGTGGAGAGCCTTTTACCTAGGTGAGCAATTAGCTTGGGGAATGGAGGTGTAAACAGAAACATAGTTTAAGAGTCTGCTAATGGGTGTCCCCTGCTGGGAAGGGAGGTAGAACTGGGTCTTCAGCACACATAAGGGTGCACACACACAAGTCACGTACACAGGAACAGGCTCTCAAATAGACCCACACTGCAAATCACGCAGTTACAAATAGTCACACAATTATATAGCAGCACAGTTACACACGTGTGCATGCACACACACAATCCCACTTCCATCCAGGCATCCCCTGCTCCATTCTAAAGCCATCCCCGCAGCTGCTGCCACAAGACTGAAGCCCTCACCCATTTTCTGTCTTCCCTCCCCTCTCCTCATTTCCATACCCCCCACGCCTCATTAGCATAACTTTGCATTCCCAACCCATTGAGCCTTGGCCCAGCTTCAGCCCCACAATGAAGCAGCCCCCCTTCTCCCCCCAGTTATGGCAGGTGACTCATTGGAGAAAGGGCGGGGGAGTCTGGGTGGGGACCGGCCCCATTCATTGAGATGGGAGAGGGAGAAGAGAGAGAGAAAAGGCTGCCCCTCCCTCCTCCCATCTTACCCGGGAAATCTCGGCTAAGTGGGTGTTCATGTCCTGGTCGCTCACTTGCACCATCTGTCGAATCCCTCTGTAGTAACTGGAGGGACAAACAGACAAATGGATGGATGAGGAGGGCTTCTGATGGCCGGCCTTCCCCACCAGAGGCTCAGGGAGAGGTCACAGGGGAGATGGGGACAGAGCCCAGTGCTGCCAGACCCTGTGAAACCCAGCCCAGAAGAAGCCTGCTGGGCTGGTGTTGGCTAGGGGATCGGGGCTGAACCGGCCCAACCAGAGAGGACTCTGGGAGGAAGAAGTCCCCCTCTGCCACAGGCTTGAGGCCATAGATAAAGAAGGGGCGGGATGGGGTGTGTGGGGGGGGGAGCAGGACAGGAGCCATACTCACTCCTCCACCATCTTCTTGTAAGTGGAAATCTCTTTGGCGTAGAGCAGTTTGTTACTGGGAGAGTCCTGGGGGAGAAGAGAGATGCCAGTGACCCCAAAGGCAGACGTCGCTAACTACCCAAGGGGCCTTCCTGGCAGCAGCCTTGGAAGGAGGAAGCCAGCGGCTTATCATGCCCATTGTACCCATCTGACAAATGAAGGAAGTGAGACCGGGAGAGGGGAAGGGACTCGAAGCAAGATCCAAGCTCACACCCAGGGGATGGCCCGGGAGAAGGTGAAGGTTGTCCTGGGGGTGAGCAGGGGAGGTGGGTGGGTGAGGGAGGGGGCTGGCTCTGCCCCTGGAGACTGGGCACGGGGACCTGGCTTCTGTCACCTTCCTAGAACTCCTAGGAGCTATTGATGCCACCCAGAACAGCAGCCAAACCCTGCCCAGGAGGATGGGGGGCTCCTGGTAGAGCAGCTGAGTTCTAGCCTGGGCTCTGTCCCCATGTTGCTGTGTGACCATTCACCCTCTCTGATTCTTAAGTCTTCCTCGTCTGTAAAATGAGGAGACTGGACTCAACAGCCTCTCTGGCCTGTGCATCCTTGTCCCCACCCTGGGGGTCTGAGGGGCTGGGTGTGACCCTCCAGCTAGACAACGAGGAGGAAGAACAAAGCAGGGAAGGCTCCCCCGCCTGTCTCAGACGGATGCAAAGCCCCAGCCTAAGAGGGGCTCCCTTCCCTCAGAGGCCATCCGCTTCCTAGCTCCCAGCTCGAGCGGAGGACAAGAAACCAGGGGCTGAGAAACACAGGTGTTTGGGGAGCCCGGGTGGGCCCACTCACCCGGCTCAGTTTGTGCTCTGTCCGAGTGCAGGCATCCATGAAAGTCTGGGCAATGACGGACAAGGAGGAGTCGACGACTTCAGGGACGTGGACGTCAAAGATGAAGTGAGGATTCTTCAGGATGTTCACCCAGAATCGGAGTGGTAAACTGAGGGGAAGCCACAGAGAGGCAGACATAGGGGGAGACCACAGAGGGTAAACCGAGGGAGGACAAATGGCAAGGCAACGGGGGCATATTCAAGGGGGCAGGAGTGGCTGTCAGAGGAAGGGGGCCAGAGCAGAGCCTAGGGCCACCATGGACTCCGCCAGAGCACCAAAATGGGTAGAGTCCCCGGCCAGGCTCTGTGGCGGCTTTCCTCACCTGTTGGTTTTCCAGATGTGAATCGTGTCCTCATCCTTGATTTCATGTTTCTCGGCCTGCTCATCCAGGAAGTCAAAGAAGTATTTGACGGCTGGTGGGACGGTGGGGCTGGGGGTCAGGACGCTGTGGAAGAAGTTATCCACAAACTGCTGCAGCGTACCCTGCGGGGACAGGAGGGAAGTGCAGAGTCAGAGGCCGCGCTGGTCAGAAGCCGCCGGCAGGACTGGGGCCTGCTGCACCCCCCTCCCCAGCACCGCCCCAAGGTGAGTGTGTCTGGACAGGTCTGGTCTCCACACGCACCTTCACAGACAGCAGGCGGGTCAGGTAGATCTCTGTGATGGCCTTGGTCCTCTCCTTCTCCTTCATGCTGCCTCTCTTGGATTTCCCTTCTTCCACCTCCTCTGTGGGCCTCACCAGGTGCCACACTCTATTCTCTTCCTCCAGGAGGGCATGGCCTGGAGTGGGGGAGAGGTTGTCCTGGGCTGGGCCTTAGTGACCCCCAGACCCAGGGAAGAACTCTGTGCCCTGCCCCGCAAAAGCCATGGGCGCATCGCTCAGGGTTTGGAGTAGGGGCCGCAGAGCGTGGTCTCCATGTGGCACCAGAAGCCTGAAATCTTAGAACTCTTCTAACCTCAAGGGCTTTGGAGGGAAGTGAGTGACCTGTCCATGGTGACCCAGACACAGAGTCTGAGGGAGGAAAGAGGAAGGGGGAGGGGAGAAGAGGGAAGACTCACGCTCTCCAGGCAGGTCCTGCTGGCTGTCCTCAGGCTGCTGGGAGATCCCCATCTTAGAAAGGATAAGGGTGGCCCCGTCCCGGACCTGGGAAGACATAAGGGTCATGTAGCTCTGGGGCCCCTCTTGTGCTCACACCCCGACGCTCAACCCCTGGGGCCTCCCTGGCACTGCTGGAAGAACTGGGGGCTTCCTGGGCCCAGCTGAGGAGCCGGGTCATTGTGCATGGCTGTGAGAGGGAGGGGCCCAGGTCTTGGGGGCCAAGGCCGAGGGAGGGGGCCAGGCTGTGGCCACGCTTACGTTGTAATGCATGAGTGTATTGATCCGTTTCCAGCGACCATCCCGCTGTGAGGTGAGGTCCAAGTCAGACAGGATTTGGGCTGTGGATCCGGGACGCCACTCTGTGGGGGGACAGTTAAGTTCACACGTGTGCCAGAGCATGTCACACAGTGCTCAGAGGCGCCATCATGTGCCACAGGGCTCGGGTGACCCATTTTATAGATGCCAGATTTGACACAGGAATCCTTCAATTTAGTGATTTCAGAGACTTCCCGTCTAACCTGTGCCTGATCAGGAATCATCTTTACTTTTTTTTTTTTTTTTAGTGAGGCAATTGGGGTTAAGTGACTTGCCCAAGGTCACACAGCTAGTAAGTGTTAAGTGTCTGAGGCCGAATTTGAACTCAGGTCCTCCTGACTCCAGGGCCGGTGCTCTATCCACTGCGCCACCTAGCTGCCCCTTTTTTACTTTTTTTTTTCTTTTTTGCAGGCAATAGGGGGTTAAGTGACTTGCCCAGGGTCACACAGCTAGTGTCTGAGGCTGGATTTGAACTCAGGTATTCCTGAATCCAGGGCCGGTGCTTTAACCACTGCGCCATCTAGCTGCCCCCCTAGGAATCATCTTTACAACCACCCGGGCAAGTGGTTGGCCAGTGCAGGTTTGAAGCCCCCAGTGATGGGCTGCTCACTACCTGCTGAGGCAGCCTGTTCCACAAGTGAGCCTCATTCAGGGTTCTCCTCTTAGAACGAGGCTCATCCTGCTCCCTGGCCATGTTCAGGCCACGTGAACGCCGGACCCCACAGGGCTCCCACAAGCCCCGTGCCCATCATACGTGCTCAGTCTGGTGGCACACAGTAGGTGCACCTCTCCCCCCCCCCCAGGCTCCCAGCAGCCACCTCAGGCTCTGGGAGACCAGTCAGACTTAGTGGTTGTGCTTGGGGGTGAGGGCAGACTGAGGAGCGCTAGGCCCTTTACAGGCTTATACCAAAGGAGACTGGTCTGGCCTACAGCAGGGATCACCACTGGAGGGCTGAGACCAGCCCTGCCAGGAACTACAGAGGAAACCCCCCCAGAATGGGCCACCTTTCCCTGCCCACCCCCACCAGTGAGGCTCCCAGGTCAGGGCCACCTCCCCCTAGAAATCCTTCCTGATCCAGTCATGCCCCTTTGTCCCCCGCAGCACTGGGTCTGTACCTCCCTTCCAAGGTCTATTCTATGTCAGGCTCGGCTTCCTGAGGGCAGGGCCTGGCAGCCTCCCAGGTCACTAACCTCCTTGCCTCCCCTGAGCTGCACTGTGCCTTCATGCCAGTCACACAATGGGATGGTTGTATTATCTGCCTGTCACCTCCATGGCCCAGGACTAGGAGAGTCTGCTCGTGGCTCACAACATCCCTCTCTCACTGGGCCCTCCGCCCGCTCTCTTCGCACTCGCCTCCCCCTTGTGACTCAGGCTACCTTCTGCTCCCTGATCCCTCACCTCTGCCGCCCGCCCCTACCGTCCCCCCCTGCTCAGCCCTTCCAAACCCAGGCCCACCCTCCTCCTCATGTGCTGTTCTCGATGAAGCAAGACCACCCTTTCATGACTTCCTCTTGATCCTTTATCCCAGACCCCATTGCTGATGGGCCAAGCCTTCTCCTCTTTCCTCCAGCCTCTGGCACTGGGGCTTCTGAGCCCTCCAAGGCCAGCAGCTTGTCCCCTCAGTGTCATTCTCTTGCCTCTCCCACCCCTGCTGTGGCCCCGAGACTCCCGTCGCCCAGTCTGGACAGTCTTGACCCTTATTGCCTTTATTTCTCTCACTTTATTCCCTGCAATTGTGGGTTGCCATTCCAGGGCCACCAGTGATCTCCCACCTACCCAATCTGTGGCCTCTGGAGCCCTCCTCCTCCCCCTGGCCCAGCTCTGCCCATCTGTCTGCCTCCTCCCCTCCTGTGGGCCAGTCTGGCCTCCCTCGGCTTCTGTGACTCAGCTATCTCTGCTTCTTTCCTCCACGGGGGCTGCTTCTCCATCTGCCCCCAAAGCACTCTTCCCCCAGAATCAGATCACCCAGAAAGTCCTCCCCCCTCTCTGCTCAGGAGGCCTTGGTCCAGGGCCTGCCTTGGCAGCCCGTGCCTGTGGCGGCACGTACCTAGGACGACACTCTCGGCCTTGGGCCACCTCGAGCAGGGCAGCGTACGGTACACTTGGTCGATGATCTTCTCCTTGACTTGAGTGATGGTGTCACAGTTGAGGACTTTGACAGGGATGGCGTCAACGCCTTCCTCTTGAACGATAACATTCACGGTCTGTGGGGAGAGGGGTTGCCTTGGTCAGAAGGTCATCAGGCTCTGCCATCCCTTCCAGCATGGTCAGTTCCCAAGCCCTGTCTTGCCCCCTTCCTCCCCCCTTCCTCTCTGGCCAGAGGCCCTCTGAGGCAGCGTGGCATGTCCCCATGGGTCCTGCTCACCCTCTGGCGCTATCCCACCCCTCTCACTGAATCCCTCGGGCAGAGAAGCCTTGGATTCTCTGGTCTCAGCCCAAACTCCATTAGTGAGGGCTCCAGGTCCAGAAAAAAAATCAGGCCCACGTCTCGTCCCTCCTGCCACGTCCACAGACAGGGCTCATGGAGCCTACTGCTCCCGGCGTGGCTTTAATTAGGAAGAACTGCAAGGGCGGCTGTGCATTTCACAGGCTTCAGCTTCTGTGAGGCCCAAGGCCTTGGAAACAGCCACATAAGCAAAGGGACGATTCAGAAAGAAGCTGCTTGAAGCTTAGCTGGAATTGTGCCGCAGGCCCTTGGGTGCTGGGAACCCCCGCCCTGCTTGTGAACGAGGAGAATTCATGAACTAGGGTCCTTCAGGGCCCACCCAAGAAGGCAGGCAGGAGGGGAGCAGCTGCGGAGAGCCCGGGATGACGGATGGATGGAGCCAAAACAGCAAATTCGGCAGAACATCCACCACGGCTAAGCAGGCACGGCTGAGCCCACCTGGGTTACATGTGTGCACGCGCATGCGCACACACACACACATATGTGTACAGCCCTCATAGCACTTGGCATGTGTCACCTACACTTAGACACATGGACTCACATAGGTTTGCATTATACACACACACACACACACACACACACACACACACACACACACACACACACAGCATCATTCCCCTTTGAGGTCCTTCATAGCCTGAACCCAAGCACCTTCTACCGCCTCCCCCACTGGAGCAGTCTGAGTTCTCCCTGCCCACCCTGACCCCCAATTCTGAGGCTGGAGAGGAAGATGGGAGCAGGGCTCTCTGCAGAGGATGCTGGTTTAGGATGGGGAAGCCATGGGGTGGGGTGGGGTGGCATGAAGGAAGGAGAGAACCTGTGGTGGGAGGAGGGGAGGACTTCAGTGGAAGCAGGGGCCTGTGGGACAGGCAGGAAGAGTCAGAGGACGGGGGAGATGCTGTCAGGAGGGACACAGGGAGGCCATGAGGAGATTGTACCACAAGGGCAGGGGCGGCTGTGAGTGATCGGGGCAGTCGCCCATCACAGATCTAGAGCCGGGCTGTCTCGGCCCCTCACTTTATAACTAGGCCCAGAGAACAGAAGGGATTTGTCAAGGTTAAGGCCACCCAGGGAGTAAGTGATGGGGAGAGGGGGAGGGGACAGAGAGCAGCCAGGAGAGGAGCAGGGGGGCAGGGGCTGTGGCGTGGGGGTGGACTCACCAGAGGCATGTACTCAACATCATCCCCCAGCAGCCCCGTGTCATTCAGCGTGTACTTGGCCTTCCTCTGCACGGCGTCCACGGGGCCCTTCTCCACTTGGTGTTTAATGGCCTTGAAGAGCTTGTAAAGCGGTTCCCCGGCGGTGTCCTGGAGGAGGATGCTAGGTCAGCCTGGGCTCTCGAGGGGGCCAGGCTGTGTAGTCACCGACACTTAGCCAAGTTGTGTTTTTTGTCGCCCGTCCCCACCAGCTCATGCCTCTGTGGGTTCCCGGGGAGCCCTGGAGATGGAAGCCCCACCCCAGTGGCTGCAGGATGGGAGGGGCTTCAGAATCCCCGGAGGTCCTGCCGCCCCTCAAGATGGAGGGGACCCAGTCAGTCTCACCTTGAGATACTGGTATAGACAGATGGACATCCAGTTGGACAGCATTCTCTCTACCACGGTCTCTGACCTGGAAACAGAAGGTGGCCAGAGAGGCTCAGCACCTGGCCCTGGGCTGCAGGCACCAGCGGGAGACGGAGGCTGCTCGGGCTCACCCAGTAAAGGGCTTCTCCCTAACACCCCCACCCACCCACCCACCCACCCATGCACACACCCACACTTGTTTCCATCCAATGCCTTCTTACAGGATGCATGTGCTCTGGCTTGGGGGGACAGTGACCAGGTCAGTCAGCTAGGACCCAGCACTTGGATTGGCCGTGGGATCCTGGATCTTAAGCTGGGAGGGGCCTTTGAGACCATGTGGCCGACCCTGCTTTTTACAGATAAACAGAAGCCCAGAGAGGGGACTTATCCAAGGACACCCAGCTAGTCAGTGGCAGAACCGGGCTGGACAAGGTGGGGAGGGAAGAATTAAGGTCATTCTCAGGTTTCAAGCCTGGAAACTGGGCTATCAGAGTCGCCTCTCCTAGTCAGCCCGACAGCCTTTACCAAGGTGCCCGGTACACAGTAGGTCTTTCAAAAATGCTGACTGATAGACGTGTGGACTGCCAGTCCTTTGGAGCATCAGTCCCATGTTATGGTTTTTCTTTTTTTTTTTTTTTCAGGGCAATACAGTGTTAAGTGACTTGCCCAGGGTCACACAGCTAGTGTGATGTTTAAAATCTAGCCTAGAGTTCCAGTCAGGTTGGGTTCTTCCTCAAGTCCTCCTCCAAGAGCCTGCTTTAATCAGGAACTCCCTAGCAAGCTGACTGTGGAAGCTTTTTATAGGTCTGGAACAGAGGGGGTCCTTACACATTGCTTCAAGCTGATTGGTTGGCGTCACCCAAATCCATTGGTTCTGAAGGTGTTCTCAAATTGAGTTCACAGTCTAGCGGCTGAGAACAATACCTTTTTAAGGGCTAGCCAGGTGTGGTTACAATCCAGTTAACTTGAAGTAGGCTTAATCAGCAGTCAATCCCTCTCACTTGATTCAATCAGTCTAGATTCATCTCCAGGTGGGCCTTTGAGTATCTGCTAAATCCTATCATTTGATCACACTAGTAAGTGTCAAGTGTCTGAGACTGGATTTGAATTCAGGTCCTTCTGAATCCAAGGTCAGTGCTTTGTCCACTGCACTACCTAGCTGCCCCCAGTCCCATGTTATGACAGGGTCCTGAACCCCTAGGGACGTGGCCTAAGGTTCTTACAGTGCCATGAATACTATGACTGGTCACAGTGCCAGGCATCTGGTCATATGGGAGGAAAGGTTCATGTGGCCACAGTGTCACTGCGTGTACCTCAGACACACAGGGGCAGCCTCCCTCACCAGGCATGTCTCACACATCCCACGCACATGTGTGATGACACCTGTACCATGTGAGAGGCTCTGTGACAGCCTCGTATACCACACATCAATCTCACACATACATGACATCTGCATGTGATACACGTTGTGACACACACACCACATGTCACACACGTCTCATGCAAATACATGACACACTGACAGCCTTGCACACCACACATACCACACACATACATGACAACATCCACACCATGTGACACTGACTGCCTCGCGCACCACGTCACACACGTCTCATGCACATACATGACACCCATACCACGTGAGATGCTCTGTGACAGCCTCGCACACCACACGTCTCTGTCTCTGTCTCTGTCTCTCACATACCCACACCCACAGTGACACCTGCACCTCTCTGTGCGTCCCCTCCCTCCCTCCCTCCCACAGCCCGTGGCCACCAATACCTCCTCAACATCAGCTTGGGGTTCTTGGCCACCACATACTGCTCCATGAGCTCCAGGAAGAGGGTCCGCATGATGTCCGTGTAGTACTCAAGCTTTCCGTGAAGAGCCACCGTCAGCAGGGATGCGAAGTAGACCTTGGCCCGGGCTGAGAACTCCCGCTGGTTCTCCAGGGTGTGGATGAACTGGGGGTGGCACAGCAGGGTCACAGATGCCCAGTACCTCCCCCTTCAGGGACACACACCTGCCTACGGGGTAGGCCCGTCATGCCCCCCCAGGGGCCCAGAGCTGTGAAGTCACATGGACAGATGAGGCAACAAGACCCACTTGAGGCCTGTCCACCAGCCAGCTTTCCTTTCACCCACTGCCTGAGTTCCTTCATCTGGGGGGGCGGGTTGCAGTTAATAGGGTTTGACCGGAGTGAGGGGGATCTGTGCTTGGGGGGGGGGCGGCGGAGTACAGACTCACACAGAGGGCTCCCTGAGGGCAGGGCCTGAGCCTGCCCCTCCTATGCCTCCCCTCCCTCTGCCCCCACTCACATTGATGAGGAAGGATTTGCTGTTCAGCAGGTTGGAGAACTGATTAAGAGCCTGCTCCACTGTTTGCCTGCGAGACTCAGGGATGTCCAGCTTCCCTGTGATCATGACGTCCTTGTCACCATCCTTGGAGGGCAGGAAGAAGACTCGGTCTGTGTAGGTCTTGTAATCCAGCACGGGGATCCCGGCCTCGTGCACATCATTGGTCTGGTCTTCCATCTCAATCATCAGGTCTGTGGGGAGGCACCAGAGTCAGGCCAGGGCCCACTGGCCACCCTCCACCCCAATTCCCCAGCCCAGCACCTGCTGATGCTGCCTCCTCGGACCCAGTGCAGTGACTCAGTGCCCCCTCCCTGACACCCAGGTGCTGGCTGGCTTGTGGTCACTCAGGGCATCGTTGGTAAATACTAGTGGAAGGCCACTCAGCCACAGGGAGACTTTGAAAGTGTATCCCCTCCGCCTTGCCCTAGGCGTACCCCTTCTTCCCCCGAGTGGTATCCACAAGTGGTAGCAGTTCCGTTGGGAACTCCAGTGGTGGGGTTCAGAATGGGATGGGGGGACAGCTTCAGGGAAAGGGACCGGAAGGGCCCACAACATCAGGGCAGGTGAAGGTCAAGGCAGGAGAGGTACCCCCAAGGGCTGGGCTGGTCAGGAATCTCCGGCCCACCTCTGTCAGCACCACTTTGTCTCTACCCTAAGAGCTGACCTTGTGTTCAATTGTTTTCAGTTGTGTCTGACTCTCTGTGACCCCATTTGGGGTTTTCTTGGAGAAAATACCAGTGGTTTGCCATTTCTTTCTCTAGCTCATTTACAGATGAGGAAACTGAGGCAAGCAAGGTGAAGTGACTTGCCCAGGGCCACAGAGCTGGTAGTGCCTGAGCCTGGATTTGAACTCGGGCCTTCCTGACTCCAGGCCTGATGTTGTACTCGCTGTGCCCCCTAGCTGCCCGGAGTTGACCTTGCCATGGCCCTTCTGAAGAACAAACAGGCAGGAGGCCCTAGCTGGGCCCCCGGGCCGTACCTGTGAACTCCTTCTTGCAGCGGTCCCGCACACTTTCCTCTAGGCCTTCCAGCTGAGACTTAATCTTCTCATACTCCCGCTCAGCCTGCTGACTCTTCCGCCTTTGGGAAGAAGCCCCAGACCCCTGCAGTTAATGGCCCCAGTCTCGCTTTCCTGCCTGACAGCAGAAGGGGAGGCTGAGGGGCTGGGGAGGGAACCCTGTGGCCCCAGGCTCAGGACTAGAAGTAGGGGAGGTTAGCAATGGCAGCTGCCAAGTGTGTAAGTCCCCTCACCCACTGGCACTTGGGGGGTGGTTCAGCTGCCAGTGTTTCCCACCCCCAAGCCCAACCTCCAAGTGTCATGGAAGGCAAGCAAAGGCCTCTGGGATGGTTTGCAGTTTGGGATCAGCTGTCTCCCCCACCCTCTCTGGGAGGGGGACAGATGCCCTGGAGACCTGGGGAGGGGAGGGTGCATGCGGGGGAATGGAAGGCATGGTCTGGGGGTGGGGGTCTAGAGCTGAGCCTGGGAATGGAGGAGGGTGGAAACAAGGCAGGGTCTGGGGAGGGGGGGGGGGCGGCGCTGAGCCTCACCAGTAGCAGTAGATGGAGAACACAATGACGGCCACCATGGGGATGATAACCAGGGGCAAGATGATGCTGAGGGGCATGTCACTCATCCGCGTGTCATACTCCACCCGGCCCAGGACCCACTCCCGGGCGCCAAACTTCACCTGGATAGCAAAGGACAGGCCTGCTAAGCACAGATGCCACGCAGGGGTGGGCATGACATGGGGGATTCCCTAACACGCACACCACACGTACACTACAAGTGAGGCTGTACATGTGAACATGGAATCCATGAGACGGGCATCCATGGCTGGGTCAGTGTGGGCCCAATCCATGTCCCCGGGACTGGTTCTGGGGCAGGAATCTTATTCAGCCCTCAGAGGACAGACTCGACCCTCACCAATCTGTACCAAGGCCTTCCTGGCAATGGCGTGTGCCCCCGGCTGGGTTTTGTGGGCCATGACAGGACCAACACTCCCTGAGGGCAGACCCTGGGTCACTGTTTCTGCAGCTCAGAGCTCAGGGTCCCACACAGTGAATGCAGATGGTAGATGTTACAGGGCCTGCACCCAGAATACACGGTGACAACAGGCATATGGAGACACAAACATGGGCCCAGAGGGGGCCCCACAGAAGGCCCCTGGGTGTACCAGGGGGTGGGAATGGGTGTCATAAAGACTGTCCTGAAGGCCTGGTAACCTTCCTATACAGAGAAGCCACCCAGGACTAGCCAGGCGCTGCTACACAGGGGTCTGCTTTAATGAACAAATAAGAATGACTTATAGCCAGCATACCAATGGTTCAGATGCAAAAATGAGCCCAAAGTTTGGAGAAATCATTTGTTCCCTTGAACAAGTGAATAGTCTTCCTGCCCTCCTGCCCCTTCCCTGGACTTCCATCTCCATGAAGTCTTTGTTCAGAGTTTAGCCAAGGTCGGCTTTAGCTTCCCCTCCGAGCACCAAGTCCTCAGGAGGCAAGATGCCCTACAGCCTCATCCGCTCCAAGTGTCAGACACCCTCCCTCCCACCTGAGTGTCCCAGACAGGGTCTTGTGAGCCCGGGCCCAGTGAGGGCCATCAGCCTGAGGATGGACCTTCACACCTGCAGCTGAGGGATAACCTATACAGTGTTTCAAAGTGTTGTCTGCTGGGGCCCTCAGGGACCTGCTTTAAGGGATGCATAATGAACACCCCCCCACCCTGGGCCATTTGTAAAAGGTCACTGTGGAAGCACCTCCATCTGACTTAAAGGTTTGAAGGGTGTGATGAGCAAGAAAGGACCTGAGACTTGGGGCTCATGGGGCCCCTGAGCTACGGGCCTTCCCCCTTCCTTTCTACAGACACCAATACACATGAGGGGGAGGAGCCAAGCTGGTGACGCCCCCAGGTCAAGGGACTCTCACTCCTCACCTCCTTGCCCCTGTCCCCTCCCCAGGAGCTGATTCCACGGCCAGCTGTGAGCATCTGGATGCCCCCCACCACTTACGATGAACTCGGGCAGGTTGTGGGTGGTGTCCCGCTTCTGCCGCCGCTTGGGGGGTGGCTGTACCTCAGGGGGTTCACAGTACAGGTCAGTCTCAGTCAGTGTCTTCATGAAGCATCGCTCAGCACCCACAAATGCCTCTGCTTCGTGGATGGTCATCGCCTTATTCAAGTTGGTGCCCTGGGGGGAAGGGGGAGGTGAGGTGAGATGGACAGGAGCAGGGAGATAGAAGGTCAAGGCTGGCCTAGCCCTTTGACCTACAGCCCCTGCATCCAGCCCCAGTGGGTGTGGGGCACTGATGGCTAGCAGGAGCCTGAAAACAAGGGGCTTGAAGGGCCTTGGAGTGCACCCTGGCCAAACCACCCCTCTCTCAGTGAAGAAGCCCAGGCATGAGGCCTTCCTTCCTGCAGTGTTCCCGCCTGACCAGACCTCCCGGGAGGTCACAGCCCTTCCATGGCTGGCCCAGCCCGCCCCAGCCCGCCCTGCTTGGCTGCCCCCAGGGAGTGAGCTTCCGGGCCTCTGTGTCCTCCTCACCCTGGCGTGGATGAGCTTGTTGACCTGCTTCTTGACTCCGTCAGTGAAGTTCTCGAAGGTGGGGTCTGGGACATACTCAAAGGCCCCCGCCTCCGTCTTCAGCAGGACACGGTGGCCATCCATCTGGAGCAGCGTGGTGATGTTGTAGGCCTCGGGCTCGTCGGGCACTTGCGGGGATGAGAAGACCACTTTGGTGTCGCTATACCGGGTATACGTGGTCCCCACCACCTGTGGACCAGGGCAAATGGGTTACAAGGGATGACCGCCGCTCCTGCCTCAGCTCCCTAATGCCCACTGCAGCCAGCTCTCTGGCCTTGGGGCAGGAACCCCTTCTCCCAGACACAAGCTGCCACCCAGGGCCAGAGCCACCATGGCTTCATTCATGCTGCCCTGATCTCCCCCACCCCCCCAACCCATTTCCATTACTGGTGAATGGGCTGCAAGCAGAAACCGCTGTGCCCTGCCAGTGGCAGGCAGAGGCTGGGAAGGATGAAGGGCCCTCTGAGCGGGGAGGGACCCCTCCCCATTCCAAGCCTAGAAGTCTAACTCAGACCTAGGCAGAGATCCCTTTAAACACTTCTGACAAGCAGGCATGTTCCAGCCTCTTTGGGGGGCTGTGTATCCTATATGGGATCACAAATATAACCCTGACCTGGAGCCCCCCCACTAGACACCAGCTCCTTGGGTCTCAGGTCTTTGGGGGCTGACCTCCCCCCTCAGCTCAGTTTGGGGAGCTGTCTCCCCCAGGGTGGAGTCAGGTTGTGGGAGGGGGGAGCAAGGCCTCAGGGCTGGAAGCTGGCAGGTGGGAGGGGTGGGGAATGCCACAGAGACTGACCGTCGTGGCCCGGAAGGAGCTCAGAGCCCGCCTCTTCCTCCTCCTGCTCCAGGATCGGAGCGGCTCGGCAATGACGACCATGGAGAAGTTCTGGATCAGGTCAAAGCCCTGGCCTGTAATGTTGATGTTCCGTCCTCCACTGGGAAAGCCAAGGGCAAAGGGTTAACAGCAGCAGAAAGCGCGGCTGCCGGCCGCCCACCAGCGCCTGGCAGCCGCACGTACACCTCTCTTCTCTCCCTCCAGGGTTTTGGAGGGTAAGGGACAGCCTAGGAGTCAGGGCGGCCAGGGTTAGGGTCATCCAGCAAGCTGAAAACCACGAGCCATCCGTTACCGCAGGCTCCCGACACACCTGAGCCCCCACTACTGTGAGGCCGTTTATACTCTCCAGACACCGCCACCACCACCCCTTCCCTGGTATCCAAGGCAGGAAAGGCCTGAGCCTCAAGTCCTCTAAGGAGAGAAGGGAGAGTCACCCTGTCTGTCTGTCTGTCCGCCCACAGGCAAAGTGGCTTAGAGATCAGCGCTAAGACTCTCCAGACTTTCCACCTTGAACGCAAAGGGGCAGAAAGCTGAGCCGGGGGGACCACCCGGCCGGAAGCAACATTACACGGTAAGTGCATTAGAGAGGGCGCCCACAGCCAGGGTTGCCAATGTTTGGAAAGCTGCGGCTGAGCCAGAGTGGGAGAGGCCCGAGTCAGGCCTGGGGTTTTCCCAGTAGGTGCCCAAACCTGCCTTGCTGCATTCCTTTGGCCTTCCGTCAGCATTAGCAGGGGAAGGACTGGTTTCCTGAGGATCCTTCTCTCCTGCCTCAGGCCTCCTGCCCATCCCCAGTAATGCCAAGATCTGTAGCAGGGATTTGGGACAAGCCTGGAGGGTCTGGGCAGCCTCATCCTGGGAGGACTGCATTTGGAGGGCAGGCTGTGTGTGTGTGTGTGTGTGTGTGTGTGTGTCCACAGCAGGTGGGTGGGGCTCATTACCTGACAAAGCTCCGCAGGGGCTCAAAGGCCTTTAGCACAGGGTTCTCCCGGTAAGTGAAGGTGACTCGGTTGCCCGCTGTCAAGGAACTGCCGTAGTAGACCTCTATGGGGACCTCACCCAGGGACTCATAGGGCCCCGTGATACACCGGATCTGGGGCCCAAATTCGATGCTGCAGGGAGGAGGAGAGGGGAGTCACGGGGCCTCAGCCATGGAACAGCCCCCCCCTTCCTCCCCCTGTGGGGGGCTCCCCTCATCCCTCCCCCAAGGGCTCCCCGGGGGCCTGATACGTACACCTCACAGGGCACACCCTTCTTGGAGGTGCCCAGAATCACCCGGACGTCCTCAGAGGAGCCAGTATCTAGGTAGGAGCCACTGATGACCAGGGTGGTCCCGCCAGCCTGGGGCCCCTGGGTGGGGCTCACCTCCTGGGGCACTGGTTGCTGGGGAAAAGACATTGGTCTGAGTCCTGCTGACTAAAGCTCTCTCAGAGCAGGGCTCCATGGGAGGGGGGGGCTGCTCCGTGGAGTCTCTTAGGGGGCATCTGAATGATTCAGTGGTTGAGTGTGAGGTGTTACCTGCCTGTCACACCTGGCAATGGACACTCACACGGACAAAGAGTCACATACACAGAGACACACCACACAGAGACACGAGACAGAGACATGGACAATTCAACCCACATTTATTAAGTGCTTGCTGGATGCCGAGAGCTGGGGGAGATACAGAATTTTTAAAAGACAGTGCCTGCCCTCAGGGAGCTCACAGTCTAGAGGGAGAAGAGACACTGGCAGAGAACTCAGTAGGAAGTAACATCACATGATAAATGCATTAGAAAGGGGCCCCACATTGTGGGAGAAGGGAGGAGGGAGACAGAGGTTTCCAGCTCAGGGTTCAGCCTTGGGACTGGGTTTGAAAGGATGGGTAGTAGAGGAGAGGAGGGCAATCCTGGCATAGGTTACAGTGTGAGCAAAAAAACTGAGGATGGAGAGAGTTGCCCAGTTTTGCAGGACTGAGAGTGTATGGAAAGGAATAGAATGAGACAGGGCTAGAAAGGCAGAAGGGGGCACCAAGCTGTGGAAAACCCTGAATGCCAACTAGAGGAGGCAATAGGGAGCCACAGAAGACAAAAGACAGAGACGCCCCCTCTCCTTCCTGCATTCCTCCTGAAGTGAGTCAGACCCTGGCCAGAGGCTTCCTCAGTCTCCTGCCTGGCTCCCTGAGCTGCCACTCCCATCGAAACAGACACAGACACCGCACATCGGCGCCCATCACGGGTCTCCCGGGGCTTGGACTTCAGTGAAGACACTTTCTGTTACAACGTCCCTTCTTCCCCCTCAACCCGTGTCAGCCGCAGGCAGCCCCCAGGCCTGGAGGGCCAGGCCCTCACTCACCTGGTAGGTGAACTGGACGTGGGGAGGTGACCGGCCCAGCTTGCCGTTGATGTCCACCTCGATCCCCCCTGTGATGGCTTCCTCAGAAGGATCAACCTTGCACACGATCCTGGGGGGTGCAGGGTCAGGGTCATGAATCCGACTGCCCATATTCCCTGTGGACCTCCACAAGGGAACCCTGACCAATCCCCCGTCCCACAGGGCTCCATCCGGACATCACCTTTCTCTCTTGGGGTTGGTGCAGGGCCTCAATTCATCAGCTTCCACCATGTAGGTGGAAGTGGCTGGGCAGAATAGATAGAAAGGGGAGTTCTGCCCCTGACAGGCTGGCTGTGCAACTTCACGTGAATGACCTAACCTCTCAGTGCCCCCAAGCGACACACAAGATTACACAATGAGGGGCAGCTAGATGGCGCAGTGATTAAAGCGCTAGCCCTGGATTCAGGAGGACCTGAGTTCAAATCCGGACTCAGACACTTGACACTTACTAGCTGTGTGACCCTGGGCAAGTCACTTAACCCCCATTGCCCCTCCAAAAAAAAAAAAGAAAGATTACACAATGAGCAGCAAAAAAGTGAACTTCCAAGCTGGAGCTGCCCCAGGCCAGAGCACAGTCTACACTACGCACCATGTCTGCCTAGAAGGATATTTAGAGTCCTGACACAGGCCTAAGTAAAAGAGAGCTGAGGGAGAGAGAAGAAATCCAGGGAGGCTTCTTTGAGGAGGTGACAGCCCCTGAGAAGCCTGCCTAGGGCAACAGTCCTGCTGGGTGGGAGGGGTTGCAGCCTGACCCAGCTGTGTGCCCTCAGAGACCCCTCCCTGAGAAGGGGGTAAGGAGCCCTCTCTCCCTCCTCCCCTCCCACTCCAGGAAACAAGGGTGAAAAGCCTTCCGGGACACTGTAGGCCTTTGAGCTCAGTACCATCCTGTTACCTGGTGGACACAGAATATTGGGCCTTCTGAAAATCACAGTTCTTGCCAGCCACCGTGATCCTCTGGACGTCATCAGCTCGGATGCCCAAGTTAGACCCCAGGATGGTGACTCGAATGCCCCCACCTAGGGGGCCTGTCTCAGGTTTAATCTGGAGATAAATATCCAGAAGTGTGAGCGATGGTGAGGCCTCAGGCACCAATGCAGAGGGGAGGCCTCGGGGAGCAGGCTGGGGATTCCCTTTCCCCCCAGTGCCTCTAAGAACAGATGTGCCCATCACCTGTGTGCCCGTGTCTGCAGGTGCACATTGCGCGCATGCGCGCACACACACACACACACACACACACACACACACAATCTGCACTACACCTCACTCTTGGAAGCTGGGGGAAGTGGGTGTTGGGGACTGGGGCTGGGGCTCTGGGAGCCAATCAGGGCCCACTTGAGGCGGCTTCCTTCCTGACACCCCACCCCAGGCCTGCAGTGGTAAAGAGACCTGGACACAGCCCATGCAATGAGGGCACCATGGCCCATAGGCACCTCCCTCCTCAGGGATCATGAGTGGGGGAGCTGAGGGGGCAGAGAGTGTGTGCACGTGGGCGCTTACGGGCAGAGAGCAGCTCCACGACCCAGAGGCGGATGGGCATGTGGCAAACTGAAGGCCCAAGTCTGTCCCCACTCACCTTGGTAATGACGGGGGGTGGGCACTCCGTGGTGACGTTGCTGCACAAGGTCTCATACACACACTGATTCTGGCCCCCACACCACACGCAGCGGTAGGCGGGGTTGGCAGCCAAGCAGAGGCTGCAGTCGCTGCGGCCAAAGGAGCAGTTGTAGAGGGTCACTGTGGAAGGAAGGAAGAGCCTTTAGGAGGGAGAGAGGACCCCTGGTCCAAGGACCTTCACCCTGACCTGCTCCCTTCCCCCCATCCATGTCCCCTTCCCTCAGGGCCCTCCATGCCCCCATCCACGCCCCACCCACTCAGGCCCCCCAATCCTGGGCCCCCAGCCCCCTCCTCCCAGGCCTCCCCCCCCAATCCTAGGCTCCCAGCCCCCTCTCCTCCCAGCCTCTACCCATCCTGGGCCCTTAACTCCTGGTCCGTGAAGGCCTCACCCTCCAGTTTACTGTCGATGTTCTTCCCATAAGACATGACGTACAAGTTCAGAGGCAGCGTCTCGTTCCCATCATAGGATAACTGAAAAATGAGTCACCTTTGCAGGACACCCAGGGGTCATCCCCGGCTTGGTGGCCCATGGGAGCACAGCCCAAGGGCATAGCAGGGCACACAGATACACTGTGACCCAGCAAGCTGGCTTGGGTCTGAGGCTGCAGAGCACCCACCAACCCACCAACACACAGGGGACCGATAGGTGCTCCCCATAGGCCCCCTGGGGAAAGAGGTGGGAGGAATACGTTATATGCCCAAACATGGCTTCCGAAGGGTAAACAGCTCCCCCGTATCATCCTCTGCTCCTACTTCCTACGACGTACCCCTGGAGGCAGTGGCTGTGCTGACCCTTCCTCTCCCTGCTTCCCCTGGCCCTCGGCCCAGGCTCCCTGGGTCCTTTCCTAGCCCACTCCCTCCCTGTATCCCCAAGACTGGCTCCCTCCTCTCCTGGGCATTTCCTCCACATATTCCAATCTCCCCACTCCTTCACCCACTGAGCCCCATGACATCCCTCACTCCCTGTCTTTCAGGCCTGGGCTCCCCACCCACCCCTGGCCATACCTTGGGGGTTATAAAGGAGAAGGTGCCCGACTGCCCCTTGTCCACCTTCTCTTTAAACGTCGGCTTCTCTCTGCTGCCCACTTCCAAGAGTGACACCTGGGGGAGGTAGGGGAGGTACCAGTGCTGAGGCCTATGTCCCTAGGGAGGGAGAAGGGGGCAAGGAGCTCCCCCTCCCTCATCCTGCAGCCTCCTCAGAGGGGGCCTAATCCAAGGGCCAGGGCGAGGCTGGGCCTCCCAGGCTACCTGCTGCCTGCCTCTCAGAGCTCCCAGGGGAGGCTCAGACCTGAAGGGGTCTGGGGGTGTCCTTATGGATAAGCTTCCCAGTCACCTTTAGTCATCTCTTCATGGCTCAGAGTCTGGTAAGCGCTGTCCATACCCACCACCCCATCTCCAGCTCTCATGTCTTTGCAGTCAGTGCTGTATGCCTATGATGCCATCCCTCCTCTCTGCCACTGAGAACCCTAACTCCCATCAGAACACAACCTCCTATAAGAGGCCTTTCTATATCCCCTCCTGGGGGTTAGCACTCTCTGACTTGATCTCGCCCCTCTTCTCTTTCTAAATTGTTTTATAGCCTTTGTCTTTGAGTATACGTGTGGTATCCCTCCATTGCTGAGGAGAGCATAAGCTCTCTAAGTGAAGGCAAGGGTTGTTTTGCTTTGTCTTTGCCTCTTCAGTGCCTGGCACACAATAGGTGACTAATAAATGCCTGTTGACCTGAATTAAATATACAGCATCACTTGACTTGGATAACAGGGAAAACGGGGCCTGGAGGCTGGAGAGTGCAGCATGGGTGACAGAAAGATCAGTGCAGAGAGAAGGGTGGGTCTGGCTACAGTGTCAAGTGCCACCCTGTCCTGTGGGGGAATGACAGTCAGAGCCCCTGGGGGACTGGGGGAGGAGACCTGAGCCGCTGCGGGATGATGGATGGAGGGAGTGAGGCCTGTGGATGGGCTCTCCCGGGGTGGTGGCCAGTGGAGGTGCTTGGAGTGGAGGGGTGAGGAGGCATGGCTGTTCCAATTAGGGGAACTTAGCTTGTAGCAGCAGGACCTATGCATATGCTGTCTCTACAGGCAGAGGGCTAGTGCTGGGACTCTATGGCAGACGTCCACTGGGGGCTGCCCCTTAAATCTCCAGTGAAGTGGAGCCGACTCTTCATTTAGGGCCCAGGCAGGGTGGCCTGAAGCCTCATCAGGGGAGGAGCTACTGGAGGAGGGCCTCCAAGTCCCAGTCTGGGACTGCTGGGAGGGATGTACTCCCAGTGTTCATGGCACAGCTGCATGTACGCATACATGTGCATGTGTGTGCTCATGTATGTTGGGGGGGCTGCCAGGAGGGGCCCACCAAGGCGCTGAACTTACCTTCACTGGATCCAGGTTCTTCCCCTCAAAGTTCACAGGTGTCTCATAGTTCATGGGGATGACCAATGGGCTGGGATTCAGGAATTGGGGACAGTTCTCTTCCTGCAGAGAGAAACAGCAGCCCTAGTGAGCAGGGACACACATCCACTCTGGGGGGACTGGGGACTCAGCTGTAGCTTGGAGCCGGGAAGGCCCTCCAAGGTCATCGAAGCCAACGCTTCAGTTTCTAGAGCAGGAAACTGAGGACCAGGTCACAGATTCTCCAGGTCCAAGCCCGGGGCTCTGTTCAGAGGTGTCCACACCAGCCTCAGGGCTGCTGGGAGGCAGCCAGGAAGACCAGCGGGGAGCCGAGGGGGGATTTCCATGGTTTTTCCATTCAGACCCTCCCCTAGGCAAGGCCTGGCCCAGCTCCCAGTAAGGTCAGGATCGCTCCGTCTGCCCTCGGCCATGGGTCCGCCCTGTGCCCGTACACTTCCTTCTGCATTCAGGGATTCCTATATTCCTCCTGTCTGTTACCGGGCCACAGGGCCTCAAGGTGCGGTCTGCTTCACACGGATAGGGAAGTGGTGACCCAGAGTGTCTGTGGCCAGCTGTGGGTTGGAATCCCAGCTGCCTGGTTCCAGAAGTTCTCCTGCCTGCCCGTCTGGCCCAGCCCTGCCCTTACCATGTGGGACTTGATGATGCCCTCCTCGGGGTTGGTGGAAGACTCTCGGCACTCATGGTACTTCAGGTCCCACTGACAGTTCCAGCGATTACTGGCACAAGAGATGCACCTGGGAGTGGGGGTGGGGGGGCAGGCAGGTGAGGGAACCACCCGTGGGTGCTGTGGTCACACACGCCCCCAGGAGCCCAGTGAGAGCCCTGGGCAGCCTCAATGAACACCGCCCCCAGGTGCCCCAGTCGGCCCGGCCCCACGAGTGCCACAGGCCAGTTTGAGGGGGCTCGCTGGCACCAGACCCTCGACACTTACGGTATATTCTCTGCCAGACTCATGGCCTCCTTGCAGTCATAGAACGGGTACATGTGAGAGGTGAAGAAGACAGGAGTCCTCAGGAAGGTGAGCATGATCCGGACCTCCACGTGGTCTGTGGGGAGGGGGGTAAAGGCTCTATGGGGAGCAGCCCCCATGCACGGGCACACACGCTTATGGGCCTTAGTTTCCTTATCTACAAAATGAGGGGGGCTGGACCAGGTTGGCTTCAAGACCCCCTTCTGCTCAACCAACCAACCAGCTGGCAGTGCCAGGCCCACAAAAAGCCCTGCCCTCAGAGAGCCTCCTTTTAACTGCAGGGAAGCAACACAGTGACAGATAATGAGCCACACAAGAAATGTGGCAGGGGGAGGGAGGCTTGGCATTACCAGCTGGGTACAGCAGGAAGGGTTTCCTGAAAGGGCTGGCAGGGGCTAGCATTCCAAGAGGCAGAGAGAGGAGATGGTAGAGGGCATTGCAGGTACAGGGGAAGGGGGCAAGACAGGACAAAGGGATGGGGGGAGGGGAGGCCAGGACAAAAGTGTGGGGTAGGGGAGGTCAGAACCAAGGTGGATGGGGGGGTGGAATGTTAGGTGCGACCTGCTTGTGTGGGGGGATGATAGCAACTGTGGAAATAATGACTGTCTTGGAGGTCCCAGCAACCCAAAGGCTCACTGTGAGTCAGCCAGGTTCTTGCCGTGAGTGGGTGAGTGACCCTGAGGGGCCCCAGCTGCCCCACTTGCCAGGGAGGCTTAGGTTTACAAAGGGCTTTCTTCCCAATGATGCGGGAGGGAGATGGTGCTGGATCCTTTGGCCAATTTCATAGGTGGGAAACTGAGGCTCGGAGTCACACAGTTTGGAAAAGGGACCAAACCGTGACTCGAACCTGGCTCTCTCCTGACTCCAGGTTAAAGCAGCTTTTCAGGAGAAGTCTCACAATTCCCTGACATTCCCATCAGTGGCCCTTTTCATCCAAGTGTTCCGGGGAGTTTGGAAGCCAGAGGAGGCAGCTTGAGGTCCCCAGCTTTACCACTACCTTGCTGTGTGACCTTGGTCAAGTGCTTTCCACCCTCTCCACTTCAGTCCCCTTCTCCGAGGTCCTTCCCCACTTGAAAGCTAACATTTCCAATGAGACTTTTCTAAGCCCCAGTTTCCGTATCTGTGTAATGGAAGCAATCCTTGGGCTATTGGCCTCAAACATCACATGGGAGTCGGTTGCCTCATTCTCAGGCCTGCACATGAGTACAGGCCGAGGCACAGGGGCCTCCCCTCGAGGCCGGCTGCCTCAGACTGGCTTCAGAACTAGACATGGCAGGAGCAGGTCATAGAGCCTGCTCGGGAAGGCCCAAGGTCAAGCAGGAGCTCGAGGCTTAGACAAAATGGTTACAGTTCCAACTGCCCTGACTTTTCTTGTATGTGTGTATGTATGCATGCATGCATGTACGTGTGCGTATGTATGTACACGTGTGTGCACGTGTGCATGCATTTCCCCAGGAGAATGGGGGCCCCCTAAAGGCAGGGACCATATTTGTTTTTTTTTAGGTTGTTTTTTTTTTTTAGTGAGGCAATTGGGGTTAAGTGACTTGCCCAGGGTCACACAGCTTGTAAGGGTTAAGTGTCTGAGGCCGGATTTGAACTCAGGTACTCCTGACTCCAGGGCCGGTGCTCTATCCACTGCACCATCTAGCTGCCCCCATATTTGTTTTGAATTTGAATCCCCAGGAAGAGCTTGCAGAGTGCCTGGCTGATGTTTTCATCAGAAGTTAACCCTGGGGCAGCTAGGTGGCGCAGTGGATAGAGCACCGGTCCTGAATTCAGGAGGACCTGAGTTCAAATCTGGCCTCAGACACTTAACAATCACGAGCTATGTGACCCTGGGCAAGTCACTTAACCACAATTGCCTCACCAAAAAAAAAAAAAAGAAGTTAACCCTGTAAGTTCTATAGTGTGAGTATTCTGATGCCCATTTTGGCATTTTGTAGATGAAACAACATTCAGAGGTAAGAATGTCAGAGACAGCACCTAGGCCTGTTCTGAAGTCCAGGGCCTCCCCCCACTGTCTGTGACTCTTTGGCCTCCAGGGGCCCGGGTCCGGATTTCTTCAGGCCACTACCTCACACAAGGTGGGGCCTGCCCCCCACCCCCAGTTTTCTTGCTGACTCCATCTGCTGCCACAAAGGCAATTATCAGATCCTGTCTCGGGTGAGTGGCTCAAAGCCCAGAGGCCTCATGTTTCGGTCCCCAGGGCCCTCGCTGACGTTCCCCCAGAGCCTCTGGAGCAGGCAGCTCTTTACTTCTGGGAAGGAGGTCCCGTCAGGGGCCCAGGCCCGGCCCACCTCTCAGGTCCCTGTCCTAGAGTGACCCTCCTACCCTGCCCCAAGGCCTCCAAAGAATTCAGGCTGCAGGTGTGGCCCAGAGGTCTGGCTACCTCAGGAGCGGCCTTATTCCGGTCTCCCTGGGGATGGAAGGCCTTCGAGGTGACCTCAGGACACATCCCCTGGGAAAGGTAGCCCCAGGCCCCCCCCGGAGGTGTCTCTCCCTGCCCCTCCATCTCCCTCCTCCTTTCTTCTTTCTCACTCATCCAGTCACCGCAGCTCCCTACCCCTCTTGGCCAGCCTAGGGAACTGTGCTCTTTGGTGAAGAGGCGGGCTGCTGACCTTGGCCTGGAGGTGTTGGAGGGATGCTGCTGGGGGAGTCACAGATGATGGTCCCTCCCTTCACACGGGCAGGGTGTGCCGGCGAGTCTCCAAAGCTACACTGCAGGTCATCATTCGCTGTCAGAGCTGGGAGTGGGCTGACCGTCAAATGCACCTGGAGACACATGACAGACACCCACAGATGGAGAGGGAGGTAAGGGACACACACACACACACACACACACACACACACACACACACACACACACACCCAATACCAGCAGGAGGCAGGCCAGGAATGAAGTCCTCCCCAGGAAGGATTTGTCTCACACTGCCTAAGTGCCTCCATCTCCAAGAAGCCCACCCTACCTGCTCCTGCTGGACCCTGGCTCACTCCCTGCCCTTCCCCGACTCTCTTCCTGGGTGCTCTGGTCCATCTCATCCCAGGCTGTCCTTCATACCTCACCCTGAGCCCGGCGGCTCATGTTCTGGGGATGGGCACTGGTGACAGATACGCAGGAGTTTCCCCGACTCCAGAGCCAGTGATTCTCCTCCTCTGACCTCAGGCAGTCGACCTTCCTGGTACAACTGGTAGGGAAGCTGGGTGTTAGGGCCCCCAGGGCAGGACCAATCTATGCCTCCTCTCCTTAAACAAGGGGACCTCTGGAAGCAGGGCTGTGTCTCTCCTCAGATCCAGCGCCCCCCCCAGGACAGACCTGGCCTCCATACTAAGAATGGGGACACCCCCGAGGACAAGCACTACATTGACCTCTGGGAGAGACCACACCCCCTAAAGGACAGACCAGTGTCTCACTCAGGATGGGGTCCCCTATCTGCACCCCTCTGGTCCCTGGCCTTCAAGCCAGTGGCCGTGGCCACTCTCCCTGTGCCCCTAGGGGGGCCTCCTTGTGCCTGGCCCCGGTTACTCACCGTCCCTCGAGCACACACCAGCCACAGTAGGGGTCCTGAGAGCCCTGACACTGCTCACAGGTGGAGTGGCTGAGACACTCCTGAACAGGAAGCCGGAAAACCTGGAGAAAGGCCAAGGGGGTGAGTGAGGCCCTAAACCTTCGGACCCGGAGAAGAAGGAAGCCAAGAAGCATCCCTGGATCTCTACCATCACCCTGGCCCACAGAATGTGTCTGGCTCTGCAGTGCCCTGGCTCTAGACTCACCCTGCAGCTCCCTGGCTCCCTGGTTCTAAATCTATACCCCACCCCAGGCATCCTGGCTCTACACCCACCCTGCAGCTCCCTGGTTCTAGATTGCCCCCCCCGGGCTCTAGACCCTTTTCTGTAGCACCGTGGCTCTAGATTCTCTCCCTCACCCCCGGTAGCCCCCTGGCTCCAGTCTAGCTGCTAGATGTTGCAGCTCCAATGCCCCTGGCCACAGGTGGCTCCAATCTGAGGCCTGGATTCTAAGCTGGGCATAGATTCTAGACCTACCTGTGCACACCACCCGTCACTTCCCTCTCTAGAACCTATCAGTGGAGCGCCCCGAGCCCCATTCTAGGCCTTCCCTTCCACCCCCAGAACCTCCCATCGAGACCCTCGGTGGCTCTTTTCTAGATGGGGCGATCACCTCCTAACAGGCTTCCCTGCCTTCGCCGTCATGGGGGCCAGGAGGCACGCGCCTTCAGTCTCGGACAGACACCTCCCTTTATGGAAGGGATACCCCGAAAAGGGACAAGTCTTAGTCAAGGACTCCCCTCTACTGTCCAGCCTGCAGACCTTCCTCATTCACAGATTGGTCTGTGTCACTTGTGGTCAGAAACCTCAGCTGACTCCCCCACTGCCCGCCAATGACACTGACACTCCCTCACCCTGGCATTCAAGGCTCCCAACCTACTTTCCAACTTTATCTGCTAGCAGCCTCCCTCCTTTTCATGGCTCTGTGTGCCAGCCCACTTGGCTGCTGCCTGTTCTCTGCTTATCTGGCTTGCCTTATCTCCTGGGAGGGCAGGATCCAGGTCTCCCCACAGTAGGGGCCAGGCATGGCGCCCACTGGGCACACCAGAGAGGCTGGAACATCAGCCTCTATGCCTGGCCAACTGGTACGCCCCAAAGGCCCAAGGCCTCCCTCTAGTCGGCCATCCCCAGAAGCACCCCTCCAGCAGCTCACCCTGCCTCTGGCCCCACCCCAGCTGCCAGCTTGGGCCCACCATGAGGAGGGAGTGGAAGCATTCAAAAAGTGAAGAACAAGCCAAAATTGGGTCAGAAGATCTGGCTTTGACTCCAGGCCCTCCTCTCTCCCACTCATTCCTGGGGGTGAAGTGGGGGGGGGCCTCTAAGTCAGCCCCTGGGTCTGGCTCAGGTTACCCCAAGCACAAGCAGCACCCTAGGAGTCCCCTGGTTATCTTTGCTATGCCTGCTCCTGCTCCCAGAAAGGGTGAGGCACCCGGTGCCCTGCACATTGGCATGTGATCTGAATATAATTATCACCCCCCCCCAAGTGCTGGGTATCCTGGCCATCTTCCAGGTAAACCCTGATCCCACAATGAATCTGGCTGCTGCCTGCCCCACCCCCACAAAGGCACCATGGGCACTGGAGAGGTGAGCTGACCCAGATTCCTGGCTACCCCACTATCTCCAAGGAGGGAGGGAGGGAGGGAGGGAGAGAGCGAGGCGTGGGGAGGAGAGGAGAGACAGACAAAGAGACAGAGATGGGGAGAGGGAGAGAGAGAGGGAGAGAGAGAGAGAGAGAGGGAGGGAGGGAGGGAGGGAGGGAGAGAGAGAGAGAGAGAGAGAGAGAGAAAAGGAGAGGAACAGACAAAGAGACAGAGACAGAGTGAGACAGAGAGAGGGACAGACAGATAAAGAGACAGAGATAGAGAGAAAGAGAGGGGGAAGGGAGGGAGGGAGAGAGGAGAAGAGAGGAGAGGAGGGGGGAGAGACAGAGAGAGACAGAGTGGGGAGGGAAAGAGGGACAGAGAGAGAGGAAGCAAAGACCAGAAAAGGGCAAGACAGTGCCAAAAGCAGGGAGGCAGACACACGCGGCCACAGCCCATCAGGTGCTCGGTGTATTGAAAGCACAATGCTGAGGGTTGAGAGAGGGAGAGGAGAGAAACAGAGACAGGGAGTCCCAGGGAGGCTCGGGGGCATTCACAGGCAGTTCTGTCCCAAGGTGGGGAGGGGGTGCACTCCCAGCACAAGGAATGAGGACGAACGAGCTCCACTCTGCCCATGCTGCCAGGCCTCCTTAGCCCCCTCCCCTCCCCAGGAAGGCTGCAGGCCTCAGCGCACCCCCGCCCCCATCCCTCCCATCAGGGCCTGGGGCTCCTGTGTGAGCTGCCAGCCCTGCTCCTAGCACGCAGAGCACGAGGCTGGGTTTGTTGGAGGGACAAGGAAGGGCTTTGGTGCTAGAAGGTAAATGGGTCACAGGCCCATTCTCCCGTCCTTTGGCCCTGACCCCCTTTAGAGGCTTCTGCAGCCCGGGATGGGGGCTGGTACCTTGTCCTGGGTCATGGCGTAGAGACTTGTCCCGTTGGCAGAGAACAGCAGGTCTCTCTCAATGCGCTTGTTGAGCTCCACAGGGATGGAGTCATATTCCATGGACTCCCCCTTGGCCGTCAGGAACACCTGAGCAGAGGGAAGAAGGTCAAAGGGCGCTAGGAGCCAGCCACAGACCGGGGCCGCCATTCGTGGCTGAGCAGCCGGCCGGGTCCAGGGCCTGCCACCTTGACAGAACGCCTAGCCCCAGGTCACGGGGTCCGTGGGAGGTCTCAGGCCTCCGGCCTCCCCATGCAGGGGAGAGCCTCATTACGAGACTGCATTAAAGCTAGGGGGTCAAGCCCTTCGTGGGATAGTAGAACAGAGACTGAGGGGGGACTGGGGGTGGGGGGGCTCCCCAGCCATCAGAGGAAGGACCAGGCTCACCTTGAGGATGCGGCCATCGGATGTCCCCAGTAAGACCACGGTGTGCCCATTTTCAGTTGTCACCGCCACTGCTGTCAGATTCATGCCATCTCTCTGCAGGGCAGCGGTGCCCACCAGCCCATCCCGACTCCCCAGTGGGTACGGCAAGTGCTCAGAGCCACAGCGGAAACTCTGGCTGGCCATCTGCAGACCAAGGAAGGGTGAGATCCCTGTCTGCTCTGCTTCCCTGACCCCTGACCTTGCCCCAGCCCACCTCTGCAGCTGCCTGCCTGCCCCCCAGCGCCCTATCCCCAGGACTCCAGGCTGCTCCTGTCACTGTGGCCTTTGCTCAGTAATGAGCTCCCCCCAAGTAGGGTCCCTTTTCTGAGCCACCCAGAGTTTATAAGTTATCCCCCTCTTCCTCTGAGAATCCCCACAAGGGCAGGGCTTTGCACACAGAAGGTGCTTACTAAGTGGGTTGTTTTCCCTTAAGATGTGTTGAATGAATAACCAAACACAAGACCCATGTCACATGGCCATTCTCTAGACACAGCTCCCATGGGAAGCCAGGAGGTAGCAGCCCTTCTCTGGGAGGCTGGTGGTAGCCCCTCAGGGCTCCTGCCCCCCTCCCCACCCCTGCCCAGAGGACAGCATTGAGTCTTCACAACCCCCCTTCTTCTCCCCCTGGGCAGACTTACCGCCCCGTGGCTTATACACTGGATATCCCCGTGGAAGGGCTTGTAGAAGGTCTCAGAGCTGCTGCCCTGGGCACCCGTGTAGCACTTGTTCCTGTTCTCCTCCATCTTCTGGTGGATCTCATCCAAGGTGAAGATGCAGAGGGCAGAGCGGGGGTTGCCCCCACTGCCCTTACTGTCTTTGCTAAAGGCCGCAAAGAGTGCCTGGCTGGCCCCCAGGGAGGCCACGAAGGCCGCGTGGCAGATGCTGTATGCCTCCCCCGAGGTGCCGCGGCACTCCAGGTCCATCTCAAAGTAGGAGTAGTAGAAGGGGTCCTGCTTGCACATGCGCGCCACGATGGTGCGGTTCTTGGCGGGCTGCTTGTCCTGCTGGTTGAAGATGAAGAAGACATAGTTACCGTCTTCAAACACGGCCACGAACTGCTGGGTGTTGGCTGAGAGGTAGCCGGCCTTGAAGGCCGTGTGGTCCGTGTAGGCCTCAAAGGCCTCTTTGCCGTCCTTGCGGTCCAGCAAGCGCGTGCTGATGATGATGCCATTGTCGTGGGGCCCGTTGCCTTTGCCCACAAAGAGTACACGCTCTGTGGGCCCGCCATCACCATCGCCCTTGCCCACGCCGGTCACCAGCCCCACCGTGGACACCCGCTCGTCGTTGCTGGCCACGAAGGACTTCTCGCCACTGCTGTCTTCATAGAAGATGCGGTGGGAGATGTTGCCCAGCTCCCGCAGGGCACAGATGCCCTTGAAGAGGCTGCCGCACTCCACCAGCCTCCCTCCCGGCCGGTCCAGTAGGAGCAGCTTGTTGACGTTGTCCGTGTCCACAGCCTCTTGGCACTGGCTCTGCTCGATGGGGGGAGTGCACTTTTTGTTGTCCAGCGCGGGCCCCGTTTCCACTGTGTGCACCGGCTGGAGGTCACTGGTGAGCTGGTACAAGGCATTCACGGCCCCCACGTACACGGTCCCCGACACGTCATCGACCACCAGGTGGTTCAACTCCGTCTTACTGCGGAAGAATTCGAGCTTCCGGGGCCTGGAGCTGTGGCCCACGTGCCATAAGCAGCTCCACAGCGTCAGTGCCCACACCCAGGACGCCATCCTGCCCCTTGGGACCCTGGGAGGAGACAAGGAGCAAGGGTTGGTCAGTGCTTGCCTGGAGGCCTGGGGGGCTGCGCCCTCCCCCTTCTGATTCTGCCCCTTCACACCGGCAGCTCCCTGAGGTCACCACATGATCATGTCAGAGCTGGACCGAGCCCAGAACCACAGAGACTCTGGCTGCCCAAAGCCCCGACAGTCTGCACCATCTCCCACCTGCCTGACCCTGGGCACAGGAGAGAGCATCGTGGCCCCTCTGGGAAGACAGAATCCCAGCCTCGGCGTGTGTGTGTGTGTGTGTGTGGGGGGGGGGGGCGGAAGTCTCAGCCACGGCCTGTCTTAAGGAACATTCACTGCAGGTCCTCTGAGGATGGCAGTACAGGGAGGAGGCTTCGAATTTTATAGAAGGGAAAGAGGCCCAGAGGGGGAAGTAGATGGTCCACAGTCCCAGGAAGACTAACTAGGCCTTGGACGTCCTAGCCCCCAGCCCTGGGATCCACCACACCAGCTCCTGTCTGGGTATTGGTCACAAGTTCCCCTCCCCCACCTCCCTGGGGTTCCCAGCCTTCCCAGCAGGGTGCCCTGGGTGTGTGTGTGTGTGTGTGTGTGTGTGTGTGCGCGCGCGCGCACTTCTCCTCCTTTTAAATGTGTTGGGGGGGGGACCAGAAACAGGACTTGGGGTGACCTGAGGTCAGAATCCAGCCTGCTGAGATCGGCAGCAGCAGTGGGGGCCAAGAGGCAGACTAACCCAGAGCTAAAAGCAGAGCCTCACAGAAAGACACACCAATGCACTCGGACCCCCACACACCTACATGGGCACACACAAGAGCTGGTATTTACACTGCACTTCACAAGCAGTGTCTCATTCGATCCTCACAACAACCCTGAAAGGCAGGAATTAGTACTATTCCCATTTGACAGATGAGAAAACGAACACAGGCAGAGATTAAGTGACTTGCCCAGGGTAACAGAGCTAGAAGTGTCTGATGCCATGTTTGAACTCAGGTCTTTCTGACTGTGGGGCAGCGAGGTGGCTCAGTGGATAGAGTGCCAGGTCTGGAGACAGGAAGACTCATCTTCCTGAGTTCTAATCTGGCTCCCAACACTTCACCCTGTGTGCCTCAGTTTCCTTATCTGTCGAATGGGCTGGAGAAGGAAATGGCAACCCCCTCCAGTATCCTTGCCAAGAAAACCCCCAGTGGGGTTACAGAGAGTGGGATCTGACTGAACAACTACCAAACAACAACAAACTTCCCGACTCCGGGTCTGTGATTGTCTCCAACATGGGGCCGCTTGGCTGCCTCAGGCACACGTGAACACAGACACACACGCCACACACAACATCTGCCAAGGGAGGGGAACAGGCTTGATCAGAGAGGGGCGGTTGGGAGCTGAGGCTCCAGACACTGACTAGCTGTGTGACCCTGGGCAAGTCACTAAACCCGATTTCCTTGTCTATCAAATGGGCTGGAGAAGGAAATGGCAACCCCCTCCAGTATCCTTGCCAAGAAAACCCCAATAGGGATACAAAGGGTTGGACACAACTGAAACAACAACAATGTGACAACTACAGCCACAGGCCAGATTCAGGCCCAAATGCCTCTTGTTGTCATCATCAGAGGTAGCCAGATACCCCCACCGAGAGTTTGTAAACACAAGGCGCGGACTTGCCCATGGACACACAGAGCCCCCAACACAGGTATGTAGGGGGCCCCAAAGGCCCAATGCAGGCACATAGGGGTGCACAGATCTCCACGCCCACCCAAGCCCACCAGGACACCCACAGAAAGAAGCCTCGGGAGCTCAGCTGCTGTCTGGAGTTCTATCTGGGGGTATTTAAGGCCACAGGGGTTAACAGACTCTTGGTCCCTCAGGACATGGGCACCTCCTCCCTGAGTAGCCGCCTGCCTGAGGTGGGGCTCTTGCAGGCCTTCACACGCTTGCCGCCACCACTGGGGATGCACTATTTATAACCCTGCTAATGGAGCCTGGAGAGGTGCCTCAGCTGTTGAGGAAGGTCTCCCAGCTCTGCCCCCCCCACCTCTATACCCCAGGGCCGATTACATGGTGGTGGGCCGCCCCATGGACAGCCCTTCCTTCTGGACCCATGGGCAGGGTCTCTGGGCCACACGATTGCACGTGTTCATGTGGGCACGGGTGTCCAGGCCTGCATCTGCACATGCAAAAACTCAGAGGCTGGAAGTGAAACACAGAGTCAGCCTCTCATACTTGGGGCTCATTGACTTACAAATCTCCCCCTCCCTCCCTCCCTTCCTCGCTGCCTGCCTGGCCCCAAGGCCTCCCAGGGCTCATTGAAAATTCTGTATCTGCTCAGCCCCTGGGCTGGGGGAGGGACTGCTGTGGAGATGCCGCCCCCTCCATCCCCTCTTTGTTCCCAGGCCCCTTCAGTGCTCCCCAAAGGGGGAGAGAAGACACAGGCGGGAGAGGTGTGAAATAGAGTGAGAGACATAGCCCCCTACCCCAAGCTGGTGCATGTGTGACAGTTACATGGGGAGAGAGATGGAGAGACAGAAACCCAGAGATGCAGACAAAGAGAGACAGCACAGTGTGTTGTACAGGGCACTGATGGTGTGCGTGAATGTGTGTACATGCATGTGTATGTGTGCACACACATTAGACGCCAGGAAGCAGTGACTGCGGGCACATGCATGGGGTTCCTTTTGCCCAGGCCTGCCACCCCTCTCAGCTCTGGATCAGTCCGCTCTTCCACAGTGGGGGCCCCGCACCATGAGGAGAGGGAAAATCCAAGGCCCATGACCAGGCCTCAGGAAAGAGGCTGAGCATTTAATCAGTGGCTTAATCCGTCTCCAGCCCAGGCAGAGAAAGAGGCCAAGGAAGCCCAGCTCCCTTGGAATCTTCCCTGAATGCTGCCCGCCTTCCCCTCTCTCTGTCCCAGAAGTCGAGTACCCAGCCCAGGGTTCAGGTGATGCCTCGGACATTCACTAGTGATGTGACCTTGGGTAGGTCACTTACCTGCCTCAGCCTCATTTTCCTCATCTGTAAAATGAGGCTGAGAAGCTACTAAGAAGCCCGGAGGGAGATGTCCCCCGGGGCAGGCAGTGGATAGAACTAGACTGGGGCTCCTGAGCCGTGTCCAGACTGGGGCTCCAGCACCCCAGAAAAAGGAGAGGGACAGATCCTCGATCCCAGAGACCACTGATTCCAACTCCCTCCTCTTACAGATGGGGAAACTGAGGTCCAGGGAGAAAGAAGAAGGTCCCACAGGTAAGTAGCAGAGGCGAGATTTGATCTCCAACTGGTATTGTTTTCATGGTGACTTTCTAAAGGCCTTGGAAGAAAACAGCCTCTGCTGCCCAAGTGACAAAAAGTCGTTCCCAAGTTTATCTGTAAACAGACTGGTTAGAAGCTAGGATGGCATTCTCCTCCCCACAGCTGCCCCCTCTCCCCAGGCCCCCTTACTGGGAAGGGGGCAACCGATCCTTCCAGGACATTCCCAGCCCCCATGATCACAACCTCTCTCGTTTACTCCCCAACTGCTCTCACCGGCTCAGCCGCCGAGTCTCAGCAATGCCACTGCCACATCTTTGCCACGGTCCACCTTCCCGGCTCAGGCCCTCGGCCCTGGGCCCTCAGCCTGCCTCCCTTTCCACAAAACCAAACGCTTTTCCCTCAGTGCACAGTCTGACCTCCTCACGCACTTTTGCTAGCCACACAATAAGACCCCTCTTGGCCTACCATTCAAGGCTCTTCACAGCCCAGCCCGAATCTTGCTACAGGATTTTATTCCCCACTGACTTTCCATATGCCCCTTCCACCCTTCATCCAAGCTGCTCCCCCTCCCCTCACCCATGGCAGGCTCATTCGTGAGCTGTCCCTGCCCTTCCCACCATAGCCCCTTGGTCCCCATCATCCATTCATTTCCTGATGCCCCCTGGACACAAGGCCCTGTGTCGTGGGATCCTCTGGGAGATTACTCCTCCAGAAGGGGGGGAGGGAGGGGGGCGGAGATAGGATTAAGCCACAGGAGACAGTCGGACAGAGGCTGTGGGGACTGTGTGTGTGTAGAATCTTAGAGACCGTGTCGTCTAATCCTCTCATTTTTAGAAACTGAGTCACAGAGCAGGGCAGGGACTGCTCCAGCTGAGGAACCAGGAGCAGTTAGGAGAAGCAGACTCAGAGACTCCCAAAGAGAAACAGCATGGGAGACACAGAGGAACCCCACTCCCCCCCCCCCCCCCCCCCCCCCGCCCAGGTCTGGGCAGAAGGAACAGGCCCTGCCCAGGGGAGGGAGGCTTGTCCGACTTAGCTCAGGCTCCTCAGGGGGCCGCCCTCCCTGGCCCAGTCCAGGGGCTTCCAGAGGTGCTCCCGCTGCCTCTGGCCACTCAGGAGTTGCCTATACCAAGTGCCTGACAATGAATGTGGAGGCCCCAGGGAAGAGCCTGCGGAGGCCCCCTGAACCAGCCCCAACCCCTGGACCTCCCACCGGCTTATTTCACAGTCTCACCTCTGTCCAGTCCTGTCCCCGGCAGCCCAAGCCAGGAGCCTACCTTTCCACTGCACGGTCAGAGGACTTCCCAGCCGCTGTGTGGAACAGGACAGGGGCGGGCTGGCTCTGGGCAGGAGGGGCCAAGAGGGAGGAAAGTTCCCCAGTGTCTGGCCCTCCCTCACACCCTCCCTCAGCCTGGCTCCGCTCCGCTCCGGTGCTGATGGGGGAATGATCGGAATGTTCCCCGGGATGAGGCCGGCTGGGCCTTGCTGATCTAATCACCATGGCCAGGCCGGCTGGGGGCAGGGGGAGGGAGAGGGAAAGCCGGGGAGCAATGGGCTCAGCTGACCTCGGCAGGGTTTGTCACAGGGGCCCCAGGACCCTGGGAGAGGGCTGTCTCCCCCATTGGACTTGTAGCCCCCTGAACCCATTGGCTCCATCACTCACCCACCCTCCCTCTATGGCCTTGAGGCTTGGCTGGCCCTTTGTGGGGAAGCAGTGGGAACTGGGAGAAATGGCCCTGAGCAAGTCATTGCCTCTGCTGTGCCTCAGTTTCCTGATAGTTTCATGGGGTCGTTGTGTGGAAAGTATGGGTGGAACATGACCTGCCATTAGCATAATGGGGCAGCCACACCATGGGACAAATGCACACAACAGGACAGATGCACAAAGAATGAGACACACAAAGGACCAGCCACACAACAAATATACCACAGAGCCCCCACCCCCAGCAGCACAGACCCCGCCCCCAAATACCATTAGAATGGGGTGGGGGTGGGGTCGCAGGGGCCACCACTCTGAGCCCAGATACTCCGAAGCAGCTGGGCCCACATGCCACCCAGCCTCCCTCTCGACAGCAGCCTCCGAGACCCCACCAAGGGGACAGAGGCCCTGGGAGGCAGGACAAACAATGACAGCAATAGTACCTGGTCAGATCATTTGGGGTGGGGGAGGACAAGCTGGCCACACATTCCTGGGCTAGCCTCTCTGAGAAAGGAGGCAGGGCCAACCTTTGGGAGTCCTTGCATTCTCTCCTTTGAGAGCCCATATGCAGCTGCCTGGCTTATGGTCTAGTGAGCAGCCCACTTTCCCAGGTCAGTGGCGGCAGAGGGGGCTTGGAGCACCATCGCAGCAGGGACCCCCCCCCCCCCTCTTGCTCAAAGCCCTGGTTGGGGGTGGGGCTAGGTGGGAGAGGTGACTCCAGCCCCTGCTGGGAACTCTGAGGGCCCCCCTGCTCTGCCGCTTGGCCGGTCATCTCGCTGCCAGCACCAGCCAGGCCTTCCTGGAATGGGCTCCGAGGGCTTCCTGTTTTGCAAGCCTCCCGGGGGAGCCCCTTCATGCTCATGACTAGGGGCTTCCTTCGAAGCCCGTCCTTCCTGGCAAGGGGCAGGAGGTGAGTTTCCGTGAAGGCAGCTCTAACCATTTGCCCAGACTCCTTCCCGCTGTAACTCCGGAAAGGTCCTTCCAGACTGAGCATTGCCTCCCAGGCCCCCCCTTGCTCCCCCCAGTAGCACCTCTTCCAGGAAGGTCACCCAGACTTTCCAGTCTCAGTCTATCTTCCTTGTCCTGCCTCCAGATGGGAAATTTCAATTTTGAAAGGAAATTTTATGGTTACCTCCTGTGACTCAGCCCTGAGCACGCTCAACAAGTGGATATAAATTCAGCCTCTTCTGAAGACCACTAGTGACAGAACTCACTACCTCCTGGGGCAGCCAATTCTACTTTGGGGCAGTTCCCATAATTAGGAAGGTTTTCTGGACCTCAGGCCTCCATGGGCCACTCTGAGGCCGCCCCTGGTTCTGTTCTCTGCCCTGGGACAGCCCTTCAGACACCTGGAGACAGCTGCCATGTCCCCCTAAAGCCACCAAACCAATTTTACAGAGAGGGAAATTGTGCTTCAAATGACTGGCCCAAGGTCACACAGTTAGGATGCTGCACAGGAACACAGGACCTCTGTACATAGACACCCACCCTATTTTCCATCTAGATAAAAAAAAAAGAAGAGCTGATTTAATGGCCCTAACAACAATGCTGAGGCGGCTAGTGTCAGCTGGGATGATCACCCCCCCCCCCCTTTTACAAATGAGGAAAATGAGGCTCAGAAGAGAGAAAGGATTTGGTTAGGATCACACAGCTGGTGTCAGAAGCAGGATCAGAATCCAGGTCTTCCTAACAAATCTCCCACACTCCCCACTCTCTTCCGTTATGTGCCTATGCCTGCCTAGTTACCTATACCATCCTAACCATCTACACTGGCCCATTTACTCACACCAGTATGGTTGTCTACAGCAACCTAGTCACCTACACTGGTTTGTCTACACAGAGACAACTGGTATAGTCCTGCTATCACTCTAGCTGCCCACACCAGCCTAATAGGTGCCACTGTCCCAGCCAATTGTTCATACTGGTCTCACTGTCTACACTGGCCCCATCATCTGGTACGTAGCCACTGACATTGCTCTAAAAAGCTCTACCACACAAATGGGTGGTGGTCATGGTGGGTTGTGGCTTTGAGGTCTGGGGTAGGGGGGAAAGGGACAATATCTGCCCTCAGGACCATAGATTCGGAGCTCTGAGGATCATCTACTCTAGTACTCCCACTTTACAGAGGAAGAAACTAAGGCCAGAGAGAAGTAGCTTGAGCCCGGCTCCCTCGACATATGAGATCTCAGAAGGCTGACCTGGCCCTTTCTTCATAGTCTCGGATGAGGGGATGGAGACAAATGTGTCCCTACCCCAAGGTTGGAGGGGTCTGACATCTCTGTGCCTCTGCAGTCATCTCTGAGCCCACCCCGACAACTGCTTCACCTTCCAGTCTTCCACCCCCACCCCCGAGCCCCCACAACATCTGTTAAGCATACCCAGACTCACCCAACCAACTACACCCACTAGTTTATCTGGTAAGATGGTAGACCACTGGGATTTCCCATCCACTCTGCCGCTGCGCCCTCCAGAGCTCTGGGCATTACCATCCATTCTGCCTGCACCTGGAACCTAAGGTCACTGGGGCTTTGCCACAGACCCTCCAGCCACGCTATGAGGACTCTGGGGCCTTTCCATCAACCCCGCTGTTGACCTTCCTCTGTGGATCGCTTCTCCTCATTAGCTCTTTGAGAGCAGGGACCCTTGTGATTTTCTCTGTCTCCCCAAGCACTCTGCATGGCACTGGACACATTTCTTGTCATTTAGTCATTTTAGTCGTGTCTGATTCTTCATGACCCCATATGGGTTTTCTTGGCAGAGATGCTGGAGTGGTTGGCCATTGCCTTCTCCAAATCATTTCATAGATGAGGCAAACAAGGCAAAATGACTTGCCCAGGGTCACATAGCTAATAAGTGTCTGAGGCTGGATTTGAACTCAGAAGATGAGTCTTCTTGACTCCAGGACCAGCGCTCTATCCACAGCACCATCTAGCCACCAGCCACTATGGCTGGCACCCCCTAGCTGCCCTCCTGGACACACAGGAAGTACTTTTTAGTAACTGCCTTTTCATTCCAAACCTATTCCTGCCCAAGCTGGAAGGAGCCACCCAAGTGGACACCAGTCATGTTCTGTAGGATGAGGAGTGACCTGGAGGTCATTTTCAGACGCTTACTACACCTGTGTGACCTTGAACAAGTCAGGGCTACCAAGGCCTCAGGTTCCGTATCTGTAAAATGAGAGGGCTGGATTACCAGATGGCTTCTGAGGACCTGTCTAGCTCTGGATTCCCCATCCTATCACCATCTTGTCCCAAATCCTCCTTTTATATTTGAGGAAATTGAGTTATAGAGAAAGAAAATGTGTTCAAGGCCACACAGAGAGTGGAAGAGCTTGGGTTTAAACCAGGGTCCTCTGAACCCTCTTCACTGGACCCTGCCTCCTTCTGCCCCTTTCCTGAAGGCAGGGACAGGATTCACGTCCAGAGGTCCAGAGGCCAATGTGCCCTTGCCCTTTCAGGGAAAGGCCAGAAAATTCAGACCCACAGGAGGTCAGAGGTGGAGAGATGGGAAAGGAGAGCCTGGAGAGGGGACGGCCCCACCCAGAAGTCCCACAACCTTCCCCTTTCATTCAAAATGTCTCACAGCCTGTCCCACGTGACTCCGTCCTGAGCTCCCGTGTTGGGCTGGGTCTGACTCCTGCTGGGCTTGGCAACTATCTACAAGACCAAAGAGAGAGAGAGAGAGAGAGAGAGAGAGAGAGAGAGAGAGAGAGAGAGAGAGAGAGAGAGAGAGAGAGAGAGAGGGAGGGAGGGGGAGGGAGAGGGAGGGACAGAGAGAGAGGGAGAAAGACCTGTGAATGGCAGGTTCCAGAGGTTCTTCTGCCATGGGAGTTTGGGGCTTCCTCAATAAAGGAAAAATGTGTTCTAAAGGAACAAAGTCCCCAGTGACTAGAAGGGAAAGCTTTGGGTCAGGAAGAAGCCTGGGTCCTTGCCTTCCAGTGAATGCTAGGTAATCAGTACTCTTAGTAATTCCACTGCCCATTTTCCCAACCCTATCCTAAACCAGAGGCATATTGGGTCCCAGATTCTATACCTACAGCTTCTGAAACTCAGCACTCCCATACCCAAAGGGGAACCTGTATTGAGGGGGAGGTAGGAAGAGAAAGTGCTATGGCTAATAGAGCTGGGCTGCAGTTACCCATATCACTAGCAGGTGGCGCCATCAGCATTTGGTGATAGGGTGATACATTGTGACTGTCCTTAGGAGAATCACGGAATGGCAGTGGTGCTGGGAAGGACCTTAAGCGACACTGAGCCTACTCCCCATTTGACAAGGTCATGTAGGGAGTAAGGAAGGAACAGAGTAAGGATTTGAACTCAAGTCTCCTGACTCACTCTATCGTAGCACTAGACTCATTCCCACTGGACCACATAGCCTTCCCACATTTTAAGCAGGATCCCATGGTCTCACAGCCCAGTGAGTCCATCTACCCAACACCTGAACAAAAGCCCTTCAGCAGCAACACCACCTGCGGATCATCAACCAGCTTGTGAATAAAGACTTCCCTGGATGGGGAGCTCACTTCCTCCCAAAGCAGCCATTCTCATTGTGGGAAGTTCTTCATGACCTTGAGCCTGAATGGGCCTCTCTGCTACTTCCCTCACTGCCCTTAGTTCTGCCCTCTGGGGTCAAGCAGAGAAGGCTAATCCTCTTCCATGGGACAGTGCTTTAGAGAGAGCCTCCTCTCATTGAGGCTAGCTCCCCTCAGCCTTCCACTCATCCTCATGGGTTAAGGCTTAATGAAGGCCAGCAATGCCCCCAGAACTGGGGGAAGCTCTCCCTAGAAGCTTTATGGAAGGACAGAATAACCACTCAGGACCCTCCTCCTTGCCTGGCTCCTTCCTCCCCTCTGCCCAAGAAAGTGGCAGCTCTCTCTTTGCCGTGGCCATTGCTGGAAGCGGTGTAGGGTGCAGGCACCGGTGGGAGCAGCAGCTGTTCCCAGGCAACACCCCCTTCCAAAAATGTCTGGGGGACTTTTTGGGGTGGAGAGAGGCAAGAGCAGCTGTGGCTGGAGCCCGAACACTGAGGGTGGCCTGGGACAGGGTCGGGGTGGGGGGTCACCCAGCCCTGGACAGTGCTGGCCTCCAAGCAGAGATCAGCTCACGTCTCCGTCGAAGCTTCTGTGGCAGCCCCTGATCAGTTTTCAATGCCTCTTCCCTCCTCCCCTCCATTGTCCAGCTCATCCAGTACCTGGGCTCACCCCTCCCTCCTAACCTTGCCAAGCCCTGGAAGGTCCAGAGCAGTCCTGGAGGGCTCCCGGATGCCGAGCGGGCCTTCTGTTTCTGCTCTGGCCTCACCATTATTAGTCCAGCTCAGTGAACATCCCACTTGCCCTGGCAAAGCCCTGCTCACACACAGATGGGCACATGGTCAAAGGGGCTGCTCGAGAGGCCTCCCAAACACAGGAATGGACTCCAGCCTCACTCCCTCCCCCAGCTCTCAATGCCCAGATCCTCAAAGCCTTTTTCCCAAGCCAATGGAGTTGTCCAAACCACAGACACGATTATACCTCATTTCCCAGAAAATGTGGTCTGACAAAAATGTAGGGTCAGCTCTTGGCCCCTCCTAGGCCACCGGCAGCCTGATCTGTCTGTCTGTCCATCTATCCATCCAAAACTCTCCCCTCCCCTACCTCCTGGAGCAAATGGGGAGACCGTGAAAGAGGGGCCAAGAAGAACATCCACACCATCTGGGACCAGAAGCTGAGTTCTGGGAAAGCAGCCCTCGTCTCAGAGAGCAAGGGGATGTTCCGGGAGGCAGCTAAGGGCCTTTGGGGCCCCCAGAGAAGAGCCTGTGCCTTCACAGCTGGGACCAAGTCAAAAATGCAGGACAATCCAGACCCACAGGAGGTGGGCGTTGGAGCAGATCTCCTGTGGAGAGATGGGAAAGGGGAGCCCAGAGGGGGCAGGGGGCATGGGGACAGGACGACCCTCAATTTGGGGCTGGAATGGGAGCAGATTCCAAAGAAAGCAGAGAAAAAAGCCCTCAGGCTCCCACAGCCTCAGTCAGCCAAATCCCACTGGGGGAGCAGGGATGGGAAGCTCCACACAAATGAACGGGAGCCGGAAGAGGGGGAGCTGTCCTCTGAGGGCCATGGCCTGGGGAGCTCCCCAACCAGCCAGGGGCATCAAGCCTTGGGAAGCAGCCGGAAGAGAGGCAGCCAGAGAGAAGGCCGGCCTGAGGAACGGTGGCAGCCCCCAGGTTGCCGTGGGAGAGCGGGCTGTGACAGCAGCCAAGGACAACAGAGCGGGTTTTGCTGTTTTTAGCTATATTGGGGAAAGGGGGAGGATCAAAGAAGAGCTAGAACGCTGGCTGGGGGTGGGTGGGATGATAACAGGCCATGGAGATGAGGCAGAAATACTTGGCTCAGATTTCGCATCTAAAAAAAGCCTGTGTTCGACCCTGCCGTTCGTTTGCCCGGACTTTTGTCTTTTCTGTGTCTCTTCGTGGCTAAACTGGTGGAAAAGTCGCCTCTGCTTCCTCGCCTCCCACTCAGCCAGCCAGGCCTCTGGCTCTGGCTCTGCTCTCAGAGTTCTGTGCCCACCCCTCCCTCGGCTGAAGACATTCTAGTGAGTGCCAACAATCCAGCAGCTCGGCTGCCCCGTTGCCTTTCTTCCCCTTTCCTTGGGCTCCGCTGCCCCGTTGCCTTTCTTCCTCTTTCCTCCATCTCCAAGGACTTGCTGGAGCCCTTAGGCCTCTGGCCACTCCTTTCCCGTGGCTCTGGACCACAGCCCCGTTCAGCTTCTGCTCATCCTGTGGCCCCACCTTTATCTTCCTCCTGCCACCCCTCCCCCCCTCCCTGCTCTGTGGTCTCCTCTCCCCATCCCCCGCCTCGGCTTCACTGAGGACCTCAATGGCTCCCAAATCAAGACTAATATTAGCAGCATTCCAGGTTCCACCTAGTTGTCTCTCACCTCAGTGGGCCCTTGGCCTCTCAGGGTCAACATGATTCACGTGGAACTCACATTCAGATCACAGGCTTTCCTCACCGCCCACCTCTGTGGACAGCACCACTGTCCAGTCACCCAGGCTGAAGTTTCTGAGACTCCAAGCTCTGCGGCTTCAGGGGACCTCAGAGGCCAGCCAGTCTAGTCCCTCATTTTACAAAAGAGGAGACTGAGGTTCAGAGTAATTCTGTGATCTAGATGGTGCAGTGGAGAGAGTTGGAATCCCACCTCAGTCAGATGCTCACTAGCTGTGTGTGGCGGGGAAGGTCACTTAACTTCTCACCCCAGCTTTCCCACCTGCAAAATGGGGATGATAACAACACCTACCTCCCAGCCTCTTGCTTCCCATGGGGCCCAGAGGCTCTTTCTCCCTAGCACAGACACACACCACGTCCCTATCTGGGCCCAGAGCTGCTCTGATGAGGTCATAGGGAGTCCCGTGTGCTCCTAGAAGCCCCAGGGTCCAGGGATCTGCTCATTCTCCCCGCACCCTCATAGCAAACAAAAACAGTGGAAGATGCAGGAGCCAGGCTCCAAGGGAACCCAAGTCCCCCCCAGCTGAAGCACATCTCCCTCCAACAGACCCCGAGCCCCCCAGTACTCCCCCCTGCTCACACTGCAGATGGTCCCCATCAGGGCGCGAAACAAACAAACGGAATATTTCATTCAGCTTGAGTTCCCAGCAGCCAGCCCGCGCTGCTGCCAAGCAGCCCCCCTTGCCAGCTCAGGCAGCCTTGGGCACAACTTCGGGGACCCTGCCACCCTGTTCCAGAAAAGGAGGGCAGCCACCGGGACTAAGGGTCCGCCAAACACAAGAGGGGACCCAAATCTGGCTCCTGGCTTCCTGGCAGAAAGCCAAGGAAGAGCAGAGGGTGACCAAGCTGATACCTCCCTTAGAGGGTCCAGAAAGCCTGGGAGAGCTTCTCCCTTTAACCCCTGCCCCACCACACCCACCTCCCGCCATGACTGGCCCAGCATCCTCAGCGATTTACTCAGCAGCACCCCCCCTTCCCCATCAAAGGGCCCAGCAGAAAATCACTAACTGGAGAGTTAGGCCCGGGGGTCCTCAGAGGCATCAGGTCCATTGTCCTGCCTGACCTCTGCTTGGGACCTCCCCGGGCAGAAAACGCCACCTTCTGAGGACGCCTTTCTTACCCGGGTGCCTGCCACGCAGTAAGAGCAACGTAAATGTTTGTTGCCTCGTTGCTCATGGCCATTGTTAGGGAGACTCTCCAGACCTGGGGCCTCAATGAACCACTGATCGGCTACTCCTACAGGCTGCCCTCTGCCTCCAAGCAGCCCTTAGAACCTGATCCCCCAACATCCTTCCCTGGCCAGGAAGAAGAGGGACAAAAGGCCTGCAAGGTGTGGGCCCCCAGGAGGTCGCCAGTACCTGTCCTGACTCCTGGGCTGGAGGCCCTACAGAGAGGAGCTCTCCAGAGCAGAAAGCCTTGAAGGAGGCAGTGCCACATAATTCACCCTGAACTTAACCTTGGTCATGGGCCTAGGTCAACGGCTGGCTCCGGTCTTCCTAACCACTTGCACAATTTCACCCATTCCCCACATATGCACCTATTCATCGGACTTGAATGGAGAATGAGGATGGTGAGAAGAAAGAGGCTGACGATAGTACAGAACAGAAGCAGTCTGGGAGTGAGTGGGTCAGAATTGTCCCAATGGGCCACCCCTACCAGCCAGCCTGAGGGCCCCCCAATTCCCACTAGAAGCAGGGACTGCCCTGGTCCCTAACAGGCCAAACACATCTGTGCTTTTACAGGCCACGCTTGGCTAAGTCTGCTGAATGTGGCCGTGCCCTTGCAGGCCCAGGCCTCGCTCAGATATTGGTCACCTGGAGGTTAGGAAACCCATTTCTTGAGTATCCTCAGCCCAGAGGGGTCTGCTGGCTCTGCCTCTGCCCCCTGCCAAGGTCAGGCCCCACTCAGGCCCACGTGGGCATCCTGGGGTTGTGGTGCCCTCGGGCCTCACCGAAGGTCACCGGGTTGGTATGTGGTATTGGTACATCGAGCACCCAGGCCCCAGCCCCGCCCCCCCCCCCCTGATTCAGGAAACACTTTGTGATTGATAGAAGGATAAGATTTTTTCCCAGAAAGGGGGGGATGGGGCTCTGGTTCTGCCAAGATGTTCCCCCCACCCCCTCCTCAGTCCCTGCAGCTGCCAGGGGAGGGAGGGCAGGCTGGCCCATGAATATGCAAAAGCAGTAATTAGTTGAGAGCATTAAACAAATCAGCCCAGAAACAAAACAAGCAGAGGGAGGGAGCCTCGGAGGGCTCCCAGGAGGCAGGAGAGCCACTGTTTTCGCAACATGGGCCCGGGGACCCACAGCCTCCACACAGGCCCGTCCAGAGCCACCCTTTCCAGCCCAAGAGGACTCCACAACCCAGCATTCCATGGTTCATGAGCTGGAGGAGGTTCTGGGATCCATCAAGGACATCACCCTCATGTTACAGAGTGGGAAACCGAGGCCCAGCCTGAGGAAGGAACTGGTCCAGGGGTGGAACCCTGCATTCTGTGAAGAATGGAAAGAAAGGACTTCCTCGGCGAGGCCGCACAGCCTAAGCCGCTTTCGATCTTCGCAGCCTTCTTACACCTTGCTTCTCTCTTTCCATTCAGAACTCAGGTCCTCCTGACTCCGGGGCTGGTGCTCTAGCCACTGTGCCACCCAGCTGCCCCTCCATTCTGGGGCATTTTCTCCCGCTCCTCTCTTTCCTTGGAAGGCTCTGTCCTCATCTCCGTCCCATCCTGCCCCATGGCTTCCTTCAAGTCCCAGCTAAAAGTCCACCTTTTGCAAGAAGCTTTTCCCAATCCCTCTTCCTTCTGTGCCTGCCCTCTGGGCACCACCATTTAGCCTCTCCCTATGGTGTTTTACATAGCTATCTACAGGTAGTTTCCTCCATTAGACTGTAAGCTCTGGAGAGCAGGGGGTTACCTTTTGCCTTTCTTTGTATCCTTAGCTTAACACAGTGCCTGACTGACAGGCACCGGGCTCACTGCCCATCTAACTGTCTGACCTAGAGCAAATCAGCTCACCTCTCTGAGCCTCAGCTTCTTCTTAAGTATACACACCTTCCAAGGACACCCATTTATACTTTAAGAAGAAAGCCGAGTCTTCAAAAGCTGATTCCATTTTTCTTACCTTCCTCAAATGCCATAAAGTATCTTGTTCTCAAGAAGAAAGCCTGTACATGAACTTGTTTTTAAAGATTGAATTAAAGTTCTATGTAAATATAAGATGTTTTCCCATTTTTTTTGCACTCAGGTGACTGCCAATTAAAATGAATTTCCAACATTCAAATAAAAAAAGAAGAAAGCCTATATAAATGTTAACTGTTATTATAATCAGTCCCATCTGAGCAGGGACATAATGGTAGCCTTTCAGAGAACCCCTAAGCCTCAAGTCATCAATAAGACTGGGGAGAGGCCTCTTGGTGCATCTGTCTGGATGGGTCTATGAGCAGGGGACCCAGTGAGAAGCTGAAGACAGACTCCATGGCAAGGGAACCCAAATGGGAGTGATCTGATTATCCCACTGAAATCTGAGTGACCCCAAAAGAGAAGGGGTGGCCAATTTTCAAAAAGGAAGCACAGAGTGTCCTTTGAAAGAATGCTTAGCCTTGCGAATAGTCAAAGAGACATGAATTAAAACCCTTTAGACTGGCAAAAAGAATGAAAGACAAGGATGCAATGCTGGTGGAGCCAGGCCAAAACAGGTGAGAAGACCACAAGCTTAGGGAATCTCCTTTGGAGTCATCTGGGAGGATGGATCAGCCATTATACGAAGCATCACAATTTCTGACCCCACAATGTGCTGTTGGGCAGAAACCCTGAAAGTGTTCATCAAACCAAAGAGAGGGAGAACTCTCTGTTCCAAGGTTTTCACAACAGCATCATTATATGTAATTGCAGAAAACTAGGAGCAGCCTCATTGTCCGACAAAGAGAGAACGGTTGAATCAACTGTGGTACATTCATGTCATGGAATATCATAGTGTAATTAAGACATGAGAAATAGAATGACCTGAGGAAAGACCTTTATGAAATGATGCCAAGGCAGAGAGAGGGAGGGAGGGAGAGGGAAAGAGAGAGAGAGAGGGAAAGGGAGGGAGGGAAGGAGAGGAGAGGGGGAAGGGGAGGTACAGAAACACAGACAGGGATGGGGAGAGACAGAAAGAGAGAGAGAAAGAAACAGAGAGAGAGAGGTGGAGGAGGAGGAAGGGGGGTGGGGGAGAGAGAGAGAGAGAGAGAGAGAGAGAGAGAGAGAGAGAGAGAGAGAGAGAAGGGGCAGCTAGGTGGTGCAGTGGATAGAGCACCACCAGCCCTGGAGTCGAGTACCTGAGTTCAAATCCAGCCTCAGACACTTAACACTTACTAGCTGTGTGACCCTGGGCAAGTCATTTAACCCCAAACGCCTCACTTAAAAAGAGAGAGAGAGAGAGAGGGAGGGAGGGAGAGGAGAGGAGAGAGAATGGAGTTCACACTGTTGACAACTAAGAGGAAAACTAAATGAGAAACCATTATTATGAATCAAACCCTTTTTATGGGTGGTTGAGAAGTGACTCAGTCAGGGTCACACAGCTAATCAGTACAGCCTGTGGAGAAAGACCAGCAACCATCCTCTAGATATACTTCCTCTTATACCCTCCCCCTCTTTCTTATTCCCTCTTCCTGTTGAGGGTGCCTGCACCCTCTAAGTGCCCCAGGCTGGCATTTTCAGAGCCATCCTCACCCCTTCCTTCTCCCCCGCCTATCACATTCAATCAGTTAGCAAGTCTTGCTCTTTTTATCTACAACACAATGCTCCTATCCACTTCCTTCCCTCTCCACTAATTCAGATCCTTGACACCTCTTGCCTAAACTGCTGGTCTGGCCACAGAACTTACTCAAGAGATTCTCGTGGCTCCCTCTCACCCTAGGATCAAATAGAAATGCCTTGGTTTGGCTTTTAAAATCCTTCCCAGGGGGCAGCTAGGTGGCGAAGTGGATAAAGCACTGGCCCTGGATTCAGGAGTACCTGAGTTCAAATCTGGCCTCAGGCACTTAACACTTACTAGCTGTGTGACCCTGGGCAAGTCACTTAACCCCAATTGCCTCGCCAAAAAAACCCAAAACAAAAACAAAAAACAAAACCCTTCCCAGGCTGGCTGCCTCCTTCCAAGTCCGATGCACATCACGACCCTTCCAGGGCTGACCCTTTGGTTGAGCCAAACCCGCCAGCTTGTTCTTCCACACAGAATCACTGTCTCCTTCCTCGGCTAAGCTCCAGTTTCCTAAAACAAGCCTATCCTGGTGCTGCCTCCGAAATCATGGAGTGCATGTGTTTTGTATTTCATTTTCTGTGTGAACAGAACAGAAGCTCCCTGAGAGCAGGGGTCCAGCCCAGTGCCTGGGCCCAATAAATCCTTGTTGAGTGAATGGATGATGAGAGCTGACACTTGTAGAGTGCTTACTATGTGAGAAGGACTGGACTAGCACTTGACAATTATAATTCCATTTGATCCTTACAACAAGCCTTGAAGGTGGGCGCTGTCATGATTCCCATTTTACAGATGAGGACACGTAGGCAAACAGAGGTTCAGTGTGACATGTCCAGGGTCACACAGCTAGTGAGGCCACATTTAAACTTGGGTCTTCCTGTCAACAGCCCGGAGCTCTACCCACTGAGCCACTCAGCTGCCCAATGGCATGGCCTGGCCTGCCCAGCATCACTCACCAGGTACAAACTAGGATGCTCCCAAGGCAAGGGGTTCGTTTATGGAGCCAAAGCAAACTACCACATCCCCCCTCCCCCAAAGTAGCCAGGGCTGCCTAGACACCGCGACCCCGAGTGCTCCCCTTGGCAATCAAGACCTTTTTAAGTCTCAGGAAGACCTTGGAAGGGATGAGAGCTTGCAAAGGAGGAGACACTTTGCAAAACGTACAAAATGCAAGAGCTGACGTCCCATCTCAGCTGGTGAGGCCTCGAGACCGTGCCGGGACCTTCCTCTGCTCCAGGCAAAGTGGGCCCTGGGCTCCTAATGATGAGCACTGCTTGAAGGGAGTGAGCTCCCCATCACTCTCACCATGATGTGGTAAACAACAGAAGGCATCAATGAAAACATCCACCAGAATTAAAAAAAAAGAAAGTCACAGACCCATAAAACGTTGGGGGCAATCTAGTCTAATTCTTTTATTCTGAAGGTGAGGAAACAGACACAGGGAGGTGTGAACGGTTGAGGCAAAAGCTGGATGCCCATTTGGTAAAGGGTCTGCGTAGGAGATGCCTGCTCAGGCAGGGGTGAGAAGGTAGGGACTCAGCAGAAGCTTCTATCAGCTCTGAGATCCTGACTCCATGTTTGCCCTCAGTTTCCCCAACTGTAAAAAAATTCCCATTTCTTCACTGCTTCAGGTTTAAAAAGCTCGTTACTTACGCCAGCCCCAGAACACCATAGCGTGGGCATGGGGAAGGGATAGAGCTGCGACTGGACCCCAGGGCTCTGTCCGCGGCACCACCTAGGCCCCATTCCTTCTACTACACTTCAATACATTCAACAAACTCTTATTTAGTACCTGCTATGTGCCAGGCACTGAGCTAAGGCCTACTCTGAAGCCGCGGGAAGTTAGCACTGGAGCAAACCCAGCCTGCCCCACCCCACCCTGCCACCATGGTAGGAGAAGCCAATCAATGAGGGAAAGAAGGCACAAAGGCCGTATTGTCATCCTTGTTTTGGAGAAATAAAAGGTAGCAACCTCATCAGGGGCAACTCCCAGTTCCCTCCCACTCCCCCAGGCTCCTGAGGCTTCCAGCCCTGCTCCCAACCCCTCCCAGACCAGAGCAGGCAGGTCCTAGAGGGGTCTCCCAGTGGGGGGGACCACGGTGAGGAGGAGGAAGGGGACTCGTTACAGACTCTAGGCCTCAAAGGCCAGCTTCTTAATTAGACTCTGGGAGTGTCCCCTGCCATCCCCTGATTCTTCCCAACTCCTTGGGAGCCCCAGGGATCTGGAGGAGGGGAGACAAGGGAAAAGGAGAGAGGAGGAAAATGCAGAGAAAGAAGGGAAAGGGAAGAAGTGGAGGATAGAAGGAAAGGGGAAAGATGACAAGAGAAAGAAAAAAAGCGAGAGGAGAAAAGGAAGAGAAAGTTGTGGAGGAAGGAGGAGGGGAGGAACAAAGGAGGAGGCAGAGCCGAGGAGATCCAGGGTGCCGGGAGGGCCCGGTCAGGACTAGAGGCAGCCCTGGCAGGCAGAGAAAGGGGAAGACAGAGAGAGAGCCTGGAATGCTGAGTCAGCTCAGCTCCCACCCATCTCCAGGGGCCTCCATGGGGCGGCCCCACACCCCAGCCAGGCCCATCTCTAGTCTGTGACCAAGAGAAGCTAATCTGGAGCTGTCTTGGAGCTCCAGAATGAACATGAGCCAACAGACCAGAGGCCTGGGTTCTAGTCCTGCCTTTGACATTCTGGTCAGCAAGTAGCCCTAGGCAAGCCACTCTTCGGGCTCCATTTGTGGAATGAAGTGAGTGGCCTGGGTGACCCATGAGAGCCCTCTGGGCTCTGGCTCTGCAAGCTTCTCATTTATTCAATCCAGAAATCAGCCTTTATTAAGTGCCTACTATGTACCAGCTAGGGACAGCTAGGTGGCACCACAGTGAACAGGAAGAAGAGTCTGGAGTCAGGAAGATCTCAGATACCACTGAGGTTCAAATCCGGCCTCAGACATTGACTAGCAGCATGAACCTGGGCAAGTCACTTCACCTGCTTGCCTCAGTTTCCTCATCTGTAAAATGACGTGGAGATGGAAACCGCAACCACTCCAGCATGTTTGCCCCCCAAATCCCAAATGGAATCAGGAAGCCTCAGACACAACTGAACAACCGCCACCACGACGTACCAGGCATATGTGCTGAGACTATAAAGATGAAGAAAGAAAGCCAGTCTCTCCTCCACCTCCAGGGAGAGCCAGGTGGCAGACATCTTCCTTCCCAAGGGGCAGACTGTCTGGAAACTCACCTCCTCAGGGAAGCCTTCCTGGATTGGTCCTCCCAGCTGGCTCCCCGCCTCACTGGCTGCCCCGGCTCTATAGAGGGCTCCCTTCCTCACTACATACAGGCCTGCCCCCTGAGCTGCCCAGCCCTCCCACACCCACAGCCCTGGCTACACATGCCTCAAGGCTGAGCTCACACACACAGGCCTGGCAGAGTGTGAGCTGGTGCACAGCCACACCCGGCCCTCTCCCCTGTCTTTCCAAGGATGAGTCAAGGGCTAGGAGGGAGGCAGGCCTATCATCCCTGGCTGGGGGGGTGGGGGAGGAGTGCGGCATGGGGGGATGGTCTGCAGCCCCCAGCCCCAGGCACCTTTCTCAGAGGGACACTGAAGACTCCCCCTAATCCCTGCATGCTCCAGGCCCCCCTTCCTGGCTGCCCTTACTCTCGCTCGGGGAGTCTGTGCAGGCACATGCTGCTATAAGCAGGTTCTCCCCCCAGATTGGGGCTTCTCTCCCTGGCACATCCTGGGGCAGACATCAGGGAGGGAGCCCCTCAGAAACGATACCATATTTAAACATTGATTGAAGAGTAAACACAAGATGGGTGAGCAACTGGCTCCTTGGGAAGCACAGCAAGAGAGGGGGCAGGCAGGGGGAGCCAGCTCCGTGAACAAGCGCTGGCCCCGACCTGGCCATGTGCACCCCCTCCCCTTCTTCTGAAGCCCAGGCCCTGACTTAGAGCCTGGGGCTGGCACCCTGTGCTTACGCTTAATAAAACCCGGACCTCCTTTTAGGGACCTACAACCCCAAATTCTCATCCTGGGATAATGAGCCAGGGCCAGTCCTGTCCCCAGGGACTCCTGATCCCTCCACTCCCCGCCCCCCCCCCCTTCTTGGCCCAGGATACTCCTGGGAGACTGAGAAGCCCTTCTCCCCTTAAAAAAACCACCTTCCAAATTGGGGGGGGGCACTGAGGAAGGACCCTGCAGCTCTCCTCAGGGGCTATACCCAATCTTTGGGCTCCAGACAGCCAGTCCTGGGGCAGGCCAGTACCCTCAGTCTCTGAGACCAATGTGAGAACTGAAGCTAGGCCTGGGCATCTCGGGGAGAAAGGGTGGCAAAGAGTCCTTCACTGAGGATAGGGAGCTTCACAAATCCACCCCCCCACCCCCCACCCCCCTTCGCAGACTCACCCAGGATAAAGTCCCCAGGGAAGTTCTCCATTAAGCAACTGCTGCATGTGACACCCAGGGCCCAGGGTTGATCTTCTCCTTCTTAGGCCGCCCCCAGGGCTGCTCCCTGATACCTGGCACCTGGGAGGTGGGGCTGAGGCTAGGGCAGGGGCACAGCAGCTTTCGGGGTGTGGGCGCGGGGCAGAAATGGTCCCCATGATCCCAGTCCCGGGCGGTAGAGAGTGACGTCCTATAGAGACGTCCCACTTGGGCCCGGCGCCAAGGAGAGCCCAGTCCAGGTGAGTCAGTGCCTGGCTCCCTGAGGGTGGGGCCAGAGCTGAGGCTTCTGATCTCCGGGAGGCCGAAGCCTTGTCCCCTGCCCCTCCTCTAAGTAACCTCTTGTGACTGGCCCACCTGTACCCCATCCTCCTTTCTCTCTACTTAGTTCCCCTGTCCCCCCAGCTAATCTAAGCCAGATGCCATTATAATAGGGCTTCCTCAGTGAGAGTGAGCATCCCTACAAAGCACTCGGGGGATCCCCAGGAGAAAGGAGAACTCCATTCCTCCAGCAGGTATGGGGATGAGCTTGGGGCTGGCCTCCCATCCTCACGCTCCCCCCCCTCCCCTCCCTGGGCTCAGCGTCCTCATCTGGGCAAGGAAGGGGCCAGACTGGATGGTGACCGGGGGCTTCCCCTGTACCGACCCTGGGATGCCTCCCCTCTCCCCGCAGGCCTCTGGTCCCTACGCCTGCTGGTGCTGGGCGTGTGAGGGGACGGGTGGGGGCTCCAAGCTGTGGGCAGGAGACAGTGGAACGTGGTCAAGGCGCATGGACAGGTTTCCCTGCCCCAGAGGTTTCTGGGGAGGGGGCCCTCCCTGTTCTCAGCTGGAACAGCCAGCTGAGTGTGTGAGGTGCCCAGCCCTTGGCTCAGCCCGGGCCCGACCATCAGACCCCAGGAGGGGCAGGGACCTTGCCCAGCTGCTTGGGCCCCTCCCTTCTCTCTTGGCTGATGGAGCTCTTTGTAGGGGTTGGGGGGAGGCAGGTTACACCTTCTCCCGCGTGTGGCTATACATGTATACACACCATTTCAGCTTTTACCTTGGAAAGAGCAGGACCACAGAAGGCAGAGATGATACGGGGAGGAGCAGAAGGTGGGCACCAGGGCAATGGCCTCGGTGGCTCCTGCTGCTCTGCCTGAGCTCTGAAGGCTGAGCTGCCTCCCCCACGTGCCCAGCACTTGGGTGACAGAAGGCACAGGGAGGCCAGATTGCCCGTGTCCTCACAGGTTCTGTGATAGTAACACTAAGCTGGGGCACAAGCACGTGGGGGGACCTGATGGGGTGAGCCCCTGGGAGAGCCAGGGTCTTCCCATTGTCTGGCTGCCTGCCTTCTGCCCATGGGTGGGCCTCAGAAAGGGTGGGGAGCAGGGATCTAGAAGAGGGGGAGTTGGTGAGGGGAAATGCCCACCCTCAAAGCAGGGCAGGATTCCTCTGGGGCCTTACACACTCTACTCTCTCACACTTTTAGCTGCCCTGAGGACAGGTGGGAATCCTTCTGTCTCTGGGATTTGGGCCCACATCTTCTAGTCTAGCCCCCACAATATCACACTCCCTCTTTCCCATCCAGCTCCACAGGACACAAGCAATGCCAGACCAGGTCAGGCTGTCCAAGCCCAGCTTCTACCTCAGACAGAGCAGCTGCCTGAAACAGTTCATGGCCAAGTGTGACATGAGCAAGAAAGGACCTTAGAGAGCAGCTGGTAGCAATCAGAGAGGGGAAGGTGCTTATCCAGGGTCACACAGCTAGTAAACAGCAGAGTCAAAATTGAACTCAGCTCGCCTGCCTCCAAACCCAATGGTCTTTATGTGCTCATCACATTCTGGTACCTAAGCCTCCAACTACCTCCTTCAAGCTTGCATGCCCCTGCTCCAGAAGAAAGAGAGAGAGGGGGGGAGGGGGGGGGAAAGATAAACAAAAGAAAATAGAATGGAGGGAAATAAACAATTAGTAATCATAACTGTGAATGTAAATGGGATGAACTCACCCATAAAATGGAAATGCATAGCAGAAGAGTTAAGAAAACAGAATCCAACAATATGGTTTTTTTTTGTTTATAGGAAACACATTTGAAATACACACACAGTTAAAATAAGGGGCTGGGGGCCAGCTAGGTGGCGCAGTGGATAAGGCACAGGCCCTGGATTCAGGAGGACCTGAGTTCAAATTTGACCTCAGACACTTGATACCTACTAGCTATATGACCTTGGGCAAGTCACTTAAACCTTGTTGCCCCACCAAAAAATAAAAAAATAAAGGGCTAGAGCAAAATATATTATGCTTCAGCTGAAGTAAAAAAGGCAGGGGGTAGCAATCACAATCTCAAGAAAAGCCAAAGCAAAAACAAACCAAACTAAAATACTAAACATATATGCACCAAACACCATAGCATCCAAATTCTTAAAGGAAAAGTAAAATGAATTATAGGAAGAAACAGTAAAACTATACTAGTGAGGGACCTCAACTTTCCCCTCTCAGAACTCAGATAAATCTAACCATAAAATAAATGAGATAAAAGTTAAGGTAATGAATAGAATTCTAGAAAAGTTAGATATGATAGACCTCTGGAAAAAAATGAATGGGAATAGAAGAGAATATGCCCTTTTCTCAGATATACATGGCACCTTCACAAAAATTGACCATGTATTGTAGCATAAAAACCTCACAGATACCAAAAGGCAGAAATATTAAATGTACCATTTCTGGACCATAATGCAATAAAAATTACATTCAATAAAGGGCTGTGGAAGCATAGATAGAAACTAAATAATTTGATCCTAAAGAACGAATGAGTCAAAGAACAATCAACAATTTTATTAAAAAATATTGATACCGGGGACATCTAGGTGGTGCAGTGGATAAAGCACCAGCCCTGTATTCAGGAGGACCTGAGTTCAAATCTGGCCTCAGACACTTGACCCTTACTAGCTGTGTGACCCTGGGCAAGTCACTTAACCCTCATTGCCCCGAAAAAAAAATTTTTTTTTAATATCAACATCAATGAGACACACCAAAATTTGTGGGATGCAGTCAAAGCAATTGTTAGGAGAAAATTTATCTCTCTAAATACTTATATTAGTGAGAGAGAGAGAGAGAGAGAGAGAGAGAGAGAGAGAGAGAAAGAGAGAGAGAACAGATCAATGAATTGGGTATGTAATTTTTAAAACGAGAAAATAAACAAATGAAAAATCTTTAATTAAATACTCAAGTAAAAATCCTGAAAATCATCACTATTATTCAATATTGTACTAGAAATGCTAGCTATAGCAATAACACAAGAAAAAAGAAACTGAAGGAATACAATGAGGAAACATTGTCTTGCAGATGACATGATAGGATACTTAGAGAATCCTAGAGAATCAACTAAAAAACTAGTTGAAACAATGAACAATTTTAGCAAAGTTGCAGGATAGCAGATAAATCCACATAAATTATCAGTATTTCTATGTAATACCAACAAAACTGAGCAGTATGAGAGAGAGAAATTCCATTTAAAATAATTGCTGACAACAAAATACTTAGGAGACTACCTGCCAAGATAAACCCAGGAACTACATGAACACAATTACAAAACACTTTTCACATAAATAAAAACAGATCTAAACAAGTGGAGAAAAATTAATTGCTCATGTGGTTAAGCCACTATAATAAAAATGACAATTCTACCTAAATTAATTTACTTATTCAGTGCCATATCAATCAAATCACAAAATAATTATTTTGTAGACTTAGAAAAAATAACAAATTTCATTTAGAAAAAATGAAAGGTCAAGAATACTAAGGGAATCAATGAACAAAATGTGAACAAAGGTGGCCTAGCCATACCAGATCTGAAACTACATTACAAAGGTTTAACTATCAAAACAATCTGGTAATGGCTAAGGTAGATCAACGGAATGCCTTAGGTACACAATACACAATACACAATAGTAAATGATCATAGTAATCTAGGGGTTGAAAAACACAAAGACCCAAGCTTTTAGGACAAGAACTCGCTATTTGACAAAAACTACTGGGAAAACTGGAGAGTAGTTTGGCAGAAACTAGGCACAAACCAACATCTTACAGGATACACCAAAATAAGATCAAAAGGGGCACGTGATTTAGACATAAAGGATGATACTATAAGCAAATTAGGGGAGTAAGAAATAGTTTACTTGTCAAATCTATGGATAAGGAAAGAATCTATGACCAAACAAGGGATGGAGAATATCATGGGGAGCATAATAATTTTGATTACATGAAATTGAAAAATTTTTACATAAACAAAGCCAATGCATCAAAAATAAATAGGAAATGTGCTGTAAGAAACAATGAGCAGAAGTAGTTCAGAGAAACCTGGAAGGACTTGCATGAACTGATGATGAGTGAGATGAGCAGAACCAGAAGAACATTGTACACAGTATCATCAACATTATGTGTTGATCAACTGTGATGGACTAGATTCTTCTCACCAATGCAATGGTACAGGAGAGTTCCAGGGGACTCATGATGGAAGGGGATCCCCAAATCCAGAAAAAAAAAAAGAACCGTGGAGTATATATGCTGATTGAACCATACTATTTCTTTTGTTTTTGGTGCTGTTGTTTTTCTATTTTGAGGTTTTTCCCCATTGCTCTGATTCTTCTCTTATAACATGACTAATACAGAAATATGTTTGATGTTATTTTATATATATATGTATATATATAACCTATATCAAATTACCGGTTGTCTACAGGAAGGGGGAGGGAGGGACAAAAATCTGAAATTGGAAAGCTTGTATAAACAAATGTTGAGAACTATCTTTACATGTAACTGGGAAAAAAATACTTTTATCAAAAGCAAAAAAATAAAGTAAAATAGGAAAGGGGAAGCTAGGTGGTGCAGTGGATAAAGCACTGGTCCTGGATTCGTGGGGACCTGAGTTCAAATCCGGCCTCAGACCTGGGCAAGTCACTTAACCCCAATAGCCTTACCTAAATAGATAGACAGATAGATAGATAAATAGATAAATAGGAAAGCATGAAACTAAGAATGAATGTTTTACAGAAAGTTTCTCAGATAAAGGCCTCAATTCTCCAATATATTAAGGGAACTAAGTCAAATTTAGGAAAAATATGAGCCAATTCCCAATTACTAAATGATCAAAGGACATGAACAAGCAGTTTTCAGAATAAGAAATCAAAGCTATCCTTAGTCATATAAAAAATGTACTAAATTGGGGCAGCTAGGTGGCACAGTGGATAAAGCACGGGCCTTGGATTCTGGAGGACCTGAGTTCAAATCCAGCCTCAGACACTTGACACTTACTAGCTGTGTGACCCTGGGCAAGTCACTTAACCCCCATCGCCCTGAAAAAAAATGTACTAAATCCCTATTGATTAGAGAAATGCAAATGAAAACAACTCTGAGGCACCACCTCACACCTATCAGATTGGCTAACATGACAGAAAAGGAAAATAACAAATGTTGAAGGGGATATAGAAAAGGAGGGACACTAATGCATTGTTGGTGAGTCCAGTCATTCTGGAGAACAATTTGGAACTATGCCCAAAGGGTTATAATACTGTGTATACCCTTTGATCCAGCAATACCACTACCAGGTCTATACCCCAAAGAGATAAAAGAAAAAGGGAAAGGACATACACGAACAAAAATATTGATAGTTCTTTCTGTGGTGGCAGAATTGGAAATTATGGAGACACCTATCACCTGGTACCTATCTAAATGGCTAAACAAGTTGTGGTATATGAGTGTGATGGAATAGTATTATGCTATAAGAAACAATGAGCAGGCAGGTTTCAGAAAAACCTGGGAAGACTTAAGTGGAATGATACAAAGTAAAGTGAACAGAACCAGGAGAACATTGTACACAGTAACAGCAACATTGTATGGTGATCAGCTGTAAAAGACAACTACTCTGATCAAGAAAATGATCCAAGATAATTCCACAAGACTCATGATGAAAAATGTTATCCACCTCCAGAGAGAACAGATACTTTCTGAGTGACATTGAAGCATACTTTTTTCCTTTACTTTTCTTGCCTTTTTGTTGTTGTTGTTGTTCAGTTGTATCGGATTTTACAGATGAGGAAACTGAGGCAAACAGGGTTAAGTGCCTAGGATCACACAAGTTAGTAAATGTCTGAGGCCAGATTCCAATTCACAAAGATAAGTATTCCTGATTCTAGGCCTGGCACTCTGTCTACTGCATCACCTAGCTAACCCCCACTTTATTTTTGGCAACATGGATAATATGGAAATGTGATCTACATGATTTCACATATGCAATTGATATCATATTGCTTACCTTCTCAAAGGGTGAAGAGAAGAAAATCAGAAACTCAAAATTTTTTAAAATGCAAAGAAAAATAAAAAAATAAAATAACAAAGGCAAAGAAAGCCCCTGCCCCAGCCCCACCTTCTAATATCCTGGGATTAGTTGATAGGTATGTCTCCCTCTCACTCATTCAACATTCCCCTTCTCCTTTCTGTGGGCCCCCTAGGGCTGATCCTGGCACCTGGAAAGCAGTGCTGAGGGAGGCTTCCAGGGTCTAGGTGCAGGGAATAGATGACCCCCATAATTCTGATAGAGAAAGACAGACAACGTCTGGAGATGGTCCCCCTGGGCTGGGAGCCAAGGGGAGCCCAGTCTAGGTGAGTCATTGCCTGTCTCTGGGCTCTAAAATGAGCCTCATTTTATTTACTACCCACAATGACAGATGTGAAGGTCCCTTGAAATCCATGACATTCTGTGCCATCTCCCAAACCCTTGACCACCCATGCATGTCCAGGTGAAAGCGTCAGTGCTGAATGTTCTCCCTGACACCAATGGTCCAGATGGTGCCCCTCCCCTCCAACAGTGACAGGTGTGTTGAGTAGGAGCTTCGGAAGATGGGAGTAAGGGAGGAATGCTATTTGCAGGGCTCTCATGGACAAGGGGGATTAGACTATTCTGAAGGGCCCCATTGGGTGGAGAGTGAAGCCATCCCGAAGTGCAATGGGGCCCGAAGGCCCAGGGGGTCTCCCTTCTTCAAGCAGAGGCCAGATGGTATCTTGTCAAGGATGTTATAAAAGGTATTCTCACTCAGGAGGGGGATGGCATGGCTGGCTGGGCTCTGTGTTCCCTTCCTGCTATGGAGTTTGAGATTTTGTGATTCTCTGATTTTTGTCCAGCCCCCCCCCCATCACCACGTACACACACCCCACCCCAGGTCAGCCCATGTCTCTCTAAACCAAAGCTCCTTAAACTGTGGGTTTTGACCCCATATGGGGTCACATAACTAAATGTATTGGGGCGGGGGGGGGAAGGTTGTGAAAAATGTGGCAACAATAAAAGATTATGTATACCTATTTTATATACCTAAATACTCGGGGTCATGTAAAAATTTCTTGGGTAAAAAGGGGTCATGAGTGGAGAAAATGTAAGAAGCCCCAGTCTAAACCATGCTGGAGATAGAAGGTGTGACTAAGCAGGGCCAGAAACGTGGGCTGGAGAACAGGCCAGCATCACCCCTGAATCAGAAGGAACACCCACCTCTGTCTTCCCCTTCCATGAAAACCCCACAACCCAGCAGAGTCTTCAGGGCAAGAGCACAGCCCACTGAAGAAAGCAGAGGATGTGTCTAGCATTCAATTTAAACTGAACACCCCACTCTGCCCCACCCCAGTCCAGCACTCCAAAAGACCTTTTCTGCTCCCCATCAGAAGAAGCGAAGCTCACTGCAGCATTGGCGGGCTGGTTTCAGGTGGAAGGTGGCACCTGACTTGGGCCCTGGACCACAGGGGATTTGGGTCAGTAGAGCAGGGGGCATCCTGGGTGTGGGAGTGTGGCAGGGCCAGGGTCTAGGTGAACATAGAAAGCAGCCTCCAATACCTTGGGCTGGTGATAGAGGGATGGAAAGATCCAAAGGGACCCGCCTGCTGGGATTTTTTTTTTCCTTTTCTTTTTCTTTCTTTTTCTTTTTTTTGGCAAGGTAATTGGGGTTAAGTGACTTGCCCAGGGTCACACAGCTAGTAAGTGTTAAGTGTCTGAGGACGGATTTGAACTCAGGTCCTCCTGACTCCAGGGCCACTGCTCTATCCACTGCACCACCTAGCTGCCCCCACCGCCTGCTTTTACAGAAGAACAGACAAGTAGAGGAGGGTGGGGGTGGAGTTGTTTCTGTCATGGGTCCATCTGTGTATCTGTCTGTCTGTCTCTCTCTCTCTCTCTCTCTCACACACACACACACACACACACACACACACACACACACACACACACACACGTCTTCCCCACTAGAATGTAAATTCCTTTCAGGGCAGGGACTGCTTCACAGAATCCTGGATTTGGAGTCAGGAAGACCCGAGTTCAAATTCTGCCTCAAAGACTTACTGGCTGTGAAATGAGGATAACAAGAGCATCTTCCAGAGTTGTAGAGAGCTAATGAGATGTTATTTGCAAAGTGCTCTGCAAACCTTAAAATGTTCTACCAAGGCTAGATGTTCTAATTGTGTTCATGTCTCCTATCATGGTGCCCAGCACATAGTAGGTGCTTAATATATGCCTATGGCTTGATGGACTGATGAGAACCACAGGGAAGGTGGGGGAGGGGTGGTGAAGCAGTGAGCTGCATGGGGGCAAGGTCCAGCAAAATACTTAAGGACGGGCTGGTGTGGGGACTGGAGAGAGGCTGGGAGACTCATTAGCAGCACAGTATGTGAGTCCAGGTGAGTGGGGGCAGGGTCTGGCCTAGGAAGAAGGAAGGGGAGAGAAGTTCCCCCTTCAGTCCTCATTAGCGTGTCCCCCAAGCCCAGCCTTCCCTACCCCAACACAACCTGCTGACTGGAAGTCTCGCCCCAGCCTCCCTGGGGCCTTGTTAGTTCCTTCTGCCGACGCCAGCGAGAGAGACAGGGCACACAGACACAGCTGCAGAGGTCACCTTGCACACAGCCCATGGCCTGGGGTGGATGCCCCATCACAGGCTCGGTCACCCCCAACCCAGCCCAGCGACACTGGCCACTGGCCTGGCACGAGCCCAGAGACACTGGCCACTGGCCTGGCTCTCCCTGGAGAATGCCAAGAGCCAGGCTTAGTGCCCATCTGGGCTGCTCCACAGCCACCGTCTTTCAGGATTAGCCAGTAGCCCACTGGGACCCACGCTTTCTCCAGATGTGACACTTTGGCCTGACCTGTCTGCTCTGCCACCCTTCGGGCCTATGTAATGTTTCATCACCAAGAAGAATGGCTCTCGCTGGAGAGCTTGGTTTGGCTTCCCATGGCTTCCTCCTTCCCCATCCCCTCTGTCCCAGATCAGTGTCTCCCTCAGGGCACATGGGCTAGAGGGGACTGGCTTCCAAGATCCAGTCCTGGATCAAATGAAATATCTGTAAAGTACTTAAAGTGCCTGGCACACAGTAGGTGTTTAATAAATAAATGCTTGTTTCCTTCCTTCCTGCTACACAGGAAATCTCTCTATATAGACTGCCTGCTGACCACAGCTGGGGAAAGCCTATTTTCTCCCTGGTAACACAGTTGCAGATATAGATGCTCACCAGGAACCCTGGTCCTGAAATAGTTTTTCAATCATATTGAAGAATACAGGCTGTCCAGAGAGGAGCAAAAATCCAAGAAGGCTTCCCAAAGGAAAGTGAGCTTCTCCATGTGCTCCCATTTGTGGATGACCTCATGCTGGTTGCCTCAAGTCCTACAACAAAAATTCCAGCACCAATTGAGGAGGCCCTATGTTAACAAGAATTCAGCCTAACCATTCACACAGAAGAAACCAAGTGGATAAGAACAGCCTGGCATCCAGACTAGGAGATGTGGTTAGGTGGTCCTTCATTCCATACATCTTGGACAGACATTGAATATGAACAACGAGCTGGGGCCAGCATCAGACAGGAGAGGCAGAGTGGCTGGGGCAGCCTTTAGGAAATAGTGAAGTCCTACTATGTGACAGATACCACACTAGGCACTGGAAATACAAAACCAGAAGATAGCCCCTGCCCTCCAGGAGACTCTACAGAATCTCTAAGCTATATCAGGGACCTGAGAGAATCCCCTTCTCACTTCTGGATAAGAGCCTTACAGGACAAGGAGGGAGGCATGGGACAGCCCCCATGGGTGAGATCAGGATAAGGTTTCCAAATGCCAGAGCAGCAGCCGGGGCAGGCTGCATGGGCACCCTCATGTTCTCCATGTCCCTTCCCCTCTCTAAGCATCCTCACTGACTGGGCATCAGGGCAAGGTAAGCAGGCCCTGAGGTGCTCTGGAAGAAGGCGGCTGGGTTGACCTCCACCCTTTACCGGGCCCTCCCTGGTGTCACGCATAAAGTATATGCACGAGAGGCAACACTGATCATTGACTTTTATAGATGAACAGACACAAGCCCTAGAGGAAGCAGGGGGTTGGCTGGAGGCCCTACGGCCAATAAGTGGCACTAACGGAATTTCCCCATCACAGATCTAGAGCCAGGGAGGACCTTAAGTCAATAACCAATAAACATCTGTTGAGTTCTTACTGTGGGCCAGGCACTGTGCTAAGTGCTGATGATACAAACACGAAAACAACTCCTGTCCTCAAGAAGCTTAAAGTCTAAGGAGGAGACAAAACACAAAGGAGAGATGAAAAGGGAGGGAGAGGCCCCAGGGGGAGGTAGCTGATGCAGGGGCAGGGTGGAGAATCCAAAGAGTTCCAAAATGAGTGCAGCTGGTGGGAAATGGGCAGGTGCCCATCCTGTGCCCTTGCCTTTGATGGAGGAGTTTAAGGCTCTCCCCTTCAGTCAGAGGGGCAGGAGGGTCCTGAAAAAGTGTGAGTAGCAACAAGACCGACTGGATCTTGCAAAGATGATGGGATTTCCCAATGAGGAGTTTACAGATGAGGAAACTGAGGTGCAGAGAGGGAAAGCAGCTTGGTCTTGGGAAGGACACTCAGTGGGTAGGGAGCGGCTCTGAAGCCTGCAGAGTAGTGATTCCAGGCCCCCTGACCCCAAATCGGGAGCTTCCCCACTGAGGCCCCAGAGGGGAAATCGCTCTTCCCCCTGTGACTCATTTGTTGCCTCTTAGCCCATCCCGACACAAGTCCCCACTTCCCTTGCTAGGTCTCCAGGGCACGGCCACCAGTTTTGAGGCACCCTGTGTCATCACCCACCCACCGCAGGCCCCACAGGGACCAGCGGGCTAGCGAGCCCTGAGCTACAAAGCAGAAGTCATGAGTCAGGACCCAGAGCAAGAAGGAGACATAGCAGGGTTGGGAGGGGACCCAGACTGAGATCCAGACCCATCGGCCTTTGGAACAGCACAAGAACCTCTCCCAGGAGCTGCCTATCCATTCTTCAAGGCCCAGCTTAGTTCCTTCCCCTGCTAGGAGCCTTCTCCCACTGCTCGGAGCCTTCTCCCACTGCTCCAGCCCACTGACACTCAACAGGATCAATGAGAGCCCCCTTCCCTCTCTGGCCCAGTCCTGACTCCTCCCTGGGCATGAAGCTCAGCGGCCTTTAGCCTGGGAGCACCCCAGGGCAGAGCCTGCCAGGGAACAGCACTCTGCCTTATGCTCTAGAGTGGCCCCAGCAGGAGACTCAGGGAAACAGGAGGAGAGAAGCCCCTTCCAGAGGCGCATCCTTAGCTGGTGGCTGAGGGAAACTGCTAACAATTAGGAAAGGCTCTGGGCAGAGCATCTGATGGAGCATTTATCAAAGGCCAACTGTGTGCTTGACCTTGTCCTCTAGAGAAAGACACAGCAGGGACACATGGAGCCAAAGAGATGCAGAGAGGGTGTCCTTCCCGAGGCGGGGCCCAGCATACAAGCCACAAGGTCACGGCAGCCCAGAAGGCTGACGTTGGGGGCTCGTGCCCCATTCCACCAATGGCTCCATCGTGTTTTCTTCTCTCAGCTCATCATCCCGACCCAAGTTGGGGGGAAGGGGCTGGGATTCCTGGACCCCTCATTCCTGCCTCTGAGTTGCTCCTCCTCCTATATTCCACTCCCCTATTCTTCACATAAAGCATGCCTTCTACCCAGTCCGTGCTCAGCCTGCCACATGCACGTCCGGCTCATATGACAGGCCCAGAACTTGAGAGGGAGGGGAGATTAGGGACTGGGGATGGCGATTCCTGCCAGGGCAAGGAGCCTGCTTCCCCAGCCACCTAGCCTCCCCCGCCTCCCCGGCCCCAGGGAGGGGAGGGGAGACAGCCATGTGCACCCAGGAGCCTCTTCCCAGAGAGGAAGAGAGGCCTGTAATCTGCTCATCAGCCTGTCAGAGAGTCAATGGTCACCCCCAAACTGGTCCTTAAGCTATCATGGGCATCAGGGTAGACTCCCCGCCTCCTCCCGGCTAATCACAGGCTTCTACACCGCAATTAACACCCGCTGCCTTCGCTTGCTCTCCGCCAACTGTCTGTCACACTTTGTGTGTGTGTGTGTGCGCACTCGCTCGAGCGCGTGCAGGAGATGCACACTAGCTCTCCAAAGTGTCTCACACGGATATATGAGTGCTCTCTCTCTCTCTCTCTCTCTCTCTCTCTCTCTCGCTCACTCGATTGCTCTTGCTTTCTCTCTCACAACCAAACAAATCACACTGAATGGAGGGAGCCCAGGTTCGTCTCCCCCTCCCCCCTGAATTTTCCCCAAATGGAGAGTGATGGGGGGCTCCTGAGTCCTCTGGGAAAGGAATCTTGTGAGGTCATCCTGTCCATCCCCCTGCCTCCAAGAAGCCCTCTTACACTGAAGAGCTGCCTCTCTGATTCTGTACCATATCCCACATCCCCTTCTCACGGCCACAAGGAAGTTGCTGCTTGGAGCACTTCCAGCCTTTCAACACAGCCATCCATAGTCCCCCCCACCCTGGAAGGAAAGGGTCCCCCTCAACCCATAACTCCCAGACTCATGCAAGTAGGAACCAATACTCCCCTTCCATAGAACCCCTACTACCAGAAGTACCCAGGCTGCAAATGGGAGCAGGCCAACTTGTAGGAAAGAGCCCAAGCAGATGGAGAAGCTACCTCCTTCAGGAAACAAGCTCCCTTTCAGGACAGAGACTGTTAAACTTTACAGAGGGAAACAGTCCATTTTAGAGATAGGTACCTCTAGCCCAGGCCACATGCCCATTCCCATCCTCAAGCCCCAAATAAGGACAAGACGAAGGCAAAGATCTCACGGGGTCCTGAGATGTCAGAATCTGGATCCTGGACCTCAGCCCATCCCCCAGAAATCTGGCACCTCTCACCTTTGGCCGCCACCTGAGCTCAGGCTCTCCTCACCTCTTGCCTGGACCACTATAATTGCCTTCTAACCTGCCTCCAGACCCTCCCCAATTCAGCTGCCAAAGGCATCTTCCTAAGGCCCAGCCCTGATCACAGTGTGTCTGCATGGATAACCTGAAGTTAAGACACCAAGAAGAACTTCCCGGTTCTGATCCGGATAGAAAGGATCGATGAGAAGACAGGGAGATGGAGAGGAGTGGGGAGCAGGGTCCTGGAGGCCAATCTGCCCAATCACCTCCAGCTGAGGCCTTCCTTCCTTCCTTCCTTTCCCACCAGCTGTACTTTCTCTCCCATCTTTAGAGGGGAAGCCCTTTGAGGGCAGGGGCTTTCTTCATTTCTACTTATATTCATGTGTATTTGCCCAGGAGCTGGGACAAGGAAGTGTTTTATCAGAAATGTTAGAAGACCACTGACTGTTGGCTCCTCAGAGAGCCCAGGTCAGCACCCAGTGCTCCTCAGGAGCTTTCCCCAGAACAGGAAAGGGCAAAGCGGTTCACTTGAAAAATCGGCTTCTGGGCAACAGGGCTCACACTTGCTCTTTTGTTCCCAAGGCTAATGGTTTGGGAGGCTGTGATTTGCTGGAAAAAAGTAGACCCACACGACTACCAATCTTTGCTCGTGGCTTTCAAAGAATCCTCGAGGAAAGCAACAACCATCAATTAGACAAGCACCAGGCGAGGACAGGTATACCTGTATGTGTATTAGGCAGGAATTTGTACCCCAGCCTCCCACAGAGGGAGCCGGCCAGTTCGGAGCCCACCCCCAAGGCAGCTGAGAACCCTCAGGGGCCCCAGAATCAGGACTTACCCAGGAGAAGTCCTCAGTGGGCTTTCCAGGAGCATGTACTGTCTCTTCAAGGGCAGGGCTGGGGGCTGGGGGCCTCCAAGCCCCTGAAGATGGGTTCTTTCCAGGAATGGGTGTCTGGCTTCAAGTTCTGCTGGTCAGCTCTGGCCTCCTGTGCATGCATGGGGAAGAGAGAAAAACAATCAGGTGCTGAAAACCTCCTAGCACTCCATGACCTGGGACTGGGGCCCTGTTCACATCTGGCCTCAGACACTTTCTAGCTGTGTGACCCTGGGCAAGTCACCTCACCCTGTTTGCCTCAATTTCTTCATCTGTAAAATGAGCTGGAGAAGGAAAGGGCAAACACTCCAGTATCTTTGCCAAGAAAACCCCAGATGGGATAACCAAGAGTGGGACATGACTGAAACAAATGAATGGCAACACTGGTGGAAGAGACTTTGTTGGAGGACAGTGAGTGACCAAGGTATCAGGGGAAGAGCCAAGGACAGAAGCCAGGAGGGCTTCTCTCACCCCAACAGTCTGGTCTTCTAAAAGGAGCAAAGGGAAGATAGCCTGCCCCCCTCCCTCCACTGTGCACCCTCATGAGATGCCCAGAAATTGAACCCTGAAAGCCCCAAGCTTCTTGTCTCCACGCTGCCCTCCCTCACCGCCCCCACTCCCCATGGTCTTTGGGAGGAAGAGAAATAATCACCAAGGGGACAGGGCAGGCTGTGGTGGTGTGGGGGTGGTAGGAAGGAGATGAAAGGAGGCCATCTCCTCTCCGCACCAGGCCAACTAATGGGGAGACGGAGACGGGGGTGGGGGGGGGGGGGAGAGCTTTGTGCTCAGTCTTCAAATTAAAAATAGCTTCTCTCTTTTGTGGAGGCCAGGGAGGGGCAGCTGCAGTGTCTGAACCCCGGGCCCACGGCCCGAATCTGCCCATTCCAGCTTCAGAGGAAGGGGAGAGTCCAGCCCTTCCTTACCTCCAGGCAATATCTCTGGCCTCCAAAGGGGTTCCCCACGAGTTCAGCCTCAGTGCCAACCCTGTGCCTCCTTCCATCTTTTCCCCTCACTCCCTGGTCCAGCCACAGGAGAGGCCACGGAAGCTTGAGGTCTGAGGATAGGCCTGTCCCTTTGGGGTCAGGGCCAAGCTGAGCCACAACCCTCTCCAGCCCTAATTATAGGCTGAGAGGTTTGAAACTGGAAGGGGTTTGACAAGCTGCATTCAACCCCTTCATTTTACACGGGAGGAAACCAAGACCCAGATTGAACACACTGGGATCACAGACTAGAGCTAAAGGGACCTGATTCTGCATGTGGGGAAACTGAGGCAGAAAGGTTAAGTGATCTGTCCAAGGTCACACTGTACACGGCAGAGCCAACATGTGGAGCCAGCTCTCTGCCTCCAAATACACTTCACCACGCTCTGGCACCCCAAATTTCTAGAAAACTGACAGCAAAAAGACCTTACCAGGCCAACAACTCCCTTTCTCCCTCAGACCCCCAGAAGCGTCCCATCTATCCTCCTAACTTCCCAGCAGTCCTAACCAGAGGAAGGCATCTGGATACCATTTGAGCTGCAGGGACTGTCCCAGCCTCCCCTGCTGTTTCCTGATTACATCCCCTGCTCTCCCACCTCCTCAGAGGAGGCACTGCACCCAGAGAGGGGAAGCCACCTGTCTAAAGCCAGCCAGCCAGCCAGGGCAAAGCCAGGACTAGCTAGAACCCCCATTTCCGGGGCAGGGCCCTGGGCCAGGATCAGAGAAAAGAACCTGCCCCCAGCCCTCTCTGAGCCACCAGAAGAATCTGGGAAAACAGGCCCAGGGCCGGGTCTGGCCCCTATCTGCCTCTGGCCGTGTTGACACAGAGAGCAGCAGCCCAGTATTTACTTTTAAATGCATGTTCCTGGTTCTTCCTCCTGTTTCTCGACCAGCCACCAGCTGAGGTTGCATTACTTTGGAAACCCCCAAGCGCTGTGGAGGGACAGAGGGAGGGAGGCAGGGCCAGGAGCCAGCTAATACAGGCCCTCCCGGCCCCACCATCCCCTCTGTTCTCTAGGGCCAAGGGCGACCAAGCCTTGACTTCCCTGACCAGCCTGGGAGGTATAGAGTGTGGAAGGCACTAACTGGCCAACTTATAGGGAGAGACCTGGGGTCCCAAGGCCACACGCAGAGTCAGGCTCGAGGGCTTGATGAGGTCCATCTCTGAGGTCCCGGGTGAGGGCTGTGTGTCCTCTCACAGACTGCCCCCTGCCCGAGCATAGCCACAGGTGTGCCGAGCATAGCCACAGGTGTGCCGGAGCTGCTCTACCCCCATTCCTCACAACCAAAGATCACCTGAGGCCACCAGAGAGACGCCTTTGGAACATTCAGAGTGCCTCAGGCAAGTCACTGCAGCCCCAAGGTTGAGCTCAGACAGTGACTTCTCTCCTCATTTTACAGATGGGGAAGAATGGCTGGGTCCTGGCCAAGTCAGAGAGTGAACCAGGAGGTGAATCCAGGGCTGGGTCTTCTCTCCTCCTTCTAGAAGGCCAATAATCTCTCTGCCCATCCCCCCTGCCCCAAGCTAATGGGGCACAGGTGTGTAGCACCCCAGGGAACAGTTCAATGCCAGAAATTCATTCATTCATTCATTCATTCTTTTTTTTCAGACTAAAACATTCTTTATAGACCTCTGCCTTCACATTCATTCCTGAAATAACACTGATCTACCTTAGAAATCCCACACAGTTAGCAACAGTAAAGACTTTAAAGCATTTTTCAAGAAAATAATTGAGGTTATTATTTCTGGATAATATTTTTTCTTTTAAAAGAAATAGATGGGGGGGCGGCTAGGTGGCGCAGTGGATAAAGCACCGGCCCTGGATTCAGGAGTTCCTGAGTTCAAATCCGGCCTCAGACACTTGACACTTACTAGCTGTGTGACCCTGGGCAAGTCACTTAACCCCATTGCCCCGTAAAAAAAAAAAAAGAAAAAGAAAAAAAAAAAAAAGAAATAGATGACGACCCTAAGGTCAATCTGCCAACACCACTGCACTTTACTGGCTCCTGAACTCAATTTTACCTTCTGGGAATCTTCCAAGAGAAGCCAACCTACCTACCCATCTCTGGGAGTCTGACCTGCATCTCTCTACCTCACATATGTGTTGTGAACATCAAACTATATGGACTTTGAAATGGGCATTCATTCATTCTAGCAGCATACTCATAAGCACTGAATGGATTCTATCCATCCCAACCCCTTTTCCCCTTATATCCCATCCTTACCATACGTTCACAAAACTAATTCAATTAAAGATTCGTTAGGCATTTATCATCTCTAGGCCCAGTGCTCAGTGCTCAACATCTACTTCCCAAGTAACAGCCTTTCTGAGGCACCATGGTCCAGGCCAAGAGCGCAAAAGCTCCTTCTTCGGGCTCTCCCCACTTCTTTTTCGTTGTTCTTCCAGAAATGACTCAGCTAAGGAGCTGCCCCAGACACGTTTTCTCCCTTCTCTACCTGACTGAAGTGTCCTGCTCCTATGCCACCCAGAGGGCCTAGTGAGGTGGTTGTTCTGTCCTTGTTCAGTGGTGTGTGACTCTAGGTGACTCTGCGGACTTTGGCCTGCCATTTCCTTCTTGGGCGTGTCCCATTTTACAGACGAGCTACAGAGGCAAATAGGGGTTCAGTGATTTCCGGGGTGAAGGGGGGGGGCGTGTAGCTGCCCCCAAGGCAAGGCAAGGAGTAGGAGCTTAATTCAAATTCTGTCAATTGGATTAAAGTAGACCTCTCTCCAGGCTTGGGAAGGCCTGACCCCTGCAGGCCTGCCCTCAGGGAGATTTGGGATTGGCCTGAACCAGAACCAGCTCCCTTAACTTCTAGAACTAGCAAGTCAGATAAACTGGGGAAAGGGAGGGGTGCCAGTCAGTGAGGGGAAAGTCTCCTGGGCCTGGAGGCTCAGACTCATTAGAGAGAGAGCCTGGAGAAGAGCTCCTAATGTCCTCTCTAGCTCTTCGGGGCAGAGGGGGCAAAGTCTGCCAATGTCCCTGCCAGAGAGTCTACCGGAAACTTCAGTCACCCGGATCAGCAAACAAACTGACACCCAGAACCAACCCAGCAGCAGAGCTCAGGAGCCCTGGGTGGGGGTGGGGAGGGACAACATAGAGTCTGGTCCTTCTCATTTTACAATCAAGGACACCGAGGCCCTAGGAGGGGGAGGTCCCCAGCTGGTGAGTGAAAAAGTCAGGATTCGAACCCAACAGGACAGCAGCCCCCCTCCCACACAGGCCCCTGCCCGGCCAAAGGATGGACACCCTGCGGAAGTGAAGAAGGGAGGTCCATGAGATAGAGGGGGACCTTGGGGAACCCTTGGAATGGGACATGGACAGAATTCTGTCCGCAGAGCAGGGCAGAGGTGCGAGGTTTACAACAAGCAGAGGCAACAGTCTCAGGCTCAGGGGCTGGGCTCGCTCTGTGGGGTTTGGGGGATGATGTAGCAGGCCTGCCTCGGTGCATCCAGGGCGGGGTGGCTTGGGACCCCCAACCTTGGCCTGGGGAGGGCAGGAAAGGATCCCGCTATCTCTGGCCTTCCAAGTAAGTAGCCCCCGACTTGCCGTGAGATATTTCACCGCAGATTGGAGCGAGATTGGAGAATGGGGCACCCCTAGTGCCTGCAGGGGAATTCTGCTGGAATATCTGGGTGTACAGGTCAGTAAAGTCACGCTCAGGAAAAGGGGCGCAGAAATCACTTTGGTCGGATGCTGGGGGAAGGCTCTGTCCATCCCACACAGATCCAACTTCTTTCTTATAAACCAACAAAAATCCTCAGATCCCAGGCCTGTAAACAGGAAATTGTGACCGCTGAGCCATGCTGCACCCAGTGCTCCCCCAATCAATCCCTGTTTATAACAGAGAAAAACCGAGAGCCAAAATTCCACCCATTCTGGAAACCAACGTCCTTTGGCTTCTTGTGTGTGTTCAGGCCTGGCCACAGGAATTCTGGGACAGCCCCGAGACAGTTCAACCACCCCAGGAACGCTGGCCCTAACTAAGCCCAAAGAAACCTGGGCGGGGAGTGCGGAGCAGAGCAGAGGGAGGGCCCCCTGCACCCCCTCTACACAGATGCCCTCGGGAACCTGAGGGGCCTGACCCCTGAGCCTGGATGCAGTGTTCAAGGTCCCCATGTCAGCCTGCTCTAGGCAAAGGTGGGAACAAGAAAAGATCAATAATTGCGGACTGTAAAACAGAGCTTCCCAGCTGTTCGCCCATGAGCTCCCTGGGTCCTTGGAACAACCTAGGGTCCCCATTTTTACAGGGTGAGAAGCTGAGGCAGCTCAAATGGGAAGACACCTTCCTGTGACCAGGGTGCTTCTGAGGCTAAGCAAAGCAGGGAAAGGCCCCAGACCAGTGGGCAGGCCGGCCTTGCCCTTCTCTGGCCTGGCCATGTGACCTGGGACAAGCCCATCTGGGGCCCGAGCCGCCTCCTAGTTTGTCAAACAAGGACACGGACTGAAGTGTGTGTATCTTCCACATTCAAGTAGTAATCAAGTGCTTCTAAGCACCAAGCTTAGGGGCCTGCTTTAATGTCCAGCTAGTCTTCATAAATAATTAGAAGTTGGCGAGGGAAGGAAAAGGGGGGGCGGGGCAGGAGCATGAGGAGCCAGTGATGGGAGGCCCTGCCCTGGCCACCTGCCCTCTTCCTGCCTCCCTCAATGCTGTTCCCGAAGGCACCTGAGGGCCGCTTTCCTAACCAGATTAAATATTACCAGCAGGGGGCCCTTCTTGGCCAGTGCCCTGGCCCTGCCAGGAAGGGACAACTGCCTAGATAGAATGGAGCCCAGGTGTGGGGGGGCACCAGGATGCTTCCTCCCCAAGGTGAGCTGTCATCCAAACCCCCATAGTCTTTCTGGGAACTACAGGCCAGCCGTTCTTAGCCTGGGCTCCAGGGACCCCCAAGAGGTTGATGTTTGAGAATGAAGGATTCCAACATTAAACCTAACACAGAAGGTGCCCATGGGCATCTGATACCCAAAGGTTGGGAGAGCCATAAATGGCAAACAGTGGGGACCAGGGAGAGGTGGTTAGGCCCCTCATCCCTTAGATTCATCCCCTTCTTCAGGCTCCTTAACTCCACGCCCACCTCCAGTTTCATATGAGCCAGAAGCCTTGGTGGCCTCAAAGCCCAGGTGTTGTACAAGAATGATCCACCCCACAGGTCACACTGCACCGAGTCCCTCAGTCAGGGCCGGCCTCCATGCCCCCTGCCCATACTGAAATCCTCCACTTCCAGACCGGAAGCTTGCTAGGATTCCAAACACAGAAGAGGGGCGGCCTCAAGGCCCAGAGAGCTGAGTCAGGCTCAGGGCTTGGTGGGATCCTCCTCCTCCACTCCGACAGGCTGGAGGATGGGCTGACCGCGTCCCTCCCTGTAATCTCGCCAAGAGGACTCAGTAAAATGCTCGGCTCACCACAGCAAAGCACAGATGTGGCCTCCGAGTCTGGCCAGGTCCCAGAGGTGCCCCCCTCCAAAGCCAAGCCTTGGTCCCAATTCTGCATTCTGCTGCCCGCCCGTCCCGTGCCTCCACTCCACACAGACCCATGCTTCAAGCCCAGCTTCCGTTCCCCTCCCCAGCCCAAAGCCTTCCCAACAGAAGGGCCCTGAGGACAGGGCCTGAGTCCCTAGGAGTATGTTCCTAATTACTTGTTGCTCGGCTGCTCCCAGATGCCGGCCACCACTGACAGGGAGTCCCTGAGTCACCCCTCAGGCCCGCCAGCACCGCTTCTGCCATCTCCCCTTGCGTGGACATAACCCACGTGGTGACACTCCTGTAAGAGTCACCGGGTACTTCCCCAGTGCTCCAGCCCCTCTGTGACAAGACAGGCAGGGCCCGAAGGCCCAGGGCCTTCTTTCCAACATCTTGGAGCTGGCTCCAGGCTGAGCCACCAGCAGGCCTGTCCCCAGGGACCCAGCAGACACAGGACACACTCACAGGCTGTTTATCAAGCAGCGTCATCGCCTCTCCTCTGCAAGCAGAATGCCACCAGGCTGCCTCCCCAGGGTGACCAGCCGCTGGGCCCGGCCTGTCTCCTGAACAGGGCTTGGGGAATACTGGCCCGGGGCTCGCTGGAATGGACTCTCCACTCTCTGGTACCTCCAAGCAAGAAACTAGGTGGAGGACAGGCCGGGCCTGAGGCCAGGAGACAGTGCAGGAGAAGACCCGAGAAGCCTGGTTGGGAGTGACCTTCCTCATCTATCACTCAATCAACAATCACTAGGGGCCCGTGTGCCAGGCACCGTGCCAAGCTGGGGCCTGGGACTGGATGGTCTCCAATGTCCCTTCCAGCTTAAACCCTGTGTCCTTAAGTCCCGAGGAGAGACCAGCACCGCCAGGCTTTGGTATGGGGGGAGGCCGGAAAAGGATCGGGGCTTCTACCCCCTGCCACCCCCCACCATGCCTGAAAGTCTGCCATCGATGCTCCAAGTTAGTCTCGCTCCCACTTGACTCTTCATTTAGGAGACATTCAGTCCTCACCTCCCCCAAAGTCCTTTTTTCAAACCCCAAGCCCATGGCAACTGATGGTGACAAGTGGGACCAGGCAAGGAGTGGGACCACTGACTCACACCCAGGGACTGAGGTCCTGTCCCTTCCCCAACCTGTGGCTTGGTTTCCCCATCTGTAAAATAGGAGGCAGATGGGATTGAACTCATCTAGAAGCTTCTCCTCCTTGGAGGAGACTCCCTGGGAGTTCCTGGTGGGGGGCGGGATGTATCTCCACAGCCCCAGGATTGTCTTAACCAGAACTTTTATTACTAACTGGGTCTGTGCTACAGAATAGGGTGAAGATGTGAACCCTGGAAAGGGAAGGCAGCAGAGGGCTGCCGGCCTGCAGTGAGGAACCCAGCTCGCCTTGAGCCCCCCACGGACAAGTACTGGGACATTCTGTCTGAGGCTCTGCAAGTGGTCCTATGAAAGATGGAGGATGAGAGCCGGCCGGGGCCTAAGGAGGCTCCTGCTCAGACACGACCCAGCAGGACGCTCACGCACATGTGCATACGGAGGGGGTTGGGGGAAGCACCTGCTCACGTGCTCATGCGAGCACACGCAGCCCCCCCTCTGGTTCCCAGCTGCCATTTCCAAGTCCCCCATTCCCTCTTCCCTCTCCCCCCAGCTCCCTTGGCATCCATCCTCACAGCCCGAGTTCTCTGCAGGCAGCCCATGAGGGGCCCAGGGCTCCGGCCAGCCCAGCTCCTAAGGCCCCAGTGAGCATGGGAGCCAGGCCTGCTCGGGAGGCTTTGTTCCCACGCCCCCCACCCCCCACCCCCACCCCAGCTGCCAGCAGAACCTCCATCATGGTTGGGCAGGTCGCCAGCTCTGGCCCTCAGCAAGGGCCTGACTCTCCTTCCCCAAAGGCCTGCCAGGCCCAGGCCCAGCTCCACACAACTTGAGAGGTAAGGGGTGAGGGGTGAGGGTACAGAGCATCCCAAGCCCGCCTGGGAGGGTCTAGGCAGGATGCCTCCCTCTGTGACCCCAGGCCCTCCCCCTGTCCCTCCCTGTGGCCCCCAATCCCAAGTCTGGTCAATGGGCTTTTGTGAGACCAGCTTCCTCAGGGGCAAGGCACACAGGCAGGTTGGGCAGCAGCTGTGCTCCTGCCCGCACCCCACCTCAGGGCTGCACCCTGTCCTGGGCTGTGGACAGGTCCCCCCATGGCAGTCCCATCGAGTGTTAGACCCTCCCCAGACCAGGCCCCCAGGGCACAGGACAGACCCACCCTCAGAGTGTGGGCACCTGCCAAGCCAAATAGAGAATCTGCTTCAGAAAAGGAGCCTGACCTCCCCCCATAACTCCAAATGTGCCCCTCCCATCTAGCTGGTCTACACTTGTTGACTTGTTCATTAACTGAGGTTCTCTCAGGGGATGGGGGGGGTAGGGGAGGGGGTGGAGAAGCTCCACATGATTCTCTTGGGTAGTGAAGTGGCTGTAACAGCAAGAGCAGGATCCCCAGGTGGAAGAGATGGAAGAGACACCCGGAGCAGGAGGGGCACGGGGGCAGATCCCCACAAAATGCTTCTCATTCACAGTCTGGGAGTTAGTCATAGGATTCAGAGCACCCTTAGAGTCTCACCCATCATCTTACAAATAAGGAAATTAAGGCTCCCAAAGGGGTTCCCCCAAGCTCCCTCCCCTAGATACCAAGCGGAAGAGACAAGATTGGAACTCAAAACTTTGGATTCCAAGTCCAGGAGTCTTCCCCCCCAACCCCACTGCCATCCCATATCTCTGGCTTCCCCATCTTCCTCTGACCCAAAGGCCTCTGCTCAGTGCTGACTGAATGGAAAGATGGGGAAGAAGCTCAATGATTGGGGGGGGGGGCAGGAAGAAGAAACAGAGATGGAGCCCGGGAAGAAAGGAAACTTGGACATGAGGTGGCAGGGAGAGCTCTCTGGGACCTGCCCAGGCTGGTCACCCTACTCCAGGCCTTTTCCTGGGGTGGGGGTGGGGGATTTTGTCCTGTGATCTGAGGCCAGAAGGGACAGGCAATAACGTGGGGGGGAAGGGCAGGGAGGGAGTCACAGGCAGAGATGAAGAGGGGCGGGCAGAAGATTTGTCCCCAGGGGCAAAGATCCAGAAGTCTGCCTGTCCCCAGGCTCTGCCGGAAGCTGCTGACTCAAATGTTTTTTTTCCCATGAAAGTCAAACACTGTGACCATCACCCCAGCATCTGGAGGAAACCTCTGGTGGCCTCCTTTCCCAGGTCCCCGCCACCCCCCCAACCCCTGAGTCCTTCCTGCTCTCAGAATCCAGAGCGGGGAAGGCTCTTAGGGACCACCTTGTCTGATCAGTCTCACTTTAGAAAGGGGTAAACCGAGGCAGCCCAAAGTGAATCTCCTTCTGAGCTTCCTACAAGACGAGCTTCTTTGTGCCAGTGCTCCACTTTGTTTTCTGTCATCTAGAAGACACCTTTATCATTCCCCCCCCCCCAACACACACACATTGCCTCGGCCACCACCATCCCCCCAGCAAAGGGCCAGAGGGACATCATCTCATTGAAGCAGATGCTGTCAGTGACCTCAGCCCTGGGATGCAAGTCCTGCAGGGGTTATCCCCATTTTACAAAGATGGAAACTGAGGGGAGCCATTACATACCGCATGGCCAAGATGTGTGACTTCACGGAGGATTGGACTGCTGAGTTCAAGGCCACCTTCCAGCTGTTTGACCGCACGGGGGATGGAAAGATCTTATACAGCCAGTGTGCGGACATGATGCGGGCCTTGGGCCAGAACCCCACCAATGCTGAGGTGCTCAAGGTCTTAGGGAATCCCAAGAGGGATGAGATGAATGTGAAGGTGCTGGACTTTGAACACTTCCTGCCAGTGCTGCAGACCGTAACAAAGAATAAGGGCCAGGGCACATATGAAGACTATGTAGGGGGCTTCGGGTGTTTGATAAGGAAGGGAATGGCACAGTCATAGGCGCTGAAATACGGCACGTGCTCATCACTCTGGGTGAGAAGACGACCGAGGAAGTGGGAGTGTTGGTGGCAGCGCATGAGGACAGCGATGGTTGTATCAGCTATGAAGAGCTAGTCCGGATGGTGCTGAATGGCTGAGAACAAGTCCCTTTTCCACAAAGCGTCCCCTAACTTTCTCAGTATGAAAAATGATCCTCTCACCCCTGAAGCAGCTAACTACATTGCCAGGGTTACCAACATCCTTCCTTCCAACCCCAACAAGTCCTCTTTGGCCTGCCCGCTCTCTGCTTTCACCAAATAAACTTGCTAACTGCTCCTAAAAAAAAAAAGATGGAAACTGAGGCTTAGCAAGGAGAAGGGTCACCCCAGGACGAGAAGCCAGGGTGAGGGCTCTGCCCACCAACCCAGGCTGCCTTTCTTAAGAAGAGACACCAGCCTCCAGCCTCTCTCCTCCAAAAGGAGAAGAGAAGCCAGGCCCCAAGGTGGGATGGGAGGGGGGCTGTTTGGACACCTAGAAACCATTATTCAGCCCGACCCCTCCACCCGTGCCCCCAGCCAAGATACCGCACCTAGAAGGTAAACAGTCATTAACAGCACAAAGGCAGGGGAGGCAGGTTGGCAGGTTGAGCAAAGCGGGGGAAGGAGCCCCACTTCAGAGCTGGACAGGCCAGCCAGGCCTAAGTCCCATCCAGATCCCGCTGAGGCTGTAATTACTACCCCCCCCCAACACTCCTCTGTCTCTGTCTCCATCTCTCTCTCCATCTCTCATCTGTCTCTCTCCATCTCTCTCTCATCTCTGTCTCTCTCCAACTCTCTGTCTCTCTCATCTCTGTCTCTCTCTCTCCACCTGTTTCTCTCTCCAACTCTGTCTCTCATCTGTCACTCTCACCATCTCTGTTTCTCTCCATCTCTCAGTCTCTGTCATTTCTGTCTCTCTCATCTCTGTGTGTCTCTCTCCACATCTCTCTCATTCTCTCATCTCTGTTTCATCTGTTTCTGTCTCTGTCTCCATCTCTCTCATCTCTATCTCTCTCTCCATCTCTCATCTGTCTCCCGACAACTCTCCATCTCTCTCTGTCTCTCTCCATCTCTCTCATCTCTGTCTCTCTCCAACTCTCTCTGTCTCTCTCCATCTCTCTCTCTCATCTCTCTGTCTCTGTCATTTCTGTCTCTCTCATCTCTGTGTCTCTCTCCACATCTCTCTCATTCTCTCATCTCTTTGTCTCATCTGTTTCTGTCTCTCTTTATCTCTGTCTCAGTCTCTCTCTCATTTCTGTCTCTCATCTGTCTCTGTCTCTCTCCATCTCTCTCATCTCTGTCTCTGTTTCTCTGTCTCTCATTTCTGTCTCTCTCTCTCTGTGTCTTCCTCCTCCCCTCCCCATGGGAAGCTAGGACTGACACCCAGAGCTGGTCCTGCCTCATTTCCCAGAGGGGGGGCAACAGATCAGACACAGGCCCACACAAGGGGGCAGAGGGGCGCCCAATGAGAGTGCTCCAGATGGCTGGGCCCAGCACCAGAGCCAGCTGGCCAGGGGCTTCCCCTTCCTATGGGAGAAGAGGAAATTGGGGATCGGGGTTTGCTGGGGAAGGGCCTTACACGTCATTTATTCCAATCCCCTCATTTTCTAGAGAGGGACATGGAGTCTCAGAGAGGCCTTTGCCCAGGTTACAATGGCAACAAATGACAGGACCTGAGTCCAAGGCTCTTTCTAGAACTCTGAGTGATGGGACCTCTCAGTTCATCACCTCCAACTTACATCTGGGAAGGAAAGGGGTGGGGGGACAGGGAAGGAAAAGGGCTCATCTTGACTGGGAAACCCTGTGGGCCTGGGGCTGGAAGGGACCTGGTGCAGGGCCCTGAATGCAGGGCTAGGATCCGAGTTCAAATACATGATCTGTTACTGTGAGACCTTGGTCCATCCACTGCCCTTCTTTGGGCCTCAGTTTCCCCCTCTGAATGAGGGGCTTGGATAAGCTGGTCTCTAAGATCTCATTGACTAAGGGAAGCCCCCTCCTTCCCCCTGCAAATCTCTCCTGGGCCCCTCTTTTCTTGGCTCATTTCCTCCTCAGGCTCTGATCTCTCCCCCAGGCCCCACAACACTAGAAAACAAAAGGGGACCCTGAGGCCAGGAACCCTCCAGAGCTGACCTCTTGCCCCTCCCTGGGTGACTGAGATCTCAGATGTTGGCATCCGGCCACTCCCAGAACTTCCCCAAAGTCCAAGGAACAGAAACCAAAAGGTGCCCCTCCTTCCTCAGCCATGCCTGGGTGCTGGGTGAGCCCAGCTGAAGCCAGCTCTGCTCAGCTAAGGCTCAGTCTCCTCATTTGGAAAAAGGCCTTGGCCTCCAGTCACTGCCAGCTCAGGCCTTGGGAGCCGGAGCTATTTTGGGCCCAGCCCCCATTATCTCTGAGCCAGGGAGGAGGTAGCCGGGCCTCTGGGACTGCTAATGAATTCCCAAATGCCACTGATAGGCGGGGACAGCAGAAGGGAAGACTTGGGGAGCTGGGGAGGGTGGCATGACTGGGGCTTTCAAGCTCTGGAAGGGTCACTGAGCCCTTCCTTCATACAGTCTGAGACATCACTCCCGGAAGACAGCAAGACAGACTTCTGGCCTGGACAGGAGGCTGGGCCGGCAGCAATTTTAACAGACAGACTCGGGCTGGAGGGGCCAAAGGTGCCCGGGGGCTGGTCCCCCAGACCTTGGCAACTGATAGACCGAAGTACCCTCCCTCTCCGAGCCTCTGTTTCCTTGTTTGTAAAAGGAAGAGGTCAGATGGGCCGGGCCTGCCTTCAGTTCAGATGCCTATTTCTCCTTCAGCAGAGTAGAGTCTGAAGACAGAACTCAGAGCCTCACTCTTGGAGAGAAAGCATCCCCTCCATATTTTCTAGAAGCTGCAGAGAAGGAAAGGACACCCAAGATCACACAACAAGAGGCATCTGCTGCCTCTAAACTCACCCTGCCTCACTAGCTTGTGACACCCTGGCCAAGTCACTTCCTCCATCAGGTCTCAGTTTCCCAGTCTGTAAAACGATGGCATCCTATAATCATATGAAGAGGAAGAAGCCTGCTGGAGGGGTCACCTCCAGTCACCAAAACTCAGCCATCTTGGGAAATGGTCTGAGACTCTCGCCCAGCCCAGCCCTACCCACAAAGTCACCAGGTTTGGGGTTCCCAACAGAAAGGAGTGTCGTGGAGACAAGGGACAGGACGGAAAGGTGCTTTCCTTTGATGGCGATTCCCAAGCCTGCAGGGAAACAGGCAGACCTCCCTCCCCTCGGAAGGCCCTGGAGTCCAAGGATAGAGGTGCTTGGGATGCCAGGAGGGGTTCTGGGTCTGAGGATTCACCATGTGTTCTTCCACCTGGCCCCCATCCCCACTGACTTGTCAGGAAAAGGAGGGAGTGGGGAGTCCAGATGGACAGAGCAGCCCCCTGCCCGCTCATGCCCAAACCATCCTTATTGAGCCTTGCCCCGCCCCCTGTGGGCAGCATCAGGAGGGTGGCAGCGGGAAGCAGGCTCAGCAACATGGTCCCTGCCCGCCTCCTTTCCAATTCAATATCTTCTGCCCCAGTCCACCCTCGGGGTGAAGAGCCAGGCTCACCCAGCGGGGGAGGTAGGAGGGTCTTACTGGCTCTCTGCACGCCAGGCGGATGCCTCTGAAAGGCAGCCCGGCTCTCCATCTGCCTGCCCCTCAGGACACCTCCAGCACCACACCCACCTGCCCTCCTGCTCGGACACCAGCTTCTGGCTGAGGACAGAGGGACCCAAGAAGATACTCAGAGCCTCTGCCCAGCTGCCAGGAGGCTTTGCTCTTCTCCCTCTCCTTCCCCAAGGCCTCCGCCATCTCAGCTCTTCAGGGGCCTGGGTCCCCAGCCCCTCAAGAGCCCAGAGCTGCAGGTCTAGGTGGGCACCAAACTTTCCCTCTGTATTCTCAGACTGGTTAATCCACCCTCCTCCTAAGGTCACCAAGGAGAGCATTTTAAGTTCACTTTGTCCAACCAATTAGTATTCCCCACGACAAAAACTGAGCCGCAGAGAGAAGGAGGAACCTTTCTAAGGTCACACAGCAAGTAGGAAGCAGGCTCTCCTCCTTTCCCCTCCACACGCAGGTCCCCATTCATCCTAGCAGCTGCTGAAAACAGCTCATCCCTCTGAGCCCAGTGATGCGGGGTGGGGCTGCACGAGCCAGTGAAAGAGGAAGCCACCTGGAAAGGAGGAAGGGGGACGGGACCAGGGGTCCAGAGGCAGGTCACGCTCCTTGTTCAGATGAAGGAGGGAGACAGATGCAGGGAGCTCCTTCTCCCCTGCCCCAAAGAGCTTGATGCCACTTCTCCACTTCCACAAGGACAGTGCCAGGTCGGGGCTGAAGCAATTAATACCAGAAGGAAACGCCCAGAGAAGAAAACCACGTTGTGGCTGTTACTGGGGAGACGGGGCAAAGGGGAAGGGGAGAGAGGGAGAAGGGGAAGAAAGACTGTAGGGCAAAGTGGGGAGGAGACAGTCCCATGCCCACTCGGCTGTGCCACTTGTCTTTGCTAGAAATATCTCATAAAAACAGCAGAGCTCACATTCCCAGGCCTGAGACAGAGAAAGACGTGGCTGGACCCGTGAGAGCTCATTCACACACACATGCGCGCACACACACATGCACACATGAGCGTGCACATACACATGCACACATGAGCGTGCACACACACTCATGCACATGTGTGTGCACATACATGCTGCATCACAGGACCTGGCACACACATGTCCAAGTGCCCAGCGTCACAGAGGCAGGCAGGAGGGCACAAAAACACCAACTCTCTCATCTCTCACAGGCACAGTCATGTGGTTCCAGCCATGTCCACAATCCAGTTCTGCCTGTTCCTCGGGGTCACTTACACAGAGTTAAGTCAGCCATAGGAACCCCAGCACCTCTATTGTCCCCCCAGCCACGCAGGCATAAGACCCAAAAGGGAAGCGGCTGCTGAGGGTGCCAGCTGCCCTGAGCACCAGACTCTAGGGTGGCTCTTGCTCTTCCCAGTTCCAACTCTAGGGGATGGGGGACAAGGGGGCTTTGGCCTCCTGTACCATGAAGCCTGGGCCGGCCAGGCCCCCAAGCCCTTCAGGCTGTCCAGCAGAGACCCCCCCCAAGTGTCCCCTCAGCTCATTCTAGACCACTCTGCTGTCCAGCCCTAGGTCACACAACCAGAATTTCAGCATCAGAGGGGACCCCCAGAAGAACCCTGAGAAGAACTCCTCCTCTAACAGAACCAACAGTCACCTACCCTTGGTTCGAACACCTTCATGGAAGGGGAACTCACTACCTCCTCTCAAGGTAACCACTTTGAGACAGCTCTCCAAACCAGACTAGACTAGAAGCTTCCTGAGGGCAGGGCCTCCCCACACTCCTCCCAATCCCACCACTTCTTCCCCCTTCAGCTCCTACAGGGAAGCTACCAGACCACTTTGCCAGTCAGGAAGGATCCTGAAGTGTCAGCAGCTGTGAGCCCTTTGGAGGCATTCTCTGGGGTGCGGGCCAGCTCGGTGGGCGTGGGTTCCCCCAGGGTCTGGGCCTACAGCCCTCCCCAGAGGGGGACCCTAGAGGCACAACAACCCTTATGTCCCCACTAAAAGGGGAAGGACAGGTATATTTGCATGTGCTTTGCATACACCCCAAAGCTTTCTCTGGTCTATTTCCTGGAAAATTGTATCAGGGCCCCAAAAGGCCAAGGCAAACTGGGAGAGCTGAGACACCACATGCCCGGTGAGGTTCCTGGGCTGGCCCTCGATGCATCAGATTCATTGACTGAGCCCGAGGCTGAGGGGAGACTAGAGGCCTTTCGTGTTATAGATGGGGAAACTGAGGCAGTATACCAGTCACTGTGTGGCTCACACAGCTAACCAGTTCTGAGGCAGAATTGGAACCCGGGTCTTCCTGGCTCCCAAATACAGCTTCTTCAATCCATGACTCCATGTTCAACAAGCTTCACCTCCCTCCGAAGCCTTTTCTCCAAGGGCAAAGTGAGGCAGGCTCCAGCCTTCCCCAGGGCCAAACCCAGGCCCTGCTCCTCCAGATTTGCATCACGCAGGGTGGGGCGGATGGACCTAGAGCTTAGTGGCATGGAACAGCGGGTCTGAAGTCAGGCTGAAGGAAGATATTTTGGTGAGCCCTTCATCCCCTCCCCCTCTCCTTCAGAAGATTTCTGTCCTCATTCCAGAAGCCCCCCAAACAGATGTGCACAGCTGGGGGCAATCAGATACCATCTAATTCCAAGCAGGGTCTCCCTTCCCCCCAGCCACACTAGGGAGCACATCTGGAAAACACCTGTGTGGAAAGCCAACTCCCCCCAACCCCAGAGCTACCCCCTCCCCCCGAGTCTGTCTCACATCACCAAACAGCAAGATAGTGGCACTGAACCTTAAGGATCTCCCCAGGCCCCTGGCTATCAACAGTCTAAGAATGATCAACTGGAGTTCAGGTCAGGCTGGGGAAACCCTTAAGTTCTCTGGGCCTCAGTTTCCCCATCTGTGAAATGAAGAGGTTGGACTAGACCACTTCTTCCTCTTTGATCCTAAAAATACCCCCCCAAGAGAATAGACGCCCCCTACAATGCCTCCCCCAACCTCCCCAGCAGTAGAGGTTTGCTTAGAGTAGCTAGCATCAGAGAAGAGCCAGAGCACTTTCCCCATGCCTAAGGAGGTAATGAGGTGTTCAAGTGAAGGCTGGTGCAGGGCATCCCTGTAGATTTGGAAGGATGCAGGGAGTATCCCTGGGACTACACACAAGGAATCGGTCCCTGTCCATTAGGGTAGCCAGAAGTGCCAGAGGAGGGTGTCTGTTGGTGGGGGGCAGCCCCTGCATCCTTCCCAAATCTCCCATCTGGCTCTTGTCTCTCACACCTCCTCCAGCCCCTCACATCCAGGGCTAGAATCACTCACATTCCTGGGCCAGGGCTCAGCCCCCACACCTGCCTCCCCCCATCCCACTGCAGGCTTCAGCTGGGGGATGGGAAGTGGCCTGTTTGGGCCACAGTGGGCTCCCAGCCTGGAGCACTCTCTCCAGGGCCCCTCCCTGAATGGGGAGAGCAGCAATCAGGAGACAAGAGGAGATCTGGGCGGGGGAGCCTAAGATGCCTAAGATGTGGTATTGCTTTCCCAGGCTGCCCAGTGATCTCAAAGCCACAAATTGGGTGGCCTGGGACAGGTTAAAAGTCAGGACCCTTCTTTGCCTTTGGGTCTCCTGGAGTTTGCCCAGGATCCTTCCGGACCAGAGGAGGAGAGCTGGAAACATTTTTCTGCTCTAAGTTTCCAAACACAGGGGAAGGAGAGAAAGAGCTGCCCCCCTCCCCTCCAGCAAGACTCCTGTGCAGAGTTGTGGGGGGGGGACGGGGAGAAGATGTGGGATATGGGTCAGCTAGGTGGTGCAGTGGATAGAGCACCAGCCCTGGATTCAGGAGGACCTGAGTTCAAATCTGGCCTCAGACACTTAACACTTACTAGCTGTGTGACCCTGGGCAAGTCACTTAACCCCAATTGCCTCACAAAAAAAGAAGAAGAAGAAGAAGATGATGATGATGTAGGATGGCTGAGGTCCCTCAGTCTAGAGAACACGGGGCCAACACATGCCGGTCTAGTCCTCAGGGTGTGAAGGGCAACACTTGGGTTCCCCATGGGTGGGGCAGGAAGTCTCAGAGAGGGGAGTAGCCTCCCTCAGCCCCTCAGGGTTCCCCCCCTCCCCCCAGAAGGCAGGCCTCCTTCCTTTGGCTAGGCCCTCCCACCTTGGTTAGGCCATCTCCCCTCTACCCCGCCCCCACAACTACCCAGGAACTAGACATTGGAATGTTATCTCCTACACTGGGAAGTGAACTCAAGGAGGGTAGGCACCCTCTTTTTGCTTTTCTTTGTATTCCTAGAGCTTAGCAAAGAGCCTGATAAATCCTAGGTGGGGCAGTGGGTAGAGGACTGGGCCTGGAGTCAGGAAAAAGGGAATTCAGATCCAGCCACTGAGCTGCCATAGTTGTGTGGTCCTGGAAAAGTCACCTAATCCCTGCCAGGTTAGCCCCTCACGTCCCTGAGTTGTCATGAGGACCAAATGAGATAACATGCCCCAAACATTTTGCCTGCCTCTGAATGATATCACCATCACCTTCATCCTCTGCTTGTTGGTGCCAGGGATTTCTGAAGTGGTTACTGCTGCCCAGGCCCTAACCCTACACCTTCTCCTCTCCCCGATCCTGCCCCGGCCCCTCTGGGGCCGGACACAAGGCCCATTCTTCTTCCCCAAGCCACCCCTACATACCTGCAGATGGGAGCATGGGCCCCCTTAGTCTTCCAATCTCAGCTCCCCTACCCAGCCTTTGGTGCAGCCTATGTTGAGGAGGAGCTGGGAGGGGGAGACAATCAGGGAACACTGGGAGCAAAGGGGCAACATGGGGCCCGGTATCCTCACCTTGGTGGGAGCAGGGGTTCAATGGAACCTCCTCCAGAAAAGTGGGGAATGCATCGATCGCTATGCCTGGCACTGATATGCTCTCAAGGAGCTCACAATCTAACCCGGAAGGCTTCCATGGTCAGGGTCAAGCAGCCATCTACAACTGGGCTCACTGCAGTGTGAAATGGGAGACCTTGTAGTCCCAGTCCTGGGCAGCACAGGCCCAAGCCATGGGGCTGCCTCTCTCCAGCCTCCGTCTGACACCTCGAACACTTGTCACCAAGGGCACGAGCTCATCAAAGTGTCAGGATGTGCCCTAGCACTTGATGGCCAACTTTACAGCCCAGAGCCCCACCAGAGACTCTCGCCAGTTCACTGGGGTGGGGTACCCTGCAATCCCTCCCATCTATACCAGAGTGCTAATAATAAGCAAGGGGAGTCCTTAGCATCCAGCCCAACTCCTTCCGTTTTACAAATGGGGAAACTGAGGTCCAGAAAGCAGAAGAGAGATGGCCAGGCTTATTCAGTGATTCAGCAGGCCAGGATGAGAAGCCTGTCTCCCCCAGATTCCCTGCTCAAGGCTACACAAACTTCCCCTGGGAGATATCTGGAATGGAGAAATGTGCATGGGACAGCTGAAAGCAAGTTGAGTGGAAGGTCCCAGCCCTAAGGGTAGGGGAGCCGGAGCGCCGGGCCTCTAGCTCCCCTCCTCCCAAGCTCTCTCCAAAGAACCAGATGTCGAGAGGTCACCTTGTCCATGCCCTTCCTTGAGCTCTTGACTGCACTAAACGGGCTCTGTAAGCCCCAGTCCCCTTCCTGGGCAGTCCTGAAGAACACCACCCAACTCATTGGTTCAATGCGCCTCAGGCTTGGGAGGGATAAAGACACCGAAGTCCCCCCAGGAGGGAGGGCTAGGCCCAGGGCCCGCCCAGGAGGAGGAGCTGGGGAGGGGGGAGGCAGCCCTGAAGAGGTCGGGCCGGGGCCGAGCCCAGGAGAGGCCAGCAGCCAAGGGGGGGGGCCTTGGAATCGGACTTGATTTTTGTTTTCTCTCTAGAGAAAGTTGATCAGCTACTTGTGGCTGCCCAGCCCAGCTTCCACTCTCTTCCCTCTTGCACAATCAATCCAAATCATGCACCTTTGGATTCATTAAGTGTGTGTTGGGGGTGGGAGCCTGGGAGGGGAATTTTGAGGAAGAGAGGAGGGAAGAATGACTTGGGGAGCTGCCACAAAGTGGTCGGTGGGACATCGGGCCCACCTCACACCACCAACTGTCTACCTCTCTGGGGAAGCCGGGGGAAGGGGGGGGGCGGTGTGAGCTCAGCTGCAAAGTTGGAGGAAGAAACAGCGAGGGGGGAGGCCGCCTGGAAGGAGAGACAGAGGCTGCAAGATGGACAGCCAGTGGCTGACCAGGCGCCAGCGGGGGGCCAAGGAGCGACTGGCTTTGAGGGCCTTAGCCTGGGTCCCTCTCTCCTCCCAGGCCCTCTCCATGACCAGAGAGACCCTGGCCAGCCCAGTGATTCTTCCTCCCCTTTTGTCTCCCCCTCTGCCCACTCAGCCTCCATGTTTCCCAAGTCCCACCCGGCAGCCCACAGGCAGCACCAGGGCAAGAGCTGAGAGGGCGCGGGCTCCGGGAGACTGTTTACAAAGGCCAACCCACGCCCCGCCACACAACAACGCAACACAACAAACAGACACAAACCCAGCCCACACCCCGCAGCCCTGGTGCTGTGGGCAGTACCCTGTGGGCCTGGACACCGGGTGAGGGCTCAGTACCTGCATCTCCCACCACAGCTGGCTCCTCCGGCCAAGGGGCAGCCCGCCCCCTACCCTGCCAGTGCCCAATGCCCGTTGCCTGCTGCTGGCGGCCAGCCGGCCCCGGCTCCCCCTGTGGGCTGTGTGCGGGCTAGGCTTGGCGGAGGAGTGCTGGCCGCTACCATGGAGATGGGTCTTTGTGTGGCCAGGGAAGGGGAGGGGCATCTGGGTCCCACGCCCACAGCCGGGGGAGGGGCTGCTCAGGCCCCCCTGCCTCCCCCAACCTGGTCCCAGAGAAGCTCCCAAATCGTCTCCCCCCTTTCCTCTGGGCGCCGGGGAATGGCAGTAGATAGGGAAGTCGAGAGGCCCAGGGGCAGTGGGCAGGAAGACCTGGGTGCTCTGAGCCCTTGGGTGGAGGTGGAGGATGGGCACTGAGAGAACCTGGCCGGAGAAGAGGGATTTGGGGAGATGAGAAAGATTGGGGGGGCGGGGTGCTGGGGGACAGTTCCAGGTGTTCAAGGGTCAGGGTGGAGAAATCTCTAGGCACCCTGATGTTGAGAACTGGGCGGGGGGGGGGTTAGGGAGCATTAGCGACCGATGGGGCACCTCCACTTTAGGAAGGGGATGGGGTGGGGGCGGGGAGACGTCCAGGAGTGCAAGGAGGGGAGGGGGAGGATTTGCTCAGGCCAGGGTCAGGTCCAGGCCCAGGCGGGAGAGGGCCCACTTAATATTTGTTTTCTTAAACTCTAAGCCTTTGTCCCACATTCCTTCCTTCCTCCCTCCCACTCTCCCTCCCTCAGGCGCTGGGATGAGAACCGGGGAGGGACCCGGCTGGGGCAGCTGGCCTCGGCTAGGTCTCCCCCCAAGCTCTGCCCCAGCCCAGCCAGGGGGTGTGGGTGGAAGCCCTGCTAGGAGGCGCCTTGCTAGGAGGCACCCTTAGCTTAGGCGCCCAGCCGGTCTCTCCAGCTGGATCATCCTGGCACCCCGGCCCCCGCCCCGCCCCGCCCCCCACCTCCCCTACGTACACTCTGGATTCCAAACCCAGACAAGCCCCAGCAGGCCCCAGAGCCTTTCACTCTTCCGAAAAGGAGGGAAGATCAATCCCAGACCCTGCCCTGGGGCCCGCCCTTTCCCACGGGGAGGGGGCGCCCCGGGCCCCCGGGCAGCTCTCCACGATAGGGGAAAGAAGGGGCCATGCTCTGGCACGCGGAGGAGGCCAAACTCCTAAAGTGAGCTGGTCCCGTCGGGCTGGGCTGTGGGCTGCAACCGCCCCCAGGAGATCAAGGGGACAGGGCGGGGTGGGAGGGAGAAGCCAGGGAGTGTCCACACCACACCAGAATGCCGGGACTCTGGACCTAGGCCACGCTGGACCCGGCCAACCGCGACCCGCCCCCGAACCAGAAACTTTTTCAATCAGTCCCGGGCCAACTGTCGATGCTCCCAGGAGAAGGAGACGCGACGGCGACTTTGGAGCCGGCGTCCTGCACCCCCCCCCCTTCCCACCGTCCCCTCAGGCTGGGGGAGAGGGGAGCTTTCTTCTCTGGTGGGCTCCCCTTCCAAGGCGCCCAGATCAGGTTGGGCAGCCCTAAGCCCCACCCCCCCCAAACAGCAACTCCGTTCAGGTTCAAGAAGCATAGAGAAGCTTGTTTCTGGGAGGCCCTTCCACCAAGGGGGGGCTTTCCTCCCGCGTCGCAGGCCCCCCAAGAATGAGGGCGCCTCCGAACCACGGCGTTTCCTCCACAATTGGGGGCTCACCAACAGCCAGACGCCCAGATTCCTCAAACACCTAGGATCCCTAACAGGAGCCCCAATAATCCCGACACCCCAGAATACCCACCAGCAGCACAGATGCGTCCGCATGAGAGCCTCCAGCATCCCCTCCCAGTCTGAACGCAGGGTCCCTCAGCACCTGAAGCCTCCCCAAGGCTCAGACCTCCTAGAACTCGCCGACACCCCATCTTCCAACACAGCGGACGGACCCCCTCGCGACCGTGGGTCCTCCTGCGGGGCCTCCCAGCCTGCCCTGCTGACGGCAGGCGCCGCCGCCCGGGCCCAAAGGGGCAGTTTCTGAGCCCCACTTTGGTCTCCCTGGACGCGCCCCCCCGGGATCGGAATGGGGGGACTGACTCCCTCCCCGCCCCCCTCCCGGCGGCTCCCCGCCGCTCCCCGCAACAGGTGGCGGCCCAGACCCTAGCCTTACCCGAGGTGGTGGCGACCGTGGCGGCGGCGGTGACGGCGACGGTGGCGGTGGCCGTTCTCCCTCTGCGCGCGCTGCGCCCCTGCATGGCGGCCGGGCCTGCGGGCTGGGGGCGCGGGGGGCTCTCCCTGGGGCCGCCGCTGCCCGGGCCGCTCCGCCTTGGCCCCGCGCTGCTCTCCCGGGGGCCTCCCGGCACTCCCGCTCCCGCTCGTTCGCTGCCTGCCTCCCTCCCTCCTCCCTCGTTGGCTCCCTCCCTCCCTCTTCTCCCTGCCTCCTTCGCTCCCGTCTCTTCTTTCCGCTCCTCCTGCTCCTCCTTCTCCCTCCTTCTCCTTTTCCCTCCTCCTCCTCCTCCTCCTCCTCCTCCCGGTTCCTCAGCCTACCCCACCCCCCGCTAGGCCCCGCCTTTCAGGTCCCGCCCCTCTGTAGCCCCTCCCCTCCTGTCCTGCTGGCCCCGGGGGCTCTGCTCCAACCTGGCCAGCGCCAGCCAAAGCTGGGGGGGAGGGTTGGGGGGGACCGGAAGCGGAAAGGTCGGCGCGAGGCGCTGGGGGCGGGGACCCAGCGGAGCTCGACCCCCCAGCCCCTGCCCTGGGAACAGCCTGACCCCTCCCTCCACTTCCCTCCATCCCTCCATCCCTCCCCACTCTGCTCCCGGTGCCCGGCTTTTGCCTGGCCCACCTGGCACACATTGCCACGAGGGGCGACCCTCTGCCGGGCCCTTCCCCTCGCTGAGCCTCAGTTGCCTCCTTTGTTATTCCGGGACCCCACGATAGGCGCTTCCTTTGTAACCCTTAAGCGCTCTGGACTGAAGTGGTGGGAAGCAGACCCGGCCAGAGAGGGAGCACCTGGAAGGTGAGGGCCCGACTTCACACCCCGCCAGGCTTGAGTGGCAGGCAGATCGAGGGTCGCTGGCTGGGCAGTCCCCAAGCAGAAGGGAATGCTCTCCAGGCTGGGAGGTAGTGAGTCTCCCCTCGCCTGAGAACTCCAAGACGAGTCTGGAGAGTCCATTGCAAGGCATGCTATAGTGGGGGTTCTGTTGCAGCGGGTTGGACTCGATCACTGCTAGGGGACCTTTGGGTTCGGAACAGGGGTGAGGCCAGAATTGGGGGGGAGGGGCAACAGGGAGGGAAAACTTCCTAGATCATAACTGAACCCAAGCGGAAGGCTGGAAGTAGTGAGCTACTCCTCAGTGGAGGTCTTCAAAGGGGATGTTAAGTCACAAACATGTTGTAAACATTCTTCTTGTACCAATACTGGATGGACCAGATTGGAGGAGGGTCCCTTCCGGAGGGGGACTGGAAGTGACATCAGGGGAGGGGCTGGAGGTGACATTAGGGGAGGGGGCTGGAGGTGACATCAGGGGAGGGGGGCTGGAGGTGACATTAGGGGGGCAGTCCCTGGGCTGGAACTCCAGAGAAGGGAAGGCAGCAGAGAGAGCCTGGACTTTAGGTTCTAGCCTCTCCCTCCCTCTCTCCATCGTCTCCCCTCTCCACCCCCCCCATCCCAGACACACACCCTCATCTCCCACAAGTCGGCTCTTCGCAGGCCTTGTACAAAAGCCAAGGGCATGGGGTGCTTCCTGGCCCCCTCCTGTCCCCCCTGCCCTGCCCCCTGAGGGCTCCCAGTCTGACCCTGTAGGAGACCGCCCCCTCTGCCAGGCTGGCTGTCATCAGTGACCCAGGGCACCCCAGTCTTTGGCCTCCTGCCAGGTCACCCGCTATGCCCTCCGCTGCAGCCTGGCCTCCTGGGACAGCCTCCTGCCAGGTTCCCCCCTCCCCAAATGTGGATGCCAGGGCAGGATCTCTGGCATGCCCGATTCTTCACTGGCTCTCATTTACCAGCTGGCCTCCTTGGGCAGGGCCCTTCCTGCCTTGGCAGGGTTAACTTCTATCTCTCCTTCCCTAGTCCTGGGCCCCGCCCCCACACCAGGCCTCCAGACCTTTGCCCAGGAGGGACAATCTATGACTACAATGCCTTCCCTCCTCTTCCAGCACACAGCTAGGTGGTGCAGTGGAAAGAATAGATAGGAGGTCAGCGGCCAGGAAGACTTGCATTCAGATGCTATCAGACACTAAGCCTGGGCAGCTCTACCTCAGTTTCTTTACCTGTAAAATGGGGACAATAATAACACCTACCTCCTAGGATTGTTGTAAGGATCCCAAGGGACGCTCTCTGTAAAGTACTTAGCCTGGCATACAACAGGAGCTTAATGAAGGCTGCTTTCCTTCCTCGCTCCACCGCTGCCCTCTAGTGGTAGTGTGGGACTGCAGAATAGGCTCCTGGGGCCTCTGTGGCTCACGCCCCTCTTCTAGACCCGGGATCTCCTGCTGCCCCTCTGGCTTCTAGTAGAGAACCCCAAGGTCCTAGGGCCCTTTGATGTGGGTTTGAGCCCCTCCCCTCCCATTTCCCAGCCTCATTTTCTCAACTTTCAAGTAGGAGATAGAATCCTTTGGCCTTTTTTTTGGGGGGGGGGGCGTAAGGGGAAGGCTTCCTTCCAGCAATGCCCAGGTCAGGTGATGACTTCTGCTTCATTATCTCGGCTCCCAGACTCCCTTCCCTACTCCCCAGGGGGGCCACAGGGCTCTCCTCTGTCTCTGGGAGAGTCTCCTCCTTGCCCTGCCTCCAGCTTCTGGTGACCTTGTCGGGGTCCTACCTCCACTGCAGGTGAGGTTCCAGGCCCTGAGTCCTGCGGGCCTCCCTGGGCCCAGAGCCCTCTAGCCTCCTGCTTCTCCCAGCCCTGTCTTCCCTTCCGTTGCTCCTGCAGGAGCCACACACCTGATGCCAGCCCCCCTGGGCTCCCCTCCCCTCCCCTCCAGACCCCAGGAGGGCCTTTATTTTCAAAAACAAAGAGAAGCTTCAGATTCTGCCATGATGCAAGAGGGGAAGGGCATTGGGTATGGGTATCAAAGGCAACTACAGGGGCCAGGCCCAGAGTCTGAACATCCCCAGAAAGGCAGGTCCCGGGGCCCAAGAGCAACATCAGTGACCAGGCCTGAAGCCGATTGGGAAACCTCTTCGAGGAGCCCTGGCTTCTGATGGTACCCCAAGTGAAGCTGCCAGGGGTAGCCCCCCAGTCAGAGGGGGGGAGAGGAGGAGGAGGAAGAAGGGGAGGAGGAGGAAGAGGAGGGAGAGGAGGAGGAAGGGGAGGAGGAGGAGGAAGAATAGAAAGAGGAGGAGGGTGAGGAAGAGGAGGAGGAAGAAGGGGAGGAGGAGGAAGAGGAGGGAGAGGAGGAGGAGGAGGAATAGAAAAAGGAGGAGGAGGAAGGGGAGGAAGAGGAGGGAGAGGAGGAGGAAGGGGAGGAGGGAGAGGAGGAGAAGGAAGCAGGATCAGGGCCTTTCCTCTGCCCTTTGGCTGGTGATGCAGCCTTTCCACAACTCCTCCTCTGTCCCTCCCCTGAGAGCTGGGGTGGCCAAGGCTCTCCTGGGCTCCTCCTCAGCCATCACACACAGTCAGACGTGGGAGCTTGTGCCAGCTCTCACACACAGATGTGTGTGGTTACATATCTGCACATGCACGTGCACACACACACACACAACCAGCAGAAGGCAGGCCCAGGCTGAGGTGCTCCTGTCTACACAGCAGGGTGCATAACACTTGGAATACTTGGCAGCCTCTGGGTTGGGGCCTGTGGACCAGGCTTTCTCCTTTTCAATCATAGGAGACACAGTTGGGAGGCTGGGCTCATGTGCCCTCACATCTGTGCAGATGTGCACACGTCCACAACTGGGATGCATCCTCTCCAGGACCCCCCCTGCCCCCAGCTCACGTGTGTCATCTCTGACACTCTTGGTTGGCCGCCTGGGAGGGGGGACCAGGCCCTGGGGAAGAGCACAGATGGGCCAGAGGCGGTGTCCTCCGGAGCATCCTGCAGCCTGGCCGGGCCCTGCGACTAGGCAGGAGGGAGAGACCAGAGTGGGAGAGAAGGGAGGAGAGATGCGTGCTAGTCCTGATTTGTGGGAGTAGGGGACCGAGGGCATGAGGGGACAGGGACCCCCCACTGTGCTCAGCCCCCCCCCCCATTACCTCCTGGGTCCCTCCCCCCAGTGGAGGTGACTCAGCCTCCCCCAGGGCCCAGTTTAGGTCTATTAAGTAGCGGATCGATGGATGGATCCTTTTCAGGATCAATGGCACAAAAGCTGCAGCCTGGGGGCTTCCTGTGGTGACCGAACCCCTAAGCCTGCCTTCCCGGGAAGGGCTGAAAGCAGTAAACGAAAGTGAGGAGAGAGTGCTTTGGAAATGCCCCAGGTGACCCGTGGGAGGAGCCTGCCCTGGCCACGCCCCATCCCTGCTTGGAAGCAGGAGGAGCCCCTCCCACTTTCCGACTCCCTCCCTCCCCTAGTCACCCCCCTCCCCAAAGAGGCAGGCACTCTGGGATCCCCTGAGCCTCCTGCCCACCCAAGTGAACCTCCCCCTAGCCTCTCACCACGCTGGGCCCCACCCAGTGGGGAGGTACTGGGGTAGACGTTGTGAGCTTAACAGCCTAAAAGAATAAACGGGTGGCCGGCATTTTTACTCCCTTCTGAGACCCAAGATGTCTGAGACTGGAGGGAGCTCCGGACCCCAGACTCCAAGCCCACTGTCATCTCCAAGAATGAGGATCCTCTCCCAAATGTGGGCCCTAATGGGGAAGATGGGGGCCACCCCAGAACTCCCACTGCGAGGCTGACCTTTGTCCCCTCAGCCCGGCCACATCTTTCATGACTAAAGAACTCCAGCCTCAGCTGACCTCAGCCTGGCCTCACCCCAGCCCGTAGCCCTGCCCCAGTGCCCACAGTCTGGGGTGAGTCCCTGGGGCCTGGTGGACTGTGAGGCAGGAGGCCCGGCCTCTCATCCCTGTTCTGACTTTTCCCTGTGGGACGGTCCTCTCTCTGGTCCTCAGTGTGACAGTGTGGATGGTCCCTAAGGAGGATGGGGATGGGGCTAGTGCTCAGCCACCAGCCAGGCCGATGCCCCCTCGAGGCAACTCCGTGAAAAAAGAGCGTCCCGGCCCAGGTCACCTCCTCCTGGGAGGCTGAGATTCAGGGCCCTGCTGGTCTTTAGAAGGCACCCATTAGGCACCAGGGAGCTTTGCTGAGCCCTGCCTTCAAGGGGCCTGTCCTCTAGTGGGGGAGATGATGTGCAGACACCTGTGGACAGGTGCGAGGTGTGTGCACATACACAGATGATGTCACACACATGTATGCACACAAACATATAAACATGTTTATTTCAAATAAACTGGAGAGAACAGAAGGAAGGCGCAGTATGAAGCAAGGGCAACCTTAGCTGAGACCAGGAGAGCCAGGAGGCAGAGATGAGGTGGGAAAATGTCTGGAGGGGGGAGATGGGATGTCTGTGTGTGTGTGTGTGTGTGTGTGTGTGTGTGTGTGTGTGTGTGTGTGTAGAAATCTGCAGAGAGGGCAGCTAGGTGGTGCAGTGGATAGAGCACCGGCCCTGGATTCAGGAGGACCTGAGTTCAAATCCGACCTCAAACACTTGACACTTACTAGCTGTGTGACCCTGGGCAAGTCACTTAACCCTCATTGCCCCCCCCCAAAAAGAAATCTGCAGAGAAGCCTGTGAGACGGCATTGCCCAAAACTTGTGCTAATCATTTAATAAGACGGGAAAGCTGGGGGCGGCCAGGTTACGGAGGGTTGGAGTGGGGTGCGAGCTGGTCAGGCTTTAGGAAAATCAAGTCAGCAGTGAAGGAAAGACGGGCATGGAGTGGGGAGAAGAGGAAGGGGCCCTAGGGGTCATAGAGGCTGGGGGCCCCTGGTCCTTGAAGTCTAATTGTGCTTCAATTTAGCAGCTGCTCTAAGGTGCCCAGGGTCTGTGAGCTCAAGACCTAACAAGGCAGTTCACCCATTTTTAATCCGCTCTGTTTCAATTCTGTTCGTCAACAAAAATGGGCTGGGTGCCTCACTGGCAGGGGGTGGGGGGAGGTGCAGTGATGGAGACTGTTCAGACAGGAGGCTGTGGCCCCTGGTCCAGCTCCCTCTAGTTCCTAAACTTAGCTTTGATGTATTTAACCTGAGCACTGAATGAACCTCCTATTAGAGAGTCGGCTCCCTGAGGGCAGGAGCTCTTCAGGGTTTTGGTTTTCCTTTGGTTTTGTCTCTCTGACACATAGAATGCTGGCGGATTTCACTAAAGGCACCCACAGCAACAATTACAACACAAAGTATTCTATGAGGAGGCTATCCTAGGCTGGGGTACGTCCCTGCCGGCTCAGTTGGTCAAGGAGGATGTGGAAGAGTCAAGGCAGGGGGGCAGGTTCCTGGTACAGTAGGTAAGACAGCAGCCCTTGGAGTCAGAAGGCCCTGAGTTCAAATCCAGCCTCAGACACTTACTAGCTGTGTGACCCTGGGCAAGTCACCTCACCCTGATTGTCTCCAACAACAAGGTAGGGGCTTATGGGCACGGAATGTTGCATATACTATCAGACCCATTGATGTTTTGGTTAGTTTTCCTCTCTCCCCTTTCAGCCTTTGTAGTCAGGAGAGGGAAGGGATCTATTCTGAAAGGAAGGTGATGTCAAATTTTAAAAATCAGTTTCTTCTAAGAGTCAAAGGAAGGAGTAGATGCCTTGGTAAGATGGCTGGAGCCAAAGAACATAGTTCTCAATCCCTGTTCTTCCACTTGGAATCACTCACATCTCTGTGCCTCAGCTCCCTGCTCTAAGTGACCCTGGGGGTCTCTCCCAGGGCTAGTTTGGGATCCCAGGAGTGAGTCGAATGAGGAAGTAGCAGATGCTGCCTTGCAGGGAACCGTTGCCCAGTTGAATGGCTTATTAAAGGGATGGTCTGGTAGTGCCCAGAAAGGGAAGCAGCTTTGGGTCAGCTGAGAGTGAGACATGGCCTGCCCCTTCCCCTTAGCTAGGGTTGTTGGTCTGGTGGCTCAGGGGAATCCCCCTCCTATATGCCGGAAGTCGGGTGGGACAGAGACAGCTTTTATGGACAGGATGAATCAGAGATGATCAACTTGTACCTCCCAGTCATGGGGTCCCATCCTCAAGAGGGATAAGAGCTGCAAGGGTCTCAGAGCTGGCTTCCATGTTGGATGAAGAGCGGCTTGTAGCAGTACTTGGGGCGGGGCGGGGGGGGGGGAGGGGGCGCTTAGCCTGGAGAAGGGGAGGTCTGGGTGTGTTCTAACCATGCTCATTATTTCATGCGTTGTCATGGGTGAGAGAGATGATTTGCCTGGTTCGGCTTGGCCCCACGGCAGAACTAAGAAGAGTTCTTAGGGAGAAGTTACAGAGAGGCAGATGTTCCAAAGTGGAATGGGCTGCTTTGAGTGGGAGCGAGGTCTCCAGGGAGAGATCGCTTTTCATGGATGTTGCAGGGAGGATGCCTGCCCAGGTCTAGGCTGGACCAGAGCCCTCTGCTGAAGCATCAGTAACTTTGTTCTTGCATTCAGTCAAGGCGGGAGGTCCAGCGTGCCTATTGCTGCCTATTATCTCAGACCAATGCCACTCCCCCCTTGCCCTTTCCTCTTAGCACTTGGGGGTGGGGCTTGAAGAGACAGTGACATGAAGGCACCGAACAGGAAGTAGGGCCTGGTAATTGGTAGGGTGTGTGTGTGGGGCGGGGTGGGGATGGAACTGGTGTGTGTGTGTGGGGTAAGGTGTGGGCTTTGCAGTGTGGGGGCGTCCATTCCAGAGTGTTGCTTGTCTGTAGCATTCTATTCAGAAAAGTCCCCGGTGAGAGGGTGTATTGTTTCCCCCATTTCACAAATGAAGAAACTGAGGCTCTAATGAGCCAGCAAAGTCAAAGGTGGGATTTGAACCCTGGTCTGATGGCCCTGAGCCCATGCTCTGTCTACAGCATCTCTCTAGACAGGACCAGCTCACCCTCCTGCCTGGGTCTAGGGCTATAGTTTGAGCTGTCCAGTAGAAAATCTGGCACCTCCTTTACACTTAGGCGAGATGGACTGATGAAACCAACTTGGGCCACTCGCTTAGTTGGGAGCTGGGGGTGCTGGTGGCAGGTCAGGCAGATCAGGCCTGAGGAAGGGGGTCGTCCCACCCCACCACATAGGCAGCCCTGATCTCTGTGCCAGGGACTCCATGTGCCTAGCAGCAATTCCTCTTCCATGGCAGAAACTTGGGCCCTCTGGGACCTCCTCAGATTTGCTAAAAGGTGAGTCTTCTGGGCCTAGGAGAAGCAGGGCCCACATTGAGGCCTGAAAGATGTGGAAGAGCAAAAATCTGGGTAGGATTCTTTGCAGAGGTGGGGGCTTATGGGGGTGAAGTTCAACCTTTTTAGGCCTCAGCCCCTGATGGCTGGGGCAGATCCTATCACCGGGTCTCTGGCTCACCTGTCTTACTTTATCATTGGGGTGGCTATGGACCTTCGCCTTGGCGCTTAGGAACAGGACAGGAAGTGTCCTGGTGACTTAAAGGGGAGAAATCACAAGGAAAGGTTGAGAGAGAAGTAGAGGCAGCTGCTGATGTTCCATTATTTTCAGTTGTGTCTGACTCTTTGTTACCTCATTTAGGGTTTTCTTGGCAGAGATCCTGGAGGGCTCTGTCATTTCCTTCTCCAGTTCATTTTACAGATGAGAAAACCGAGGCAGACAAAGTCAAGTGACTTACCCAGGGTCACAGAGCTAGAAGGCCCGATTCAAGATCAGGAATCCTGTGCTCTTACCACTGCAGCACCCTCTAGCTGCCACAGAGAGGCAGCTAGGAGAGGCCAGAGAAGCCTGGACTATGCATGGCTGGGGTAGAGTGAAAGTCCGGGAGCTAAGGGACAGAGGGAGCTTGCCGGGACCTCTGTGTCCAAGTCCTTGGAGGTGAAGGTAGAGGCTGGGTGCTGTGGAGGCTGGAGTACCAGGTGCCGAACTCTGAGAAAGAAGCAGGGATGCCTCAGGGGCTGATGAACAAGGGTGACCAGGATGTGGAGAGGCCGATGCAGACGTGGCGTGGACCTCTGAGCAGGAGGAGGGTCACAGTGTGCCCCCTCCCTTCCTGGCCTAGTGCACTGGGTGCTGGAGAAGGTGGCCAGGGGCGCAGTGTCTCCCAACAGGAGCCAGCTGTTATCGAGGGCCAGAAGATAGGAAAGATTGGGGTCCAACCAGGAGGGCTGAGAAGACAATGCAAGGACCCAATCAGAAGGGAAGACAGGCCAGGCAGGGACCCAGGAGGGATAAGGGTGAGAGATCAGACAAGAGGGAAGAGGTCTTTCCAGAGATTCCAGTCACTGGGATTAGGAGAGGAGAGAGAGAGACTTCTCCATCAGTCAGCTTTCTCTCAAATTGGGGGAAAAGGGACACCAGGACAGGCATCGATAGGCACTTGGAGCCTGGGTCCCCAGGTGTCTGGCTGAATCCACCTTGCACTGGGTGCCTGGTCCCTTGTCTCATTCCAAGATGGCAGGAGATAATGTACAACCAGAAGCTGGCCACACACGAGGCTCGTGTTTGGCCCCGGTTGGGCTATGGGACACTTCAGCCCCTGAGGCCCTGCTCAAGAGAGCCCTGGGGTTTGAGGTGCTGTGGCAGAAAACTCCTGGGGCCCAGGGGCCTGGAGGCCAACAATTGGCACAGGGGCCAGTGGCTTGAGAGAGCCAAGGCCTTGTTTTTGTTTTTTTTTTTTTAGTGAGGCAATGGGGATTAAGTGACTTGCCCAGGGTCACACAGCTAGTAAGTGTCAAGTGTCTGAGGCTGGATTTGAACTCAGGTCCTCCTGACTCCAGGGCCGGTGCTCTACCCACTGCGCCACCTAGCAGCCCTGAGCCAGGGCCTTGTTATTCTCATTTAGCATGATAAAGGAACATGGGGGAGCAGTGATTCCAGACAAGTGCCTGGTGCAGAGGAGGGGTCCCCAAGCCCAGCCGCTCACCAATGCCCACTGAAGCCCTTGCTCTTTATGGATCTAGAGCTGGGAGGGATCTCTGAGGCCAAAAAGTCTAACCCTCCTGTTCTGCAGATGAGGGAACTGAGGCAGAGCTATTTAAGACCTTGCCCAGTCACCCAGCTAGCAAGTGTCCAAGGCAGGATTTGAATTCGGTCCCCTTGTCTCCCAAGTGCTGTACTTTATTCACTCTGCCATAGTCTTCTCAGCCAGGGCACCTGTGCCCTGGGCTTGGGTTTGTGGTGCTGTTCTGGGCACATTCCCATCTCTCCCTCCTCTTAGGCTTCAAGGGGGAAGCAGGAGGAGCCAAGAGGAGGCTGAGTGTGAATGAGATGGAGAAGACTCCTGGGTTGGCTTTCCTGGCCTCATCCCACCACCTGCAGGCCAGAATGGAAAATGCAGCCTGCTTGGGGCCTGCTCAAAGAGGCCTTTGGTTCCCGGGAGCACTGCCTCTGTTTTCCCTCCCAGGGGTCTCCACTAACATGCCTGTTCCCTAGGATGGACCTTACAAGTGCAGAGATATGAGAGGTGGAGGCCAGGGAGCCTGCACCCTGACTGCCCAGGGGAAGGAAAAACTAATTTCCTTTGACCTAGAGATACCACTACTGGGCCTATATCCCAAGGAGATGACAGGAGGAGGTAAGGCTAAACAAATCGTAGCAAGTGAGTGTCTCGGAATAGTCTCCCACCGTTAGGAAATGAAATAGTCTCAGAGGGAAGTGACCCAGACTGAAGGGAAGACAACCAGGAGGAAGTTATGCTAGGACGTTATAGGAGAAAACAACACTGTACACCCCGCCAAAACCCCAAAATGAATCGACGCAATCAACACGACTCCAGAGGCCCTGGGACGAAGCCCATGACCAATCATCTCCTCCTACCAGAGATAGATGGACCCCAAACAGACGGGGACATGCGTTTCTGGACATGGCCTAGGTGGGAATCCGCACGTGCAGACAAATTTATCAGGGAGCTTTTCTCTTTTTTACATTGTTTAATGCTGGCAGGGAGGGAGGGGAGAGATGAGAGGGACAGAAAAAACGCTTATTACTTGGGGGAAAGTGGCGCTAGAAGGGAGAAGAGACAGGCAGCACAGCGACCCGGCTGCTGGCCCCGATGGGGGGGAGCGTCCTGTGCAGAAGCAGGCTTCCCTTGCCTGCCCAGTGGAAATATCAGATGACGTGACACCTCCTCACACTGTGATCCAGCCACACCGACTTATTTGCTGTTCTCCACAAGCCTCCATCTCCTCTGGTCATTTGGACCATCTCCCTGGACTGGAACGCTCTCTCCCCTCACATTTTTGTCCCTAGCTTCCCTCAAAATTTTCTGCAGGAAGCTGTCCCCATTCAGGCTACCCTCGATTATTAAGTTGTGGGGGGGGGGCGTCATTTTTCAGTGGTGGCTTTTTCATGACCCATTTGGGGTTTTCTCGGCAAAGATGCTGCAGTGCTTTGCCATTTCCTTCTCCACCTCATTTTGCAGATGAGGAAACTGCGGGAAACAGGGTGAAGTGACTTGCCCAGGGTCACGCAGCTAGGAAGTGGCTGAGGCTGTATTTGAACCCAGGAAAATGTCTTCCAGACTCCAGGACCGGTGCTCTATCCGCTGCGCCACCTCGCTGTCCTATACAGACATACATACGGAACATCGCTATACATTATTTTTTTATTTTTTGCAGGGCAATGGGGGTTAAGTGACTTGCCCAGGGTCACACAGCTAGTGTCAAGTGTCTGAGTCCGGATTTGAACTCAGGTCCTCCTGAATCCAGGGTTGATGTTTTTATCCACTGCACCACCTAGCTGCCCCCTACATTTCGACCAGTAGCTTCTTGGGAGCAGGGACTGTCTTCCTTAGTTGTGTGCCCATAGTTTAGCTTAGTGATTAATAAATACTCATCAAGACCCGGGGTCAGGACACGCTGTTGTCAGGTGTCAAAAGGGCCGCCATGGAGTTATTTACTCTGCTCAGTCGCGTAGCGCAGGAGAGCTAAAGGTGGCGGATGGGAGTTACAGGGAGGCCCACTGGTGACTGTTAAACACCAGCTGTCCATCCCAGAGGTGATTCCCCCCAGCCTTTGAAGCACAGATTGCATGAGCGCTCAGGGGACCTTGGGGGTTTCTGGGCCCTCTGAGGTGAGGCACTGCCAAGCTTGATTCAGTCTCAGATTCTTCTTCCACACACGGCCCCTTCAGGCTGACCATGCTCGGCTCCTTTGTCTGACCCTTGTGTGGACACCCTGTCCTGGCCACATGCCAGCTTATCAATGTTTTTTTTTTTGGCTGGGCAATGGGGGTTAAGTGACTTGCCCAGGGTCACATAGCTAGTAAATCAAGTGTCTGAGGCCGGATTTGAACTCAGGTACTCCTGAATCCAAGGCCGGTTCTTTATCCACTGCGCCACCTAGCCACCCCTTATCAATGTTTTTAAACCAGGTGGAGCACCACCAGAGAGGCCCATCACACCCCTGCCCTGGCCACTTCCCACCTGAGCCCAAGACCACATCAGCCACTTTGGGGGCAGTTGCCTCATGCTGGGCTTGGGGGACACTAAACATCCTCGCCCCCAACCTCTGTCCCAAGGACTAGCTGACTCCCTGCCTCTCTCCCTCCTCACCTCAAGCATACGAACTCTCCCATTTATCCTGTTCCATTTCATCTCCTCAGCATCTTTTTGGACCTTTCTTTTGACTGTTTTAGCAAACCTACCAGGCCTCCATCCCCTGTGCCTTCTCAGGTCCTTGATCTCACAGCTGGTTGGCTCTGCTGCCCCCTCCCCTCCCCTCATCTGTATTTTCTGCCTCTGGATTCTTTGTGCCCGTTTGGTCCCATAGCATCCTTTGATAACCGAAGCCGGGGGCTTGCCTGGCCCTTAATGGGGGCACGGATGCCCCCAGGAGACTTTGGGGAGTGACCCATCTAAGGAATTAGAGGAGCCATGGGCTGATACTGGGACAAAAGAGGAAATGCATCTACAGCCCCTGAAGTAGAGAAGGTGGGAAAGGGGATGAAGGCTGGTGGGCTGGCCCCAAAGGGAAGCATGAGCTCCTGGGCCTCTCCCATCACCAGTACTGGGGCAGGGGGCTCCACAGACCCGAGAGGGCAGAGCTCCTTGGGGCCATCTGGATTATTCTGTCCCCTTGTTCATGGGAGCACCTGGAATCGTGTGCTCACCACATTGTGTCTCTAGCCCCCGGCCCTGGGTGGGGTGGGGTGAGTGGGGACGGCCTGGCCAGGCCACAATGCTTTGTGCCACCAGCCAGATTCTGATGTTCCCGTGATAACTAGCCTGGAGGCAAAGCAAGCCACGGAGGTGAGAGCAGGCCTCGCGGTGCACCATGGAAAGGGCCGGGTTTATGTCCTGTCTCTCAGCAGTGCACCCACTGGACACCTCCGCCTGGACACACTCGCCCCGACGCTCCTTCCATACCCACCTCCCCCCTCGGCCCGAGCGCCTGCTGACCCCCCCATCTCTGCCCCCAGAGACCCTATTCCCACTTCTCCCTTCTCGGGGCCTGCAGTTCTCTAGGACAGTTTGGGGGGCCAGCTTTCCCCCACTGGTGGGATACCCAGCTCAGGTTAGCCAGTGTAGGCCCCCATGGGGCCAGCCTCCCCCAGACCTGCCCATTCAGAGAGGGCCCAGTCCACCATTTAAAACAATCTCCTTTACTCTCAGACAGACTGATGGCTTCAGTGTCAAGGCCCATGGGAAGACTCCAGGAGCCAGCTGGAGAAAGGGCCAGGGCTCTCTGGGGAGACAGCGAAGCAGAGCCAGCTGCTTCTGCCTCAGCCCCCCTGGCCCTGGCCCTTAGCAGGAGGGCCCAGGAAGGGCTGCCCAGCCTATGGGGAGCAGGCAAGGGGGTCCGGTTTGTGCTTGGCTGAAGCTCCCTGCTTTGAAACGGGATGAGGAAAGCAGAGGGTTGGCTGGGCCCCAGGCCCCTGCCCCTGCCCTTTACCTCAGCTGCGCCAACAGAAGCCTTTTCTGGGGAGGGGGTGACGTGGGAGCCCTGGGAAGGGGCAGGAAGCTGTATAGAGGGAGGGGCCACCCCTGTGGGCTGCTGTCACCAGGCCCGCCCCTCCTCCCGACAATTGTCAGGGTTCAGGCTCCTGGGGACAGTGGTCCTTTGGAAGAAGGGGCTCTGGAGTGCTGAGCTGCTGGGAAACCCTCCCCCAAGAGAGGCAGGGCCTGCACGGCCTCTCCTGGAGGCCTTGGCTGTTCCCAGGGGCCCCAGGGAAAGAAGGGGCTGGAGGTGCAGGCTCCTATTCCTCTGGGCCCAGCCCCCAAGGGAGCAAGGCGTGGGCCTCCCTCTACCCTCCAGCCCAGAGCTCAGAGGGGCCAGGGCCTTAATACTGACGGGCCAAGAAGGCTTGGCAGGTGTGGGCAACCTCTAGTCCTCCCCCAAGGGGGTCTCTGGAGTCCAGAAGTGCAGGGCCATCTCAGGGGTGCCGCAGGACGGCCTGCAGGTCATCGGGCAGGGAGCCAATGACGGTGTCAATATACAGAGTCACCCGCTGCAGCGTCTCCTCCTTCACCGGGAGCCGGTGAGCCTGAGCCTGGATCTGGGGAGAGGGAAGGGATCCCTGCTTTGTCTGCACGGAGCCCCAGGCCTCCCAAGGTCTAGACTTCTTGGGACCCGAGGATGGGGCTGGCTACTCAGGACAACAGGAAGTACAAACATGACAGGCCTTGGCACAGTGGAGAAGGCCCCGAGGTGGCTGGAGGGAGAGATGGCCTGTTCTGGGCTTCCCCCATCCCCTTCAGGGCTATGTACTGATGAGGGGGAAAGGAAGATGGGGAAAGAGAAAGAGGAAAGGAGGGGAGGGAGAGAGGAGGGAGGGAGGGAGGGAGGAGAGAGAGAGGGAGAGAGGGAGGGAGGGAGGGAGGAAGGAGGGAGCTCGCTCACTCACAAGTTTTTCTCGAAGCTTCAGGACCAGGTCGACAATCTCCACCTCAGACTTGTCCTTCATCCAGGTCAGGATGTTCTGCAGGGAGCAGACAAGAGGGCTATCTGGCCTCTGCCAGGCCCGGGCCCTTCCTGGGTCGCCGCCTTTCACCTTGCTCCCCAACCTGTGGCCTGGCCAGGCCTGGCCCTGCCCACCCAGCTCCACCCTGAGGGCTTTCTTTTCTGACATCAAATGTCCCCATTTGTTCCTGGCTCTGAATGTCTCGGGGGACAGTCGGGCTTGCCCGTCTTCTCCACCGAAGGCTCCCTTCATGTGGCCTCCTCTTGGGTTAGCCTCCCTTCTCTGCCTTTCCTGGATCCCTTCAGAGGCAAGGGGCCCCTTGGGGCCTGCTCATTTGGCAAGTTCTGCAGGCTGTGCCCTCCGTCCTGGTCCTGCCCACACAGAGAACACGAGGGGCCCCAAATATAAGCTTTGTGGCGTTGCCATTCTGGCTTCAGGGGTACCCAGACTCCTCCCTGCACCTCATCAGCTGCCAAAGCTGGGCACTGTTCCCTCTGGGACATCCCTCTCATCTGACCTCCTCCGCCCCCCTGCCAAGTGATTTTCCCTAAGGACTGACCATGTCAGGCTCCTACTCAAGAAGCTGCAGTGACTCCCCACTGCTTCTAGGGCCAGCCCCCGGGTTGCTTTTTTAGCCCTTCACATCCTGGGCCCAAGCAAGCCTTCTCTGTGATGGGCCCACTGGCCACCGTGGTCCCCTCACACCTCACTGTGCTTAGAAGGCTCTCTCCTCCCCTCCATTTCAGGCCCCCCCTTCTCCAGAGGCCTTAGGGATCTTCCTCCCTGAGGCCTGAGGCCTGGCTCACAGCAGGTGACTGATAAATGCTTGGCCAACAGTGGCTAGTGGCATCTCGCCGCTCTGCCAGCACCGGAACCCTGTTCCAAGCACTCCCCAAGCCCTCCAAGGCCAACCTAGGTGCCCCGATGTCCCGCGCCGGCTCCACTCACCGCTTCACAGATCACCTCCAGGTGTAGAGCCTCCAGCTTCTGCGTCATCTCCCTGTGCCGCTGCCGGTACCAGCCATCAAAATTGGGAGACTTGAAAAACCGCCTGCCAGGAAAGCGATGACCCCCGGGGGTCAGGCCCCAAGACCCCACAGCCCAGGGCCGCTCTCACTCTGCCAAGGATTAGGGGAGCTCTCACACAGGCAGCCCGGCCAGTGCCTTGCCTACTGGAGTGGTGGGCACAGCCCCGCTGGCGCCTTAGCTCATGGCACCAGGTCACAGCCGGCAGGCTAGACCTCTTACGGCCCCAGATGGGCCTAGAGTCAGAGCTGGAAGGGCCAGCCAAGGTTTATGCAAGCTGACTTCCCCTCATGCAGAAATCCCTGAGAAGTGACCAGCCAGCCCCTGCCGGGGCCTGCTGTGGGACACTCCCTTGGTGTGGACGTAGCAAGGCCGGGGCTCAGACCCGGCACTGCCATTTCTGCTTGGGCAGAATGGGAATGACATCACCCCTAGTGCCCACCACCCAGCAGGCCTATTGGAAGACTCCATCCAGTGTCTCTGCCCATCCTCACTGATCTGATTCCACTGCCTGTCTCTGGAAGGTCCCTGGATTCTGCCCTCTGGGGCCATGCAGAGTACGCTCAGCCTCTCCTCCACGACACCTCCCACAGACGTCAAAGACAGGGATTCTCCTCCCAGTGAGTTTTCCATTCCCCAAGCCTCCACCTGCCCCCAGCCCTGCTGCTCCCCTACCTGTACAGGCCTAGCCAGTCACCCTTGAGGACACAGGTAAGCTGGGGGCCAGCATGCTCCAGGGTCTTCAAGAAGTCATCCTGGCGGAAAGGACGGATCTGGGGGGGTGTCTGTGGCAGAGAGCAGCTCTGAGAGCTAGGCCCAGGGGCCTCCTTGTGGGGAGAGGGCCCCATACCTGGCAAACAACCCGTTGGCCCTCTGAGCTGTAAAAGGCTGAGCCACAGACCCCGTGGCTGAGGAGGTTAACCTGGGGCAGGGAGCCGCCCCTACAATGGGGCAAGCGCTCAGACTCACCTTCCAGGGTGTGACTGCCCTCTGCAGGGGCATCAGGCTTGTCATGTAGTGTTCCTGAGGAGTAGGGAAGCCCCAGTCACAGCTAGGCCAAGGACAGGCGGCTGGCTCCCGAGTGGGCAGCCGTCCCTGGATGCTAGAGCCTCCCTCTCTCCAACTACCCCCATTTATTGTGTGGAGACTGAGCCCCTGATGCATCTTTCCTGGTTGGACAGGAGCTCCCCAAGCACAGGGGCTGTTCTGGCCTTGCCTTGCACCCCCACAGCTTTCTGGCATACACTAAGTGCCTAAACAATGCTTGGTGTTTGTCGCATCACTGGGCTCTCTGTGTCTCCCCCTTTCAGGCCCGCTCCCGAGCCCCACTCAGATACCCCAGTTTTGGAGACGCCGCTGGCGCCTCACCAGGGGGATGATGAAACTCTGCGTGAGCTCTAGGAGATGCCGTCGAAGCAGAGCGCTCTGCACCTCGGAAGGCCGCTTCCTCTGGATGCCCTGCAGGGAGACAGTGCCCAGGACACCTTCTTCCTGCTGCTGGCCCTCAGACAAGGGGCGAGGACGCTCAGGGCACAGGGGCCACTCACCTTCAACAGCCTCTTAATGAGCGTCTTGTCCTTGTGCAGGTAGGTTTTGTAGGAGGTGTAGAGTCCTGAGGGAGCAAAGGCGCATTCTGTGTGCTTGCCAGGGCCAGCCCCAGGTACCCCAAGGCCAAAGCGCTTCCCCACAGCAGGCTGGGGAGAGTCTGGGAGGTGAGGGGGGCCTGTCTCTCCAGGCCGGGCAGGCCAATCAGCTCTCCGGGGGTCTGGGCCTGTCCTGGAGCTGGCTCTATCCCATAACCCCCGAGGTCCTTTCTCCTCACCTGGCTTGGTGTCCAGGGTCTTCAACTTGGTGAGTTTCTTCATCTTCACTTGCTTGGGAAGGTCCCCTGTAGGAAGGGAGGCCCGCTGAGCCAGGTCTGTCAGGGAGGCCCCCACCTGGCAGTTGGCCAGGAGGGGGAGGACCTGCTGTAGCCCTTCCTTGTCCGTCCCCACATCTGGGGCTCTCATGGTGGCGCAGCCTTGCTCCTCGGCCTAGGAGGCCAGGAGTGGCACGAAGAACCACACTGGACATTCAGAGATGCCTCTTTCTCCCTGGACTGTGGACATGGGGCAGACTGCCCTGGGGTGGCCGGGTCCCAGTGTCTGAAGAAGCCCAGCCTCACTAGTTTTCTCTGGAGAGAAAGGCCAGGGGAAGGGCTCAGGGAATCCCCCATTCCTCCCCCTTCCCCATTGCCCCAGAGCACAGTCTAGGGAGTGAGATCCACTCTCCCTCCAGCTGAGTTTAAGATAGTCCTTGGCTCCCTATTCCCTCCCAGCTGTGGGAAGAGATAACCCCGGAGCACATCTGCCAGCTTACACTGTCTCCCTCCCTCTGCTCACACAGCTGAAGGCCTCCTGCTATGAGCCTTACCTGACATTTTGAGCTCTCCGACCCGGAGGATGTGTGGCCAGTGCTGAAGAGTTTTGATAAAGAAAGGATTTGTGACCCCCAGGACAACATTCGGTCTAGGGAAAAAGAGAAGAGGGACGAAGGAAGGGAAGGAGCGAATCAGAGGCAGAGGAAGACAGGAGGCTGAAGAGAAGGGAGGGCCAGCATGAGCCTGACTGCCTTGCCCCATTACCCGAGGGCCTGAGGACAGGGAGGGGGCACTCACGGGGCCTGCGTGCGGGTGGTGTACTCCTTGAACTCGCTGTCATGGATGGTGAAGTAGGGCCGGTAGTCACAGCAGAATTTAAGAGGAGTCAGACAGCTGCAGGGAGAAGGTAGAACACAAGGGGGCCCAGTGGGCCTTCGGGCCACGCTGTTAGGACCTGGGCCCTGGATCCAGCACCTGGAGCCCTGAGACTTAGGGAAGCCAGGGCCTGAGCCCCTCAGGGACCAGGGGGCTCTGTCAGGGTTTGTGTGGCCGGGCCAGCAGAGGCCTGGATGGGCACTTCCCAATAGTGCCGGCCTGGATGGCACAAAATGGGCTGGGAGGTGAGCCAGGCCAGGCCACTGAGAAGGGGCAACGGTCTCTGGAAGGAGCGGGGAGGCTCAGCACAAAGCAGCCCCTGGGCCCCCTGGGAAGGCCCTGTGCTCGACACAGTTGCTTGACTGACAACAGAATTCATGGGCTCCTGGAGCTGCTCATCACCTCAGAACTCATCCAGCTACTTTAGAGGTCAGGAGAGTTGGGCCCCTCAAGGCTGAGTGACCAGGCCTGGCTGAGGTCCCCTCTTGGCCACAGCATGTCCCTGGGCAGATGCTATCCCACCAGTGAGGACAGGGCCCCATCTGATCCTCACGATGTCCCCCTCTAGAATTAACTCTACTTTAGAGATGAGGACGCTGAAGCTCAGGGGGTGAAGAGGCAGCCCCCCTGCATCCCCCCACCCCCCGAACACCAGGCAAACGAGAGGGATGGCTGGAGGGTGGGCCTGACCGTGGTCCTGGAGTGGGGGAGGGCCAGGCCCGGGAACCCTAACCTTGGGGTGTCACCCACCTGGTCAGAGCCAGCACCATCTCTGATGAGACAGTGGGAGACGGTGCCATGACAACCAGGGGCTCCCCCAGGAGCATCAGCTCCCACAACAGCTGGATGTGAATCAGCACAGGCTGGAAACACCTGTGGGCAAGAGGAGGTGGCAGCGAGGGGTCAGCAGCCACCAAGGGAAGGCCTGCCCCGCCACTCCCTGCTGAGCTGCCACTGAACTGGCCGGCCTCGGCAGGCTTCTCCCAAGCTCCAGCTGCAGCGTGCTCTTCTCCTTCTCTAAGTCATGACGATGGACTCACAAGGCCTGGGGACCCGAAGGTTCGTGGGCACCATCAGAGGGTCTCTGATGGGCAGAGCTGCTGCCCCGGCTCAGGGGGATGGGCGCTGCTCTCCACATGGAGGATCACAGCTGGCAGATGGGACCCCACGGCCTCCCTCTCCCACAGGACACCCCCTCCATTTCAGTTCTTAACATCACGAGAACTACTGCGATGTCATTATCTCCATGGTCACTATGTATTTATTCTGAACTTCTCCTGTGGAGTGCACAGACTGCCTCAGACTGCCCGCCCAAGGGGTCCAGGACAGGCAAAGGTGAAGAGGCCTCGACCTACAAGGAGCTTGGGCTTGAGTCGTGGCTTCTCACAGGGAGGCGACGCCGAGGTGTGAAGCTTTTCCCTGGGATGGGATGATGCATGTCCTCACAGGCAGATCTGAGTGCAGCCCGGAGCCCCTGCTGACCCTCCAGGACCGCTCCTGTCCCTAGGCGGCCGTGCTGAGGCTGTGCTCATACACGTCTGTTCCAGGGGTGGGCAGGGAGGCCGTCTGGGGCAGAAATGACCAATTCTCCCTCTGCTGGGCAGCTCTCTCCTGCACCCTTTGGCCTACTCACCCATGAAGCAGAAGAAGGAAAGACACAGTGAATCTTCTTTCCCTCACAAAAAGAACCCCAACTTCCCAGGCCTGAATGCAGGGAGAGGAAAGGCCGGAGCCAATGAGTTAGCAGCCTTGGGTGGGCTCAAGAAGCAGCATCCAAGCCTCCTTGAGCTCTGCTACCTGGACTGTTGGGGGGAAGCTCTGGTGTGCCCAATTCCCTCCGACAGGGAGGGAACCCTGTTTCTTCTCTGAGGACCAGAGACTGCAGGCATGATGGGAGGCAGGGAAGAGACTGTTCATAGCACCATCTGAACCACTCAAGTCATTGGCAGTGCCATCTCTCAGCCCCCAGGCCAGGAGGTAGGCCCACTGACAATCCCTTCTCCACCCCCTCCCTAAACACAGGCTGGGCTTCCTCTCTCAGCTGAGCTAGTGTCCAGGGCGTGACGGCTGGGCTTACGACTTCCCGGGAAACTTCTCCCCACACAAGGCAAAAGGTGGCAAGGGAGAGGGGAAGGTGGTGGGTGTGGCCAACAGGCACTCCCCATGAGGGCCAGCTCTGAGTCCAGCATCTTTGTTGAGCTGACAGCTCTGGGCCTTCCCCGAGGCCTTTCTTCTGGGCCTCCAAGTCAGAGGCGCTCCCCAAGCTCCCCATGCTGCTCTCCAGGGTCACTCATGTCCTGGGCACCAAGTCCAAGGAAGCCTGTTTCCCTTCAGCCGCATCCGCTCCCATTGGTCAACTTCACCTTCATGAACCTCTGCTCTCCTGCTCAATTTGTGGTTTCAGTTCTCCGGACGCCTTTGGTTTTATATGAGGTGCTTCCAAATGTGAGCCCGTCTTTGTGTGCTCAGATATGACCCCTCCTTTGTAGCAAGGACCAGTTAAAAAGTCCAACCCAAGCAATTCCCAGGGAGATTGCTTCTGATGGCGCACAAAACACCCTCCACCCACAGTGCCCAGGCCCCTACTGGTCCAATGAAAGGAGGGAGGCGTGTTTCCTTGTCTCTTCTCACTCTTCCTACACCCGATCCCTAAATAAACATCTTCCTGTGGGACCCGTGAGGACCCCATGGTACCATCTCCTCCCATGCTGCTGCTGGGGCTGGTGGCAGCAGCGGCAGCAGCAGCACCTTTCTACGTTTCTAAAGTGTTACTGGATCTCATTCTGGGAGGTGGGTGGGCTTCTGATCTCACAACTTCTCTCCCAACATCCAACCCACAATCCCTGGGATCTAACGGGTGGAAGGGCCTCTCAAAGACCCTACTTGACCAGGAATCCCTTCTACATCATCCCCAATTAGAGGCCGACCCCAGTTCTTCTTGAAGACAGGCCTCCAAGCAGGAGAAGAACCTTGCCACTGGGAAGTGTTCCTGACACCCAGACAAATCTGCCTTGCTTCCACCCTCCCCACCCCAGTTCTGCCACTGGGGTCAAGCCACAAAGCGGGTCCCTGAGTGTAGCTCCCCTGAAGTCCTTTCTTCTCCAAGCTAAACAGGAAATCTCAGAGTTACAAGGGAGCTGGAGGCACTGTAGCCCAATCCATACCTTTTGTTAGAGCCTACCAGACCAGGGTCCCCCAGCATGTGCCTGAAGGTGTCCAGGAAGGCACGAGCCCTTGAGAACAGAACGGAGGTGGCTCATTCCACTCCCACATCCCTCACTGTTGGGCTATTTCTCCTGACAGCCAGCTGAAATCTGCCTCTCTGCCACGCAGAGCTGGCACTGAAAGCCTTAGTGAATTTCTCAGACTCTGCCAGGTTAGCTCTGATCAAGGGCACATGTCCCTTTAATGTCACACACAGAGTGTGACTGATCCACCAGTTTGTACACACCTTCCTGGATGCGGACCTCATGAGGGGTGACGGGAAGCACAGAACAAAATGGATGGAGAGACACAGAACAGAGAGAGGCCACACAGAGACCTTCAAGGGGAAGCCCTTCCTGGGGATCAGAGCTGACAAAGGCCCTGGTGGAGAGGCCCACGGGAGGCAGACCAGGCGAGCCAGCGAAGGAATGAGCCGGTGCTGAGGACGGACCACCACCCACAAGAGGGGTCAGCACTCCTGCTTTCCCTTGTGCATGTGGGGGTGAAGCCGAGGTCACAGAACACGCCGCACGGTCTCTGCCAGAGACCTGCTGAGAAGGGGAGGAGAGCGCTCTATTTCTGGGCATTTCTATCAGGTTCAATAAAGCCCGTCTAGGGCATCTTCACTAAGTCTCTCACTATCCTGGCCACCCCCCAACCTGTCCAAGTCTTTCCCAAAAAATGGAGTGGCCAAAGCACTCCCCTCCCTCTGAAGGCAGCATCTCCTCTGGGGCTGCCGGCTCAAGACCAGTGGCTTAGACTGAACTTTAAGGCCACTCTGACCCCCAGATCTTCCCCCCAGGCTGTGCCTGTGCTGGTGATGTGCTGAGCCCTTGGGAGAGAGCTTTATGCTTCTCCCTACTAAACGTCATCTCACTGGATCTGGCCCATAGTGTCAGACCTGGGCTCTGTCCTCCAGAGTGTCTGATGTCTCTCCCAGGCAGGCCTTCACCTATAGCCAGGGAAAAGGCTGGCTTAGCTAATGGCCAAGGACACACCCCTCCGTGTTCCACCAGAGGACTCCCCCCTGGCTGACACGAAGCCATTTATGGCTGCTTCACAGGCCTGGCTTTAGCTGGTTCCAAAGACACTGGACAGTATTCCTGATGAACTCCAGTCTTTCTGTCTCAAGTATGGAAAAATCTCAGTCCTGGGAGCTATCGTGTCACCCTCTTCTTATCAAAGGAGGAAAGTCCAGTGTGACTTGTTCTTGATGAAGTCAGGTGCTTCCCTTTCACAGGGCTCCCCATTACTCTCCTTAATGAGAAAACGTACTCAAGAAGTTCAATGGAAAGGGAAGTCAAGTTCATGCATTGAGACTGAGTGGGCAGGTTTGCCCTTCGCCAGGCCCGTGCATATCTTCCAGAGGTCAGTGGCTGCCATCAGCGATGACCTTGTGTGCCAGTTGTTCCACTGACCCCAAGTAGATCTAGAGATCTGAGTTTGAGGAGCATCACGGCCAGGCCACTTGACCAGCTTCTCACTTATACTGGGTGTCTGTTCCCTGCTAACAACTTTTGTTCACCCCTTTCACTGCACAGACTCCCCCTCTTTGGAAAACAAATAAGAGGGGGGTAGGCAGCTCAGCCTCCTCATCATTCATTCCCTGCTGGAGGAGAGTGTCGCCCCTCCCTCCACCCTGATTCCCTACCCACGGGTCTGGGGAGCAGCTAGGTGGTGCAGTGGATAGAGCACTGGCCCTGAAGTCAGGAGGACCTGAGTTTAAATCTCACCTCAGGCACTTACTAGCTGGGTGACCCTGGGCAAGTCACTTAACCCCAACTGCCTTAAGACATCTAGGGCCATCTCCTGTTGTCCTGACATATATCTTGCCATTGGACTCAGATGGCTCTGAAGGAGAGAGTGAGACCTTGCACAGCCCTCCCGCACTTAAATCCAATTCAGTACAAGTCATGACATCACCTGATGTCACAGTTCTCTTTGAGAACGAAGGACGAACAACCACCACCCACAAGTCTACAATAGCACTTGTCACCAGGCCCCTCCTTACTTAAGTCCTCTAAAGCACGAGCCACACACTCGTGTGCTTGGTGACATTCCCTTGCCCTCACATCCCCTCCATCGACCAGCTGCCCAGCCTGACTGGCACAGGCCTTTCCTCTCCATTCCCACGGTCACTGCCTGCCACACTTTGGCTACTCCTTCCTTCCTACCTGGACAATTGTAACGTGACCTCTAACCAGTGCTCCTCCTTCCCCAACCCACTGAATTCACTCCTCTAAGACAAATCTGTCTAGTGCCTGCCTCACGTTGGCGACTGCTCTGCTCAAACGCTTCCACGGCTTCTTTCTATGGGAATACAAATGGCACTGCTTAGCTCGGCCCTCCTAGCCCCTTGGGATCTGGCCCAGCTTTCTCCCCAACGGCTGTGGTGCCAAACCAAATGTGCCCGCTAACTGTGGCTACCCTCCTGGACGTCCTGGCATACCTTGGGCTTTCCCACTGTTCTAGCTTGCTTACAGCTTTTTCATGATCTGGAAAAAACGATCTCTTCATGTCCTTGCCTCCTAGGGTCACATCTACTCTTCCAGGCCCACGTCCAAAGGTACCCTCCCCTAAAGTGTTCTGTGTTTCCCCAGATTCTGAGTACTCTGCAATGCTCTGGTGTTGCACTAGGCCCCTCCCTAATCAGGCTACCTGAGCAAAGGGGCCTCAATCCTAGTCCCCTCCAGCTCCTGCACACAGTGGGTACCATTCCAATGGACACTGGCTTAGCGAACACTTACAAAAGTGATCCATTTTCTAAACTCTTACCTGAAAAGATCCAGCTCATTAACACTGGAGAGAACTAGCGGCGCAGGAAGCAGGTTCTGTGTGGAAGAAGGAAAACTGAGAGTCAGCATTGGCCCCAGGACTGGCCCAGGAAGCCTCAGCTGGGAGCCCAGCCAGGAAGAACGGCAGAGAGCAGGGAAAGCAGCTCCAAGAGCACCCAGGGCCAGGTGAGCATTTGGGGCATGAGGAGCAATAGCCCCGAGATCTCAGCTCTACATAGTTTGAGAAGGAGCTGTGTGTGTGGTGTTGCATAGGGGTGGCGTGTACGTGTGTGTGATGTGGCGTGTATGTGTGTGTGGTGTTGCGTAGGGGTGGCATGTACGTGTGTGTGGTGTGTACGTGTGTGTACGTGTGTGTGTGTGTGTGTACAGGCATGCACACAAGCACATGAGGCACACATGGCTCTGGAGATGGGACCAAAGGAAAAGGGAAATAGCTCGTTTGGGGCCTCTCACCTCTTGGTTAAACTGCTTTACAGGGCTTGACTCCAACTTGTCTACCCGGGATGGGACTCGTACCTGGAAGGGGGAGGGTTAGGGTGAAAGCAGTTCTGTGGCCCAGTGCAAGGCGGCCCTCCCCAGGCCCAGCCTCATATCTCCGCCATGGCCGCAGCAGCTAGTTCCGACTTGACCAGAAGCCTAGAGTGGGAGGGGCCTTTAGAGGTCATCCAGTCAAACCTCCTGCCCCCAAGCCAGTGAGGGGAGATGCAGCCTTGGCTTGGACCCTGGCAATGGTGACCCTTCCAAAGCAGCCAAGGAAGTCTCTCTGCATGCTCCGCCCAGCATGCCCCGTGCCGTGCCCTGTCCCATGCCCTGTGCCGTGCCCTGTCCCGTGCCACCAAGCATGCCTAGCACCCTAGTCTGGATGGAAACTTTCCTTGCACTGCCATTGCAAACTCCCAGCCAGGAGACTTCCTCCACGCCAAAGCAGACCACGGGCCCTCGGTCAGCATTCCTACTGCCACTGCCTGGTCACCAGGTCCTCTGAGTCCGAGGCCGGCCTTCCTGATCATTGTACGGACTCACAAAGAGCCGGCCTTCCTTAAACCTTCCAGAATGTCATGGGCACTTGTGTGAGCAAAGCTCCCCAGCCCCGAACTTGGGGGTTTTACTTTCTGGACTGACATGTCAGAGTTGTCAGAGATTCCCCTTCACTTTCCCAATTTCTCCCGGTGAGACCTTCGGGAAGCTAATTTGCTGTGCAGGGTCTCAGCTCACCCCCCCTCCCCCCCAGCTTTGGATTGGCACTGTGGCCTCAAATAACGACATCACTTCACTGCTGTCTGCCTCGGTTTCCTCGTCTGTGAAATGGGGATAACTACAGCACCTACCTCCCAGGGTGGTTTGCTTTGCAAACCTTGAAGCATCATATCAATGCTAGCTGCTGTTAGCAGTGTACTTGGAATAAAGAGAAGCCCCGGTTCAGATCCCACTTCTGACTTGAGCTGTGTGACTATGGGCAAAGCCCAACCTCTCTGGGTGCCAATTTCCTAACTGGTGAAATGGGGCTACCAGAGCACAGGGTTGTTGTGAAAGTACTTTAAAAAGCTTAGTGTGTCATACAAATAGTGCTGCTTCTTGGTCAGAAATCTCTTACCCAAATGGCCAACAGTGCTGAATCCTTGGCTAGGCCAGAGGCATTGCCCAAGCCCAATAAAAATGTAATCAGTAGAGGGCAGCTAGGTGGCGCAGTAGATAGAGCACCAGCCCTGGAGTCAGGAGTACCTGAGTTCAAATCTGGCCTCAGACACTTAACACTTAGTAGCTGTGTGACCCTGGGCAAGTCACTTAACCCCAATTGCCTCACTAAAAAACAAAAAAAAAAACCAAAAACCAAAAACCAAAAAAAATGTAATCAGTAAAGCTTTCACAAGATAAATAAAAACACAAAAGGACATGGGCAAAGCTAGTGCAGGGCTTTCCAGGCTGATGCAGGGCTTTCCGGGATCCATTTCTGTTTGGTTTTGACACCACAACGGATTCTCTGAATGAGACTCTGAAGGTCCCTCATCCCACCAGTCACTGACCGACGGCCCCACCCCGTTCCACCAGGGCAGCACAAGGCCCACCTGTGCCCACTTGGGCACACTGCAGCAGCTGCCTCCTGACCCCCCACGAGGCCTGGCCCATGTCTGGCTTCTCATTACCTGCATGACGACTCCCATCACAGGCAGATTCAGAGTCTGTCCTGGCACCGGGGGTGGCCACTGGTCAATCTCGTTGCATACTGCCAACATACATCAAGAATTAGGAGTGGGCCCAAGCAAGCCGGCTGGCTGCCACCTGATTGGCCTTCTCCTGTCCTTGCCGCCCCAAACAAAGGATAATCTAGGAGACCTGAGCACCAGCCATGCCAATGGCGGGCACCTGGAGACCCTGAACTAAAATGCCCAGGACATAAGAAGGCAGGGCTCTCACCAGGCAGTCATGACTGGCCAGAGCTCTGGCCCCAGTGGGCAGAGAGAAGGCCCAGGCCTCATCTTGGGTTTGTTCTGTGCTAGGCAGGGTGCCACACAGGGGCAGAGCCTTCCCGGCCCCTGGACTGGTACTGAGGCCATCTGCAGGCTCACCTGCTTCCAAGCACGGGACCAGCTTCTCAAAGTACTCAGGAGCAATGAGGTTCAGTAGTGACTGGAACAAATTCACATAGGGCAGGCGGGACACCAGCACCAGTGACTGAAAGAGACCCACAGGGCAGAGGGTTAGTGAGCAGGGACACTTTCTGTTTTTACATCACTGTCTTCTCCTCCCACTTTCCTTCAAAACTAGACCCCCAAACTAGCAGGTACTGTACTGCCCCACATTCGACAACGTATATGCCATCCTGCCTCAGAGAGGCAGCACGGAATGGTGGACAGACCAGACCTAAATTCAAGCCTGCTTCAGACACTTGTGTGACCTTGGGCATGTCATTTCAGTGCTGGGCCTCAGTTTCCCTCCTCTGTAAATACAAAAGCTAATGACCTCTTAGGTCTTCCCGTTCTAGATCTAGAATCCTGTGGTCCCATGGCTTCTGGGCATAGCTGGGACCATTCTGCAGGGTGACATTCAGGGCTGGGCCCCCTCAAGGCCCCATCCTGGTGGGGAGCCACGTATGAAATCAGAGAAGCCATTAACACCATGGCCCTTGTGTGGAACAATCATGGAAAGAAAAAGGGGATGGAAGAGACTGGAGGAAAAGGACAAAGGTGAATGTGGTCTGTGCCCCAAGGCTGGCAGTCTCCTCTGCCCCGTATCCTGTCTTGGTGCCCACACACTGCTCTGTCAGGCTCCTTCCATGCCCCTGACTGGACCTGTCCTCATGCTTGTGCTGTGTGGTGGGCAGGGAGGTGAGAGAGGGCTCCTGGGGCTCACCTCCATCAGCCACAAACAGCCAGGATACCGGAAAGAGGCGCTGACTGCCCCCCCACCATCTCAGGGCTGGGGCCTGAGGCCCTCTCCTGGGTCCTGGCCTTACCTTCTGGAAGTAGCCTCTCTTCATAGCACTGTCCTTCACCTGCCGGAAGTACACGTAGCCAAACAAGTGGGCAGCCTCTCTCTGGCAAAGACAGGCAGCCATTAGGCAGCACCCCAGGCCTGAGTCCTTCTCTTCCTGCCCTCCTGCCCCTCCAGGGGGAGCCGACAAAACTTGGGTTCATTTGCTGCCCTCTCCATCAACCAAAGGACCCAGAGACAAGGATAGCAACACGGGGACTGGGGCTGCCCTGACCAACAGCCAAGGCCCTCCCAAGGGCCAGGCTGGGCTCAGGCAGGCAGACCAAGTCATCCCTACTGAGGGGAAAGCTGCAGGGGGCAGGGGCCACCTTCACCTCCTTCACCTCCCGCCTCTCACTGGCCTTATGCCCCCGAAGGACATAAGTGCTTGCTGAATGAATGGGACAAAGGGGGCTCAGAACCTGCCCTCTTGTTAACAGTCAGACCAAGCCCGGCTGGTGGTCAGGATGTGGAGGAGGAAGGAGAGGAAGGGAAGGGAAGGGTGGGCTTCACTGAGGTTTGCTTCCCATCCATGCCCTCAGCAGCTCCTCCTGAGCCGGGCAAACCTCCCAGCTCTGGGCAAGCAGGGCAGAATGAGGAGCCTCTGCCCTCCATCGAGTAGGGACAACACTGGACTGCTGAGAAGATAGGAGCCCAGGGCTAGAGTCTGACCTAAGTGTTCTGAGGCCGTGGCCTCATGTCGAGGGGAGGCTAATGTGTGGCCAGGAACAAGTGGGCCTATGTCTGTGGCTGCCACACCAGTATGGGTCAAGGGCCTGCAGCCCTAGCTACTGGGAAAGGACACGTGCCTAGTCGTCTGGGTGAGCTGGGCGTGGGATCTGCAGCATGGCCAGCACTCCCATATCAAGGAGATGTTCTAAGTACTGGACCGCTGTTTCGTGAATGTATCATCCCCCTCAAAAGACCACACGGCCCTTCTTCTAGTGCATTAAGTGTCTGTGGGGAGGCCCACCCCGTGACGTCTGCAGGAGTCAGGGGAGGGAGGCTGGAAACCAGCACTGCATCCTGTCTGTGGGCCTTGGCGAGGCCCCAGCTGGGGTGGCTCACTCACCTGCAGGGTGACGGGAGCTCCTCTGTTATAGGCATCATCGTCATCATCGAGGGAGTGGGGGCTCCTCTGTCCCCCCGACTGACGCATGCGAAAGCTAAATTGAGTGTCCCCGAGGCAGCCTGAAAGAAGGCCTAGCCCAGTTAGTGGAGCATGCCCTAGTGCAGACCTGGCCCTCACCGAGCCTCCAGTGCACAGTATGCAGGATGGCACACAGGTGGCAAAGGGGGTTTGATGGCAGCTCCCGTCATGCCCTGAGTCCTGCAAGTCTGATACCCACTGACAGAGCATGGGGCAGACTGGGCTTCCAGCTTGGGGAATGCATGGCCCAGGGTCGAGGACAAGGACAGTGCCCCTCCTGGCCTTTGCATTCTGGGAAGATGCCTGATAAGGAATTCAAGAAAGGGCCCAAGGTAGAGGGCCGGGGATCACATGACCATGACAAAAGCCAGGAGGCTGAAGTCACAAGGAGAAAGTGGCACGTGCCCCTCTGCCTTTCAGCAACGGTCACCTCCCTTCCTCCCCATAAGCCCCAGCTCAGATCCTTCTCTGCTGTCTCAGGCCAGGCTCCCCTGCAAAGGTCCTCATAAAAAGGAGGATTTTCTTTGTGGCCTCTTGGGAAGGAGGCCCGAGGCCATGGGGGGTGGGGCTAGTCTGCTACCCCCCCCCCCATGCAGGACTAGGAAGCTCACAAGGGCCCGTCCTTCACCGTCCTGGCCATGATGTCTGATCAGGTGTGCTAGAGGGGCAAACGGGGCATAGGGCCTGTGACAAAGGCATAGCACACAGATGACCTCACCTGCCTCTCCGGCTGTTGTGGGGAAAGCACGTGTAAAACCTGACTAGGACATCCATGGGGACAGCCAGCCTTGGGACCAGGACCAACAGAGAGCTGTATGGGCCATGCTATCCCGTGCCCCTCAGATGTGTCCTCTCCTGCAGCGGGTCCACAGGCCAACGCTGCACCCCTGCCCCTCTCCTCCCCCATTATCCTGCCAATCACGGGGAAGCAGAGTCACCTACCTGAGTAGGAGTCAGGAAAAGACAAGTAGCAGATGCTGGTTTTCTGTAATAGACAGGAAAACACAATGAAGCCCCAAGCTGAAGGCATCTGAAGGCCGCTGCCAGGGGTACAGGAGACCTACCTCCTTCTCTGTCAGCCTGGGCTCATAAGGGTACACCAGCTGCAGAAGGAAACAAACAGAACACGCCATGAGAACGTTAGCGTGATGCCATCCTCAGGACCTGGGTCTCCTCTCTGAGAAGGAGGGAGAGGCTCAGCTCTACTCAGCCCTCTCAACAGCCCTGAGCAAGGCCGGGCTTCACCATCCCCTCCCCTCCCTGTCCCCTAAATGACAGCAGAATTAGCCTGGCATCCTCATGGCAAGCAAAGCTGCCACACTGCCAGAGAAGGGCATCCCGTGCTGTTTTTCTCACTATCTTCAGGGATGGTTAATCCTCAGACTGATGAGCTCAGTTACAAGTTAGTGCGTTCTCTGGGCTAGAATACAGGGGAGGGGAGTCATCCTTACATCTGAGAGGAGAAAACTGAGGCACAGAAAGTGGAATAATAAATTATACTCAAAGGCACAAGGCAGTCATTGCAGGGTAAAAAAAAGGCCCTGATTCTGATTCTGACACCAGGGCCAGGCCTGCAGAAAGGCAAGAGAAGAGAAACAAAGCAAACAGAGAAAAGGGGACATGATTAGTTACAGGTGAGCAGGAGATGCTGAGGGCCCAGGTGGAGGGATGAGGATTTGCTGACTTGGCAGATTCACTTTCATGAAACCACCTGGAATTGTTCTGGAGGCCTCACCAAGTGAAAATGGCAAGCTTGCTTCCAGAAGGAGGAGGGAAAGAATGAGGTTTCTGATCCAATCCCCTCACGCCTCTGGCCTCAGCCCCTGTCTCTGCAGTGTGACTTGGGGGCGGCTGGGAAGGGCAGTGGTCGGCAGACACTGAAATGCCCACACAAAGACGGGGCGGAGAAATGTGAACTATGAAAGGCCCGTGTGCTGTGTTGTGGGGGAGAGGACAATGACTGTAGGACTTCCTCCTGCTTTCTCAGGCAAGGTTGTTGGGAGCCTCCAAGAGGGCATGAAGGGGTTGATCAGAAGAGAAGACGTGCGTGTTGTAGGACCCGGCCCACCTACCTCCACTGTAAAAGGCTGTTTGGTCCTGAGGCTGGTATTAAGGAAAGGAGTGAGGTAAAAAACAAGTGCTAATAAACGTTAAAATATGACATTCCCTCCCCTCCCCCTCTTTTGGGTGTAAATAAAATGTACTCTTTCTCTTTTTTGTGGGAAAATGATGATGCATGCAAAGCACTTTTCAAACCTTAAACTGTCATAAAAATGTGATCTGTTATTGTTATAACTATAAGTAAGGCCTCTTTCACAGTGATGTTTGGTGCACAGGCACTCAATTTGTCCAAGGTGCTGAATACCATTGAATATATCTTCTCATTTTCCAGTTAGAACTATATCTGAATGTAAGAATCTAGATACATCTGGAAAGGTTTAGCATGTTAATTATACACCAAAGAAGTATCAAATTAGAGTCTACATCAGTGGTGGCAAACTCAGATAAAAACAGCTCCCTGCACAGACTCAGAAAACCACAAATCACCATTGATTTACATTGTCTTCCATTTTTCTTTACTTTGTTGAACATTTCCCAGTTACATTTTAATCTGGTTCCAAGATAGAGACAGGATATCTAATTGTTTTTTTTTTAAATAACTGTTTATTAATATCTTCTATGTCTTACATTAATCTCAGTAGGCCCCTCCCTGTACCAACTCCCCCAAGAGCCAGCCCATATCACAAACAGTATTTTTTAAAGACAAAAAAAAAGAAAAAGAAAAAAGAGGGGAAAACATCCTGGCAACTGATGAATCCACTGAACAAGTCCAGACACGGGGGCCATGTGCACCCTCCACCAGGAGGAGCTGGGGGCATCCTTTGGTCTTAGGTCTGCATCTAGTCCTGCTGGATTGCTACAATTTTGTTACACTGCACAGTAAGAGCAATGTTGTACAAAGATTTATTGTGAACGCCTTGGCTATTCTCAACAACACAAAGTTCCAAGACAACTCTAAAGGACTCATGATGAAAAATGTGATCCACCTCCTGAGAAAGAACGGATGGAGTTTAAATACAGATCAAAGCAGACTTTTAAAAATTATTTTTGTTTTCTTGGTCTTCATTTTCTTTTGCAGCATGGCTGATATGGAAATGTTTTACATGACTGCACATGTAGAGCCTCTATCAAAGTGCTTGCCTTCTCAAGGAGGGAGGAGGGGAGGGAAGGAAGGAGAGAATATGTAACAAATATTTTTAAAAACCCACAAATGTTGAAATTGTTTACATTTAATTGAGAAAAAAATTAAAAAACCATTTTTGCCATATTTACTTTTGCTTTTTGGTGTGGCATTCTTTTCTACTTACATTGTTGTCATCATTAGAGAGATTTTTTTTTCTCCACTGACTTCACTCTGGATCAGTTCACATAGCTCTTTCCATGCTTCTTTCACACTATTTCTTACAGCACTATTTCTTACAGCACTATTTCTTAGTCATATTCCATTATAGTCATACATCACAATTTACTGAGTCATTTCACAATCAATGGGCATCGACTCTGTTTCCAATTCTTTGCTCTCACAAAAAGTGCTGCCAGAAATATTTTCATGTATCTGGGAATTCCTCAAGGGTATACATCTAATAATGGTGTCTCTGGTTCAAAGGGTAAGAGCATTTTGGTGTCTTTATTTGCATGATTCCAAAGTGCTTTCCAAAATGTTTGGACCATTTCACAGCTCCACTACCAATGTCTATTGGTGTATCTATCTTGCTATAACCTCCCCAACATTGAGTGCTGTCATTTTTTTTTTGGGGGGGGGTGTCCTTTTTTGTGTGTGTCAATTTACGAGGTGTGAAGTAAAAACTCAGGGTTGTTTTTGATTTGCATTTCTTTTCAGATTAGTGATTTGGAACATTCCTTAATGTGGTTGTAAATACTTTGCAGTTCTTTCTGTGAGACCGGTTTCTTCCTATCCTTTGACCACTTACCTATTAGAGAATGACTATTAGTTTTATGTACATTTATTGTTTATATATATTGGATACCAAGCCCTTATTAGAGAAAGGTGAGAAAAAGATTTTTCCCTATTTGCCTGCTTTCTTATCCTAAGATACATTTATTTTATTTTTGATATATTTATTTTATAAGGAAGCTTTTCAATTTTATATAATCAAAGTTATCTATTTTATCTTTGGTTAAGAACAGATTTCATACTCATAGCTGTGAGAGGTATATGGATTGTTTCTCTTCTAATTTTTTCATGATGTGATATTTAATATTAAAGTTGATTATCTACCTAGAATATATGTGTTCTCAGTGTTGCTCTAAACCTAATTTTTGCCCATTTGCTTTTCCTTTTCTCTGGCAGTTTTTACTCAAAAAAGGAGGTTTTTTCCTAGGTAATTTATGTTTCAGGTTTTATAAAGTATCCCATGGTAATGTGATTGGGATAGGATTGAAAGTATAAATTAGCTTTGGAAGTATTGTCATTTTTATTATATTGGCACAGCCCAGTCATGAGCACGGAATATTCCTCCAGGACTTTAAGGTGGTTGTTGTGTGTGTGTGTTTTTTTTTTTTTTTCATTTCTTTAAGGCTCATTTTATAAACCAGAAGAACACTGTACACAGTTATCAACAACATTGTGTGATGATCAACTGTGATAGACTTAACTCTTCTCAGCAATACAATGATCCAAGATAACTCCAAAGGACTCATCATGGAAAATGCTCTCCACATCCAGAAAAAAGAACTGTGGAATCTAGATGCAGATTGAACCAGACTGTTTCTACTTTTTTTGTTTTTCTTTTTTGAGGTGTTTCCCTTTTGCTCTGATTCTTCTTTCATAACATGACTAATACAGAAATATATTTAATGTGATTGTACATATATAACCTATATCAGATTGCTTGCTGTCTTGGGGAGGGGGGAAGGAAGGGAGGGAGGGAAAAAAATTTTGGAACTAGAAATCTTATAAAAACAAATGATGGGGGGCAGCTAGATGGCGCAGTGGTGAAAGCACCGGCCCTGGACTCAGGAGTACCTGAGTTCAAATCCAGCCTCAGACACTTGACATTTACTAGCTGTGTGACCGTGGGCAAGTCACTTAACCCCCGTTGCCTAAAAAAAGACCAAAAAAAAAAAAAAAAAAAGAAAAACAAATGATGAAAACTCTCTCTACATGTAACTAGAAAATAATAAAATGCTTTTATGATAAAAAGGATCATTTTATATTTGAATCTATATGTCCTTTTCTGTGCCTTGGCTGTGGTGCTCTTCTTAAAATAAGATGCATAAAATTAAAATGAGTCATGCCGTCATATCCTGTCTTTGACACTGGAGAAGTAGCACACAGAGGGCTAGACTCCCACTGAAGAAGACCTGGGTTTTTTGAGGACAGGGGAGAAATGGGTGTGTCTGTAGGCAGCAGTATAGAAGGAGAGATAAGAGAACAGCAAAGATGGTAACAGGAACAATCTGTTGGAGATGAGAAGAAGGGCTGGCATCGAGGTACACGCAGAGGCACTGGTCTTGGCAAGGTGAAGGGACACTTCATCTGAGACAGGAGGTAAAAAAGGATTCCCATACGGCAGAGAAGTGGGACTCTGCAAATGGCTTCAATTTGGAAGTGAGTCTGAGACAAGGCGCTTAGCTGAGGGGTGGGGGGTGGCCATGGAGCTGCTGCTAGGGATAGTGGAGAACAAATGGACTATAGAGGAGTAGAATGTTTGTCTTGTGGCAGTAAGGGCCCAGTAAGGAAGAGATAACATCCACCTGCAGTGACTGAAGTCAGCTGTTCAATGATTTCCTCCAGTTCTGCTCTGCAGCACATGATGAGTCAGGGCACATATTGGGTGTGATTGGCGAGAGGACAAATGGGCGAGAGATCAGAGTCAGGAAGTACACTGAGAGACAACGGATACATTATCTGGAAGTGAAAAGAGGGCAGGAGAGGATGGCAGTTGGGGTGCTGGGTAAAGGTATCCCATGGAAAGATGCAATGATCAGATGATGATCAGATCGCAGGACTCTGGAGGTTGGGAACTCCAAAACTGGGGTATGGTACGATCAAGGATGTGGCCGTCGGTGGTCATGGGAACTGGGAAGTAAGGGAATTAGAGGGAGCATCAATGTTTACGAACTTTTATGTTTAAGAGCCAGCAAGGTAGAGAGACACTGCACAGAGTTCTGGGCCTGGAGTCAGGAAGATCTGAGTTCAAGAGGAATAATCAGGCCTCATTTACTAGCTGGATGGCCTTTGGCAACCTGTTTGCCTCAGTTTCCTTAACTGTAAAATGGGGATAACAACAATAGCACAGTGTCTGGCACATAGTAGGCACCTAAGGCGGCTTGTTCCTTCCCCCTCCTCCCTGAATTTTAGGAACACGTAGGTCAGTCTTGCTGCAAGGGGAGCAGTGACGCCATAGACTGACGCCCTCCCCACCCCAACAGGAAGGATGAACGCTCACATCTGCCCTGACATGGGATTACTGTCTTACAGGCCTGTTTGGCTCTTGTGATAACTTGGTTCTTCCTTCCTGAATAGATCTTGTTTATTGCTGCAGCCATCTTACAAACACTGCCTACCTGCCAGGCCGCTGTGGCCAGTGCTCCTCTGCTGCCCCCTCTCTGGGGGCTCCGAATGGTTAGCTGAGGGTGAGGAGAGGCTGGTGCCAACATCCTGGGCGAAAGTGGCAGCAGGCTTCACACAAGCCAGGGGGACACCCCAGGCCAGCAGGGGAGAGCAGGTGGCTGCTTCTGTGCCACAAATGCAGAGCCAGCTCCTCAGGCAGGGGCACAGGGGTCATTCCAGCTGGGGCTGAGGTGCTCCAGTGTCCCAAGGTGGCTACAGTTCTAGGAGGAGAATTCTTAAACATACGTGGGGAGGGGCAGCTAGGTGGCGCAGTGGATAAAGCACCGGCCCTGGATTCAGGAGTTCCTGAGTTCAAATCCAGCCTCAGACACTTGACACTTACTAGCTGTGTGACCCTGGGCAAGTCACTTAACCCCCATTGCCCCCCCCTCAAATATATATATATGGGGGGGGTCAGGGAGCACAGGGCCCCTCTCTTTAATCAAATGGACATGATCTTGAAGCCCATGTTTACCAAATGACAGAATGGATCTGGTGTAGGATCAGCTAAGTTGATTAAGCCCCTCCCTATCAGGAGGAAAGACAGAAGAGAAAGAAAGAGAGAAACAGAGACAGAGAGAGTGGGGAAAAGAGGGAAGAGGGGGGAAGGAGGGGAAGGGGGAGGGAGGAAAGGAGGAAAGAAGATGGGGGTGGGGTGGAGGACAGAGATGGAGACAGGAGGGGAGAAAGGGAGAGGGAGGGGAAAAAGAAGGGGGGAGAGAAAGAGAGGGAGGGAGGGAGGGAGAGAGAGAGAGAGAGAGAGAGAGAGAGAGAGAGAGAGAAGAGGGACAGAGAGAGGAAAAAAGGGAGAGAACACACAAAAAAGGCCTTTGAGTACCAGAATAACTTGCATAAAGTCCTCATACTTTTTTTTGTTTGGTTTGGTTTGGGTTTTTTTGCAGGGCAATGGGGGTTAAGTGACTTGCCCAGGGTCACACAGCTAGTAAGTGTCAAGTGTCTGAGGCCGGATTTGAACTCAGGTCCTCCTGAATCCAGGGCCGGTGCTTTATCCACTGCACCGTCTAGCTGCCCCCCCCCCTCATACTTTTTAAAGGGGGAATGGACCTATGATTTCACTGGTATCTGAGATCTTCCAGTGTGGAAAACCCCTCCCAATGTAGTTCTATAGCTTCTCTATCACTCACAGGTCCTGGAGTGGGTTAAAGGCAGGAGTGAAACCACATACTTTTATTGTAGTTTTGTTTCTTAAACTCCAAACTTAACAAATATCAGCTAAAATGAGCATTTCCAGCTACAATGGGGAACAGGAATGGCCTTCATGTGACAACGTGAATCTTGGAGCTAGCCTTTCTTTTCAAGAGTTGCTTTCCAAGCTGCCCTGCTCCTTTGTGATTGTTTCCTGCTCTTCTGTGTGGGGAGAGCATGACTCTATCTCTGAGCCCCATCCCCTGCACTTACTCCCATCCACCCCCCAAACTGAAAAACAAAAAAGTGACAAAAACAAATCCCATGTCGGTCAAGTCCAACAATGTGCGTGTCCTTCTGCACCAGGACGGAGGTAGCCTGCTTCACCAATGGGATGTAGAGCTGGGGTGTGGTGCTGCACCAGTCACCGTTCTTAAGCCTTTCTGAGCTTTGTCTTCACAATGCTGTTATCATACAAATCATCCTGGTTCTGCTCACTTCACTCACAGTGCTTGACTCTTGAAATGTCTCCAAGGTCCTCTTTCAAATGCATTTTCTCTGTGTCTCTAACCTTGCTTAGCACATGTGGCTGGTACACAGTATACACTTAATGTGTAGGCACTTAATGCTTACTGACTAATTAAGCAGACTGGTCTCCCAGCCCAGAGCACCTTAGGAGCAATAAATGATAAAGGAAGTGAGAAGGTGACGTTGCCAGAGGGGAAACACCCACTATCCACCAAGCACCACGGGGCGGGGGCCTCTGGAAAACAGACGCACTAGTATATTCTTGGGGCACCTGGATAGAGAGCTGGGCCTGTGTGCCTTAATCTACCGGAGAAGGAAGTGGCAAACCACTCCAGCATCTGTGTGAGGAAACCTCATGGACACCATAATCCACAAGGGCATGACTGAACAAGTACATTCATTCTTTTTTTTTTTTTTTGGTGAGGCAATCGGGGTTAAGTGACTTGCCCAGGGTCACACAGCTAGTAAGTGTCAAGTGTCTGAGGCCGAATTTGAACTCAGGTCCTCCTGACTCCAGGGCCGGTGCTCTATCCACTGCGCCACCTAGCTGCCCCAAGTACATTCATTCTTGGTGGAGCTGTCCATTGGTTTAGCCATTCTGGAAAGCAATTTGGAATTATGCCCCCAAAGTCACTACGCTGTTCCTAATCCAGAATAGGACCAGGCCTGGGGCATGGAGCCAAAGTGGCGGAGAGAAGCCAGTAAGCTGCCTGAGCTCTCCCAAGTTTCCCTTAAAAACAACATTAAGTCAAGCCTCTAAACTGATTCTGAAACTACAGAACCTACAAAAAGACAGAGACACAATCTTTCAAGCTGAGATAATTTAAAAGACTTCAGGAAAGGTGGGTCTCACTCAGGCAGGTGGGGAGCACAGTGCACCTCAGCGCAGTGCAGAGTGGAGGGGATTGGGGCAAGTCAGCAGGAAGCAACTGAGGCCCCTTGATCCTGGCTTGGCAGGCCAGTGGTGAGATCCACCAGCACCAGCTGAGAGGGCAGGCTGCCAGCTAGGGGGCCACCCACAGGACGAGCGCGATCAGGCCTGGCCATCCCAGTGCACGCCACACTGGGAGCAGGCACAGGGAGCAAGCCCAAGGTGGTGAGAAATCAGCAAGCCATAGAGGCCTCAGAGTAGAAAGCCCATGACACAGCCCCTATCTCCCAGCACAAGAAGCTTGAAACAGTGACCCTGGTGCCCAAGGAGTCGACCTTAACTTAAAAAAAAAAAAAAGCTGCAATATGAGCAAGAAACAAAAAAGAGCTCTCACCATTGAAAGCTTCTGTGTTGACAGGGAAGAGCTAAACACAAACTCAGATGAAAAAATGGTGAGAGAAATGAAAGCAACACAAGAAAATTATGAAAAAAGAATCAGCAGCTTGGAAAAGGAAGCACAAAGACTGACTGAAGAAAACAATGCCTTAAAAATTTGAATTGGACAAGTGGAAACTAATGACTCCATGAGACACCAGGAATCAGTCAAGCAGAATCAAAAGAATGAAAAAATAGAAGAAAATGTGAAATACCTCATTGGAAAGACAACTGACCTGGAAAGCAGATTCAGGAGAGACAATCTGAGAATCACTGGACTGCCTGAAAGCCATGACCAGAAAAAGAGTCGAGACCACATTCCAGGAAATTATCAAGGACATCTGCCCTGATCCTATAGAACCAGAGGACCAGGGTTGTGTTTTTTCCCCTGGGCCAGAAGCAGGGGTAGCCTCTGGCTCTGCTGACACAGCTCAGAAGCCTCGATGGCTTTGGGGATGTCTGAAGAATGAAGAATGAGCATTTAAGAAGCATCTATTGGAGGGGGAGAATAGGTGGCACCGGCCCTGGATTCAGGAAGACCTAAGTTCAAATCCGGCCTCAGACACTTGACACTTACTAGCTGTGTGACCCTGGGCAAGTCACTTAACCCCCATTGCCCCGCAAAAAACCCCCCAAAACAAAAAAAGAAGCATCTATGAACAAAGACATGCTCTAGGCACTGTCCTCAGTGGTTTCTCCCCTCCAAATATTATCTCATTTGATCCTCACAACCACCCTGTAAGTAGGTAGTTAATATTCCCTTTTTACAGTTGAAGAAACTGAGGCAGACAGAGGTTAAGTGACTTGCCCAGGGTCACACAGTTAATAAGGGTCTGAAGACTGTGAGAGTCATTGAACCCTGCCCTTCTGACTAAATTAACTTCTACAGGGAAAAAGGGGGGGCATATAGTAGTACTTCTATATCCTAGTCGAATAGGTTAAGCAAACATCTTTTTGTTAATTCTTCAATGACCCACAAGGGCCTCATTTAATCTCAATGTCAAATCTGAATTAATAGGGTGTTGACATCAGGCCCACACCTAGCAAGATGCCCTTCAATGCATCAATACCATTTCCAAGCTTATTCTCCCAAGAGATCAAAGAAAAAGGAAAAGGATCCCCATTTACCAAAATATTTATATGTTGGGGTTTTTTTTTGGTGTGGTCTCAAAGAACTGAAATATATGGGATTACCCATCAACTGGAGAATGGCTAAACAGGCTGTGGTATGTTAATGTGCTATAAGAAATGCTGAAGGGGATGGTTTCAGAGAAACCTGCAGATTTATACTGACTAAAGCAGAATAAATCGAGCAGAACCAGGGGAAGAATACATACAACAACAACATTATGAAGACAAACAATTTGGAGACTCGGCTATTCTGACCAATGCAGTGACCAACCATGACTCCCAACAACCTGTGTTGAAACCTGCTGCCTCCATCCTTCCTGTCCGTCCAACGACCAAGCCGCAGAGTAAACTGCTTCCGGCTGGGCACAGTTGTGATGGCTTTGTTTGTTAATGTTTGTCGTTAATGTTTCCAGTTGGGGAAAAAAATGGAAGGGCTAGAGAAAACAAATGCTTGGAATGGAAAAAAGTGAGATACCATCAAGCTGTACAAGAAAAGACAAACCAGGGGCGCTCTCTGCCAGCAGCAGTCTGGGAATGGGAAAGTCCCTGGGGTAGTGCGGCTCCGCAGGCCCTCCCAAGCTTGCCTCACACCAGCCATGCTGGGCTCTCCTCTGGAGGTAGTGAGCGAGTCAGTCCTCTACAAGTTACACGGGAATTCATTTATCTTTGGCCAGCCTGGGCAACCCAGGGGTATGCAGTAAAGGAAGGAACAGGGTTGGCCCTGCCGCCACCCACAGATCCAAACACAGCCCAAGAGGCCTTTGGGCAATCGGGGCTCAGGGCTCGGGATGCTCTGAAGGCTTGCCCGTCACCAGGGCAGAAAACCAGCCATAAGATCACAGACCCAGAGGTGGAAGGGACCTCAAACTCTTTTGTTTTACATGAGAAGACGGAAGCTCACAAGAGGAAGCATCTGCTCAAGGGCACACAGGTTGTAGGCAGCAGTCAGGATGCCCAGACTTCAAACCCTGCCCTTTTCCCCAGTCCTCAGTGCTGAAGGAGTAAATAAAGCTTTTATTAAATGCTTACAAAGTAAGTGTTGGGGATCTAAAGAGAAAAGCCAGATGGTCCCTGCTTTTAAGGAACTCCCATTCTAATGGGGGAAGCCAACATAGAGAGGAGAGCACAGCAGCAGGGCACACGCAAGGCCCCATGGTCCTGGGTGAGTGATGGCAAAAAGCCTGGTAATATATTTTCTTGAATGTACTTTTCACTGGACTCAAGAGTGCCGACACTCAGTGAAACTCAGTGCCAGACTGTTCTTTTCCTTGCTCTTTCCCCTGCTTTAGGCATTGACTGTTTACTTCATTCTTCAATGTTTTTTGTTAACTTCCCGGCCGGGTCAGGCAGCAATCCCTTAATCAGCAAGGCCACTGACTGAACAATAAACACACCCCTAGGATGCATGTGATATCTGCAGATACCAGGGACCTAACGTGAACTAGCACAACAGAGTCTACACCTGGGGGGGGGGAGGTGCGTGCGCACACCCAAACACTCTCGTTTCTCCCATTTCTGTTTTCTTCTGGCCCCAGCTTCTCGACTCTTCTCAGATGACTTTTTTTTTAAACTAGAAATACTTCTAATCAATATATGGAAAACTGGAATGGATTTTGTTAGCCATGTATGGCTGGCACGGTAGGAGATCCCTCTGCTAGTGCAAATGGATGTTACCCAAAGAATAAAGAGGCCCAGGAGAGAGCAGCAGAGAGGGCAGGCAGGAGACAAGGGAGCTTAGAGGGCTGAAGATCTACACAGGATAGCTTGGGGTTGGGGTAGGAAACCACAGATAGACACTACAAGGGGGAAGTATGTGGGTGGTTATAGGGTTTAATGAAATTGTGAGAAGGCAGCAAGACAGCATGGGTCTTATGGCCTTGATGTTCATTGGTCATATCAAAGACCATTTGCACCTTCCCGCCTGAGGTCCTTGGGACAGAGGACATCCATGGCTGGCCCATACTTAGAATTCAGCGAGGTCAGACTAATAGTATCGGATATCAAATCCACAAAGAACCTGAGGCAATAAAGGGGACAGAGACAGAGGGAAGGTACAAAAGAAAAATGAGAACTTGTCCAAAACAAATCAATGGACAGATGTTTATTATTAATTGCCTTGGCATTCACTGGTAATACAGAGGTGAAAAATGGCCCGGTCTGCCCAACCCAGAAGGGAGGGAGGATGTGAGTGCCCCAAGAAGCAGGGAAAAAGGTAGAACGGGACCTAGATCAGACCTGGGCTAAAGAAGATTCAGACAAAGTGCTCTGGGAAACTTAGGGGGAGGAGGGGATAGAAAGCTCACTTTCACTGGGCAGTGAGAGAAGAGCTTCTGGGAGGTAGCAGCAAAGGGAAACAAAGAGGCCAGGATGAGAAGGGCATTAAGAGCAGTCCAGTTTTGCTGGAACATAGAGGTCATGAAGGAAAATCATAAATGGTCTGGCTGAATGTTGACTTTCTATTTGGGGAAGAAATATCAATTGTACTTTCCAAGGAATCCCAAGAATCCTAAAGTCGTGTACCAGCAAATGATATAAAGTAGTAGATTTTAAGTGTCAGCAGTCAGAGGGGGAGACTTCCCGGAGGGAGCAAGGATTCTGAGAGGCAGAGATGAGGAGGGAAGGCGTGGCAGGCACAGCGAACAGGTGATGTAAATGACATTTGTCTTATACAAAATTGCATTCTGATCTGAAGGCAAAAGCCCTGGTGAGCATCCTACATGCCCTGCACAAGCTATCCCAGTGTACCTTACTGTACCTCCTAAGCTGCCTTCCCTCGACTCCAAGGCACTCCCCTCCCATCCCATTCTCCAAACTCATTATCTTCATCTCACCCCAGGATGGCAGTGTGCTGGTTCGGTCTTCACCCCCCTCATATTTCCCATCAATCCCTCAGTCCTTCCTGTTCCTCCCCTCTCGAGTCTCCTCTTCCTTAGAGAGGAATCAATCCGGACTGACTCAATTAGTGACCAGAGAAACCAGAACTCGCACCCTCCCCCACTGCATCTCAGGGGACCTCCATCCTGAGCTATTCTTCTTCCCTGGTTATCTCTGCTCTTAATGTCGAAAGTACCAGGGTCCAGGCTGAAACTGCTACTTATCATGGTGAGCCAGCAACTAGGATTTGCCGAATAATAGTGTTTTAGAGTCGGAAGACTTTAGAAACCACCAAATTCCGAATCCCTTCAAATAGGATTATTGAGGGTCATCAATGGTTTGTTCAAATACTTCCTCAGTATCAATCAATCCCAAAGCATTTAATCACATGGGACGCAAAGAAAGGCTACAAACCAACAGCAACAATAAAAGTCTTGCCCTCAAGCTCCCATTCTGAGGCAGCATGGAAAGAAGTAGGTGCAGGTGTGTATAGATGGGCACAGATGTCTACATACACTAGTGTGCACAGAAAGGAGATGGGAAGCAACCTCAGGGAGGAAAGCGTGTAGATTCTCCAAGACCCCTCATCTCAACTTTCTATCAGAGGTCGATCAACGGGCATTTATAAAGAGCTTATCATCTGCAGGGCACCCCATGAGGCAGCTGGTGGCTCGGAGGATAGAAAGCTGGGCCTGGAGTCCGGGAAACCGAGTTCAGATTTGGCCACAGGCATTTACTGGGTGACCCTAAGCAAGTCATTTAATCTTTCTTTGTCTCGGTTTCAAGGTAAATTAGGGACAGCAGCAGACCCTCCGTCACAGGGTCGCTGTGAGGGTGAAAGGGGATCCTATTTGTGACCAGCCCACTGAGCGGGCACTAGCCACACAAACGCCCCGAGCCAATAACGAAGCGGATTAGATGGCTGAGGCGTCTCCAAGACGCCAGTTTCTCAGGGATGAGCCGACAGCCTGGCCTGGGAGAAGAGGCCAAAGAAGGCCGAGGCACCCGAGGGCGTTTCAAGATCGGCCGGGCTCTCCCCGGACTCTGAGTTCTGCAGGGCAGCAGCCGTCTTTTCTACTGCCCACAGCACCACCTCCCTCTCCCCCGGGCCGGCCACAGAGGGGTCCCTCGGGCCCCTGCGGGATGCTCCTGCAAGAGGGCGCAGAGACACGCGTGGGGACCAGAAGCGGTGTCTCCGCGGGGGGCGGGGCGGCGGCTCGCCCCCGGGGAGCAACAACAGGGGTCAGAGACCCGGACACCCCGGGCGGGGGGGCTCCCGGGGCGACACCGTCGGCCCAGGCCGCCTCCTCTGCTCCGTCCCTGGGCTAGGCGAGGGAGGCACGCCCAAGAAGTGCGGCTCGGCTCGGCGCCCCCTGCTTCCCCCGCCCGGCCCGGTCCGGTCCGCTCCAATCCTCCCGGAGCGGGGCCGCTCCCCGGACGGCGCCCCAGCAGCCCTGGGCCTCCTCCTCCTCCTCCTCCTCCCGCCAAGCACGCATTAAGCACCTGCTGGGTGTGTGACCGGCGCCGGGCCGGCCGGGCCGCAGAGCCCCGCCCCCCGCCCACACCTCCCCGCCCCCGCCGTCCTCACCTCCAGGGCCTGGCCCAGCTCCAGGTCGAAGGCCACCACGCACACACACTCGAGCCAGGCGGAGAAGCGCGCCCAGGGCAGCGGCGGCCGGCGGAGCCGGCGAGTCGTGGTTGGGGTGGAGCTCGGGCTCTCTGAGGGGCCCAGGCCGGCTGGCGGCGGGCGCGGGGCAGCGCCCCACAGCGCGTCCATGCCGAGTCCGAGGCCGCCTCCGGCTCCTCCTTCAAGCTACTCTGGAACCGCCTCGGGCGCCGCCGTGCGGCGTCGTCATGGAGACCGGGTCGCGCTCGCCTCCCAAGGACCCACTGCGCCTGCGCCCGGGTCCGCACCGCCCCTTTTCCCCCCCCAACTCTGCCCCGGCCTGCGTCAGGGAGCCATAGAGAGCGGCGTCTCCTCGCCCAGAGAGGCAGCCCCGTCCTCAGCCTGGCGAGGCGCCCTTCACAGAGCACTTTCGCTACCCCGCGGTCGGAGGGGTGTGCTGCGCGCGAAGCTCTCCTTTGGGGCAGAGAGACTAGCCTTCTGCTGGCTAGAGCGTCCCTGACGGTCAGATGAGGACACTTCCGGTAACGACCCTGCCCAGGAGGCCCCGCCCGGGGCGGGGCGGGAGACGGTTAGGAGCCGAATGGGTTGCAGGTGCTTGGGAGGGGGGAGAGAGGAGAGGAGGGGAGGGGAGGGATCTTTGAGGGACGAAGGTGGAGTCAGTGATCGGAGGGGAGGGGTCTGTGAGGGGGAAGGGAGGAGTCCGAGAGGGGAGAGGGGAGGTGGAGGAAGGGGAAGGAGAGAGTGGGGGGAGAAGGGAAAAGGGGAGGGAGAGGGTGGGGGAGGGGAGGGGAATTAACAAGGATCTGTGAGGGACAAAGGTGGGGTCAGGGATGGGGAGGAGAGGGGTCTGTGAGGGTTAGGTCAAGTCAGTGAGGGGAGGGAGAGGGTCTGGGAGTTAAGGGGGAGGGGTTTGTGAGGGACAAAGGTGGGGCCAGTGATGGGGAAGGGGAGGGGTCCTTATATGAGGAGGGAGGAGTGTATGGGGGGCTTGATAAAACGGTGGGGAAGGGTCTGGGGCTGTCGCCAGGAGGCCTGAGACTGAATTTTGGGGCAGGGTCCTACTATCTGGAGATAATTTTCCGAATGCTTTGGGGGGGGGGGGTGTCGGTTGAGAGTGTGGCTGTGAAAGCCCAGGGCCCCCTTCTACTTTAGAAGACCCCGATATTAGTGCCACGTAGCGTTATTCAGGCATTTGTAGGCGCTGTGGCCTCCACAAGCATGCTTTTGGGGAGCGGGGGGAGAGGGCGAGCCCCCAAATGGTTTGGATAGGAAATGGCACCAAGGTGGGGAGGCTAAGGGCCCTTTGAGGCCCACCGGAGGAGGGCCAAATAGACAGGGAGAGATGGGGTACCCTCTCGGGGCATAGCCCATGTGATGGGAGTGGAGCGTGCATGCGTGGGGGCCACGTTTGATGAATGACTCTGGAAAAGGGGGGTGGGAGCCAGCTTGTGGAGGACTGAGCATTTTGTCCTAGAATCCACCGAGAGCTACTGAAAATTGTTGATTTGGGTCTGGGGTGACTCTCCTTGGGACAGACACACCTAAGAAGGAAGTGTTATGGGGGGAAAGCACGTGGGTCCTTAGGATACCTTTGTAAAGATTTTTTTTTTTTTTGGTGAGGCGATTGGGGTTAAGTGACTTGTCCAGGGTCACACAGCTAGTAAGTGTTAAGTGTCTGAGGCCAGATTTGAACTCAGGTACTCCTGATTCCAGGGCCGGTGCTCTATCCACTTCGCCACCTAGATGCCCCCTCTGTAAAGAATTACACTCTCAAGCAAGCCCTATTTAGGAATAAAAGAACAGATTTATTGGCCGGGAGGAAGGTTTAAAAACACTTTCCTCCCCAACTATCCTGGGGAGAGCCCTTTTATAGGGCTAAGATGGTGTGGGTAAAATGTCCCTTATTGGATGATGGGTTGGAAGTAGTCTGGGGGTGGGTTGGGGTAGTTTGATGATGGGTCGTGGGCAATCTGGTGATGGTTGTTAACTCCATCCTGGTGGGTCGAAAGCAGTCTGCTGGTGGGCGGTTTCTGTGTCCCCTTCTGGTGCAGCCTCACCTAACAGGATTGATTACCTCATCGAGGTGGTGGTCCTGGAGCTCCCCAGACAACTTCTGGGGTAACCAGGGCCCATAATACTCCCATAACATAAGGGAGATAAGCCTATTAGGCGAGGCTGCTGCTTGAGTGGCACCAGGGGACAAAGATAACTCTACGAGTCAGGACCACCACCCTTCCGTTGTCAGGTGGTTAGTCACCCATCCACCTGCTATAAAAGCTTTGACCTCCCTCTCCATTTCGGGGAGTCTCTAAGCCATCTCCTCCCCAAGAGGGAAGTCTTCCCTCTGGGTCACCTTCTCTAGTGCCCAAATAAAAGACTATGTTATTCTAATTGGATTGTGTTCAGAGGTGTAATTCTTTAAAGAGGAATACCTAAGGACCCCCACCTCCAATTTCCCCTGAGACATATTGATGTGGTCATATCTCTGTTTTTAGAATATCAATTGGGCAGCTATATGGAGGGGTGGGGAATGGATTTTGGAAAACTAATTAGGAAGTTATTGCCATGGTTGTCTAGGCAGGATGGTTAAAGAGGGAGGAATGCACTAGGCTAGAGACTTATGTGGGCTGAGTGAACACAACCGAAAGGAAGTCTGTCTAGTTCCTGGGTTTGTAGAAAGTTCTGTTCACCATAGAAATGTACTTAGTAGAGGTATAGGAGCCAGGTGATCTACCTTAGCAGGGAGCCCGAAGAAACAAGAACTTAGATTAGGTGGACTTAAAGGGCCCTTCCATCTCAGATTCTGGGAGCACAAAGGTCACAATTCTGTGTCCATTTTAGCCTTTCAAAACACTTTCCTCCCAACAATCCAGCAAGATAAATATCAGAACAACTGGAGATAGGTGACCCTGGATGTTTGAGGCAATGGGGTTAAGTGACTGGCCCAGGGGCACAGAGCTAGCGTCAAGTGTCTGAGGTCAGATTTGAACTCAGGTCATCCTGACTCCAGACTCTTTCCATTCCCCATTGTAAAGCGGGTAGACTGCAAGTTAGGCTTAGTAATAGGTGCATAGCACATAATATGTAGGTACTTAATAAATGCTTATGGACTAACTAACTGTTTGAATTCAGGTTTTACTGTGCAGCAGTTAATCCTAAATGATCTTAATCATTTGTACTAGGTAGTGGAGTGGGTAGATAGAGCAATGGGCCTGAGTTCAAATCTAGCCTCCCACACACAAATGACCCTGGGCAAGTCAACTTAACTTCTTTCTGCCCCAGTTTCTTCCTCACTGGATTTTTTTGAAAATCAAATGAGATAATAGTTGTAAAGCACAAAGCACAGTGATTTGGCACATAGTAGGTACTTAATGTGCCTTCCCTTAGGAGTTTATAGTGCATATGGAGAAAACTAAGATTTATAGAGAGATGTTAAATCTAAATACAAAAAAGAACAAATTTACACAGTTTGAGGTATGTGACGTTTAAAATCTAATGTGTGTCACCTTATTCCTGTTCCAAGTGTAGGGAAAGCTAGCTAAGGGTTACTTATAAATTAGAAGCTTTAGCACCAAGTTTTGGCATTAAGCATTTATTACTGAAAAAGAGAACACCTGGGTCAGAAAGTCAAGAAAAAGGCCTAACCTAGAGTTCTCAAGTTCTCCCACCACCAGCCTGTTTGAGCAACAAACAGAGTCCCAGCTTCCTCTGCCTCCCAAGGAGAGACGGTCCCTGCACACTGCTTCAAGCTAATTGGCTAGCATCACCCAAATCCACTGGTTCACTGGACTTGAGGGTGTCAGAGTCCACAGTCTCTGAGAACACAGGGTCTTCAGAGTCTGGCAGGTGAATTAACTTTAAGTACGTTAATCAGCAAAGTCACTCAATCCAATCAATCTGGGGCCTTTGGGTGTTGGCAAAGCCCATTATTTTCTTATAGGTACCATGGTTTAGGAAAGACATTGACGAGTTGGATAATGACCAGATGAGTGCAGTCAGGGTAGTCAAAGGCCTCGAGTCCATGACATAGGAAGATTCACTGAAGAAACTGAAGATGTTTGACTTGAAGGAGAGAAGCTTGGGTGGCTAGGGATAGGGAGAGAATGGCACCATAGCTGTCTTCTAATATTTGAGGGGATGCCATGGGGAAGAGGGTCTGGCTTTGTTTTCTTTGGTCAAAGAAGGTATAACCAAGGACATTGGGTGGAAGTGAAAAAAGAGCCGCCCCTGACTGGAATCAGCCACCTCAGCAGGTCTGTAGGCAGAGGAGGTCCAGAAATCACTTCTCAGGTGTGTTGGAGTGGGAATTCTTTCTTGGCCCCCCATGTCCCTTTTAATCTTGAGTTATACATGAATTCTGGGATAAACATAAAAGTACTTTGCTTTTTCTTCAAATCATTTCTAATATTCTTTTGGGGGACATTAAGCATTTATTAAAGTATATTAAATATTAGTAAAGAACGCACATGTCTCTGAAAGATAGGAAAGTCTAGCTCGGAAATAGAAGAGAGAGAAAAGAGAAAATGGGGAATCCTAGTGGGCTACATCTGCTCTCACCCAGTTCCCTGGCTAAAGAAAGAGAGTCTCTGTGTAAGCTTGCTGGGGGCAGGAGGAGAGCCCACCCTTATACATTGCTCAAAGCTAATTGGCTAGCATCGTTCAAATCTATTGGTTCACTAGATTTGAGGGTGGTGTCAGAGCCCAGAGAACAGATCCTCAGGCGGTAACAAGGCTTTCAGGTGGGTGTGGTTTTGAGTGAGGTAAGTTCCTGACTCTGGGCTGACCTTAAGAAAGGTCAGGCCAGCTCTCTCAGTGAGGGGCCTCTGGGAATCCCCAAACCCCATTATTTTCTCACATGGTATTATTAGGTCAAAGAGTATGCATGTATAATATTATTGTTAAGAATGACTTAACATGGGGCAGCTAGGTGGCGCAGTGGATAGAGCACCGGCTCTAGATTCAGGAAGACCCGAGTTCAAATCCAGCCTCAGACACTTGACACTTACTAGCTGTGTGACCCTGGGCAAGTCACTTAACCCCATTGCCCTGCCAAAAAAAAAAAAGAATGAGTTAATATGAGTAGATTTTAGCAATTCAAAATAAAACTTCTGTTTAGCAAACAAGTTATCTAAACTCAGAGTATATATGAGGAAAAGATGTTTGGAGGAAATGGAGTGAGGAGGAAACTATGGTGCTAGGATGAGCAGTCTTTGTGATTTTTCAATCAATAAATGTAAACTTCCCTTTCTCAATTTCCCTCCTTTTCTTTCTCCTAATCAATTCTTTGTGCCAACTCTGAGCTGTATTTGGTGGGCAGCAGGTGAAAGGGATGTCAGCCCCCAAAGAAAACAAGAACTCAATAGTAAGTAAATCACAAGCACAGCGTATCAGAGTTGTTGGAATAATTTTATCAGTGAGGAATTTTTCAAATGGGTTCCATGAATGATGTGTCGTCTTACCCCTTGACATGCAGCGCCTAAGCCTTGAAACAACATGGCCAAAAGCACACAGCCAATCTACCACTGGCTGAGATTACCGACCCCTCACAATAGGGCCAGGCCGGAGCTACCATGGAGAATTTTATACACTCGGCCTGAAGTCAGCACTGGGCAGCTTCCTTGTTCTGGCCCAGCTGCTTTCCAGTTTTCTCCTCGGTTTTTGTCACTTCGTAAATTCTTTTTTTTTTTGAGTCTACTATCAAATTAAAGTCCTTAGTTTATTGATAGTTTTTCACAACCAGGACCCAAGCTATTTTTTTAATTAATATTTTATTTTTTTTCCCGCTACATGTAAAGATAGTTCTCAACTTTTGTTTATACAAGCTTTCCAATTTCAGATTTTTCTCCCTCCCTCCCCTCCCTCTCCCCTCTCCTAGACAGCAGGCAATCTGATATAGGTTATATATATATATATATATATATATATATATATATATATATATATATATACACATACATACATACATATATATGTATATATATATATATATATATATATATATATATATATATATATATACACATACATACATACATATATATGTATATATATGTATATATATATGTATATATATATATATAAAAACATTAAACCTATTTCTGCATTAGTCATGCTATAAGAGAAAAATCAGCAATCAGAGCAATGATGAAAGACCTCAAAATAGAAAAACATCAGCACCAAAACCAAAAGAAATCGTATGGTTCATTCAGCATCTACTCCACAGTTCTTTTTTTTTTCCTGGATTTGGAGATCCTCTTCCATCATGAGTTCCCTGGAACTCTTCTGTACCATGGCATTGGTGAGAAGAATCTAGTCCATCACAGTAGGTCAACACTCAATGTTCACATCATAAATTCTTGCTCCAATAGCCGGGACTTTTCACTTCCAGAATCAAATACAAAACCAAAGCTCTTCATAAACACCCCCCCCGCCCCCCCCCCCTTTTCCAATAGACTTCATATACCTTATTCCTTACTTCATACTCATCCATCCAGTGGCCCCAGCCTCTTAACTTTTTCTCCAAAAAGACCTTCCGTCTCCACTCTGGGTGTTTTCTTTGGCCATCCCCCATGCCGAGTGCTGTCCCTCTCCTGGGCTTTCTCCAAGCCCCAGCTAAAAGCCCATTTTCTCCAGGAAGCCTTCCCCAACCCCTCTTACTTCTGGCACCTTCCCTCTTTTAGGGATTTCCTAATTTTCCTGTTTATGGTTTGTATATATTTATTTGCATGTCGTTTCCCCCATTAGATTGTGAACTCGTTGAGGTCAGGGACTGGCTTTTGCCTCTTTCTGTATTCCCAGCCCTTATCATAGTGCCTGGCACATAGTAGGTGCTTAATAAATGGTTTTCGATTGTATGACTTTTGTTGTTCTTGATATTAACTTGGTCTATTATATTGATAGTTTCCTTAACATTAAACCAACTCTGCTTTCCTGATAGCAATCTGACTTGGTCATGGTGTATAATCTTTGTGGTATATCACTGAATCTTCTCGCCAATATCTTATTAAAAACTTTTACATCATCAATATTCATTAGGGATATTGGTCCATAGTTTTCTTTGTTGACCTTTCTGGCTTAGGTATCATGGCCACAGTTATATCATAGAAGGGGTTTTTGTTGTTGTTGTTGTTGTTTTGGTGAGGCAGTTGGGGTCAAGTGACTTGCCCAGGGTCACACAGCTAGTAAGTGTTAAGTGTCTGAGGCCGGATTTGTACTCGGGTCCTCCTGAATCCAGAGCCGGTGCTCCATCCACTGCACCACCTAGCTGCCCCATAGAAGGAGTTTTTAAAGATTTCTGTTCCTAATTTTCAGACAGCTTATGTAGTATTGGAATTAATTACTCTTTGGATGTTTGATGGAATTAACTTGTAAGTCTAGCTAGTCTTGGATTTTGTCCCTTTGGGAACTCATGTTCAGTCTCCTTTTCTGAAATCACATTATTTAAGTCCTCTGGTTCTCATTCTGCTAATCAGAGTATTTCATAGTCTTGAAATATTCTTCTATTTCATGTAAGTCATCAGTTTTATTGGCATATTATTGGGCAAAATAGTTTCTAATAATTTTTTTTATTCTTCATTTGTTGTGAAATTTTGGATGCAGGTAATTTGGTTTTCCTTTTAGTTTGTTTCTTTCTCAAATTAGCCATTGGTTCATCTAGTGTTTTATTTATTTTTTAAATCACCCCCTCCCCTAGGTTTTTTTTGCTACTATGTGCAAGCAGCCTTTCCTGATTCCCCTCAGTGCTAGCAACTTCTCAGATTACTTCCAATTGACTGTATGGTATGTGTACATGTCTGTATAGTATAGATGTAGTTCTTGGCATGTAGTCTCTTCCATTAGAATGGGAGCTCCTTGAAGGCAGGGACTGTTTTTGCCTCTGTTGCATCCCCAGTGCTTAGCTTACTGCCTGTCACATGGTAGGTGTTTAATAAATGCTTGCTGATTTGACAACTCAGTGAGGTTTTTTGTTTTCAATTTGTACAAGATTTCTTTGATTTTTAGTATTTCCATTTTGATTTTTAAATGGAGTTCTAAAATGTATTAACTCCTAGTTTCTTTAGTTGTATGCCCCATTTGTTCATCCATTCTTTCTTTGTGGGTGAAATTATTTAAAGATATTTCCTTTCCCCTCAGAACTGCCTTTGTCACTGCCCTCAAATTGTTGGCGGCTAACAGATTGCTTCTTGACTCAATCACCAGAAGACATCTGGAAGGTTCTTCAGGGTCTGAGGGTCTGAAAGTACTAGTTCTCAATTGGTCTGAGCTCCTTGTGCTGCAATGCCCTTGGGGCTACACCCCATCCCCAGTGTGCTGCCTTCTGGTGCCAGCCAGGCCTGAAAGAAATGAGTCTTGCTGATTTTTTTCCCATTGGATTTCCTGGTCAGGACCCAGTCTGGTTCTTTTTTTTTTTTTTCCCAAGGCAATGAGGGTTAATTGACTTACCCAGGATCACACAGCTAGGTATGTGTGAAATGTCTGAGGCCAGAATTGAACTCAGGTCCTCCTGAATCCAGGGCCAGTGCTTTATCCTCTACGCTACCTAGATGCCCCTTGGTTCATTTTCTAGATCTTTGTGGGATCCTTGTGGAGAGGAGCTGGGATGGATTGCTTCCTTTACTCAGGTGTTGTGACTGCTCTCCAAAGGAGTTTCAGTTTTGGAGAACTTATGTTTGAGAAACATCTGTGTTGCTTGTATCCCCAATTCTGTCTGGGAACATCTGGATTTGGCTTATTGCTCCCTGTTTTCTAGGTAGGCATTTTGGGGTTTTCAGATTTCCTCTGCCACACAAAGGGCAGACAGACCAGCCTAGCTGAAGGAGCTGGGCACCTGGAAGGACCTGCGCAAGGCTGCGTGGGCCAGACAGGTCAAACCACCCCCATTCTCCCCTTAGACCCTGATGGAGTCAGCCCTGGGAACAGCCACGCTTCCAGCCACTGTCCTCTGCACCCATCCTGGGAAGCAGCCCCTTGGGGAGAGGCAGCCCAGGAGCTGCCCCTTAGGGGCTGCAGCCATAGGGAGTGAGGACCCAGACAGGAATCTTTGGCCTCTAATGTCCTCAGCCCTGTCTATTGGTTCAGCATCACAAACAGATCAGATTTCATGAGCAGAAAATGGTGTCAGAGGAGGCTGGACCATCTATCAGCCCCCTGTGGACCAGGGGACCTTTCCAACTTACTTGCAACTGAAACCTTCCCTGTGTGTTGGTTCCCTCCTTGGAATATGAGGTCCTTGGGTCCAGGCGCTGTCTTATTTTTCTATTTGTACCCTCAGCACTTAGTGTAGAGCTTTGTATATAGTAAGTGCTTAATAAATGCTTTATTCATTCATTCCCTTAGAAGGAACAAGGTCCTAATAAACATTTGGACAAACAAAGCATATAAAGAACAGAACTAGAATTCACCTCTCAGTGTAGGTAGGAAGGGCTTTCGCTGAAGGTCAGACAGAGACCTCCTAGCACCAACAGGGGAAGTACTAGAGGCATGAACAGACTTGGGGGTGTTTGTGAAGGGAGGCATCCATCCATGTCACATTGCCACCTCGGTGGGTCTGCTTCCTCAAATCTTGGTCCACTCCCTTTCTGGGGCTGGTATTTATACAAATGGACTTATGTCTTTCTCCGCTCCCAGTCTGGCAGTACCCACACTTTGCTTGGCACTATCAGATTGTCTCAGCTCTCAGGCTTTGCTGGCATTGTCCATCTGGTTCTGTGTTCCCAATCAATACCTTGATATCCAGAAGCCTCTGCTATCTTCTTCTTGGTGATCCCTGCTCTCCTCTCTGTTCATTATGTATCTTGGACCTTTGGCATGGGAAAACAAGTTCTTTTCTCAAGAAGTCATGAGACTACTTGGTGCAGGGGAAGAGTGAGTCCCTGTGACGTGGGGCAGGCCACCTCAGATCACTCCTCTGTAAAATGAGAAGAGGCTCCTCAGGGCCGATGACATTATTTTGTGTCTGTCCTACCCCTGGGGCGGGGCGCACACTTCTTTTGGGTTGGCTTTGAGGCAACACTCCAATGATTCCCCTACAAAGGGTACCTTCTCCCAATGTCTAGCCTCTTAGTTGCTAATAAAAAGGGTGTGTCCTTTAATTAGATGCAAGCTGCTGACTATTGCATCGGGCCAGAGGTTAGTCTCCTCTACATGCTGTCTTCTCTGAGTGTATTACTTCATACGAGTCTAACTCTGTTTCTCTGAATTCGTTATATTCATTCTTCCCTACAATACAGTCATGGGCCAGAATTTATTTGTTGATATCTATGGGGGACATTTCTCTTTCACCACAAATAAAGCACTATAGACATTGCCTACACACATGGGCCTTTGATTGCTGTCTGCACCTTTCTTGGGAGGGTCAGCTAGGTGGCTGAGTTTGTTTCTTTGTCTTTATTGTGTGTCTATTTCTCTGTCTACTTTTCCATTTTCTCTCCAGTCCCAACGATAATTATGATAATTACTGCTTTGTTGTAGAGTGTGGGATCTGGGTCTCTCATTTATTTTTTCCATTACATTCTTTGGTGTTCTTGACCTTTGTTCCTTTGTATGGTGCTCTACACACAGTAATTGCTTGGTGTTTGTTGAAATGCAATCGAATTGAATTATGTCTTTAAGAGCTCTAGGCCTAGAGTCAGGAAGACTTGTCTTTCTGAGTTCATATCTAGCCTCGGACGCTTACTGGTTGTGTGACCCTGAACAAGCCACTTAACCCTGTTTGCCTCAGTTTTCACATCTGTAAAATGAGGCTGGAGGAGGAAATGGCCAACCACTCTGGTATCTCTGCCAAGAAAACCTCAGATGGGGTCTTGAAGAGTCAGACACGACTGAAACAACTAAACAGCAACAAAACACTCTCTTGGGTCATTGGCCAATTGGAGCAGACATCCCACAGCCCTCCCAGGAATTAATTTTTCCTTTAACATCTTTGCTAGCTTGACAGTTGTGAGGGTGTTTTTTTTGTTGTTGCTGTTGTTGTTGTTGTTTTTGAAGGGCAATGAGGGTCAAGCGACTTGCCCAGGGTCACACAGCTAGTGTCAAATGTCCGAGTTGGATTTGAACTCAGGTAGTCCTGAATCCAGGGCAGGTGGGTGCGTTATTCACTGCGCCACCTCGCTGCCCCTATGAGGGTGGTTTTTAATTGGCATTATTCTGATTACTAGTGAGTTGAACATTTTTAAGGTGCCTAGCTGTAGTTCTGTAGTTCCTATTCTTTTTTTTTTTTTTTTGCAGGGCAATGAGGGTTAAGTGACTTGCCTAGGGTCACACAGCTAGTAAGTGTCAAGTGTCTGAGGCTGGATTTGAACTCAGGTACTCCTAAATCCAGGGCTGGTGCTTTACCATTGCGCCATCTAGCTGCCCCTTCCTATTCTTTTTTAAAAAATGTTTTTTCATATTCTTTGACTATTTGTTTAATGGGGAATGGCTCTTATTCTCATGAATTCATATTAATTTCTTTTTTTTCTGTCTTTGTGTGTGTGAGGCAATTGGGGTTAAGTGACTTGTCCAGGGTCACACAGCTAGTAAGTGTTAAGTGTCTGAAGCTGGATTTGAACTCAGGTCCTCCTGAATCCAGGGCTGGTGCTCTATCTACTGTGCCACCTAGCTGCCCCCATATTAATTTCTTAAAGATTTCAGATGTCAAGTTTTTATCAGTTTTAATGCAGATTTTTCTCTTATACTTAATTTTTTTTTTTAATTTTTGCAGGGCAGTGAGGGTTAAGTGACTTGCCCAGGGTCACACAGCTAGTAAGTGTCAAGTGTCTGAAACTGGATTTGAACTTAGGTCCTCCTGAATCCAGGGCTGGTGCTCTATCCACTACACACCTAGCTGCCCCCTAATACTTAATTTTAAAAATTCTAAATGAGTTAATAGTAATGCAAAGAATTATTGATTTTTATAATGAAGATGGTCTGTTTTTGCCTTTTCTGACCTCTTTTATATAATTTTTGGTTACAGATTTTTTTTACCAGTCCACAGCTGTAAACAATATAATTTCTTTTTTATTGTGTAATTTAAAAACTATTTACATAATTTGTCCATTTGGAATTTGTGGTAGAAGACCACTGCTTATCTCAGCTTCTTTTTGCCGGGCCCCATTCCAGGTTTTTCAGTAGTTCCTGTCAAATAAAGAGTCCCTTCCCAAGATGGTTGTGTTCTCAGTTTTATTGAACATGAGACTTCTATGGACATTTCTTTCATCGTCTTGATTATGTGTCTATTTCTCTTTTCCATTTTCTCTCCAGTCCCAATGATAATTATGATAATTATTTCTTCGTTGTAGAGTTTGGGATCTGGGTCTCTCAATTATTTTTTCCATTGCATTCTTTGGTATTCTTGACCTTTTATTCCTTTGCATGGTGCTCTCCACAGTAATTGCTTAGCATTTGTTGAAATACAATTGAATTGAATTATGTCTTCACAATAAATACAAATGAAAATTTCATATCCTTCCTCACCCTTCCCAGAATAAAGCCAGTTATCAGCACATTTAAATAGGGCAGAGAGAAGGGAAGTGGTGGGTCCCTTGGCGCCCCAATGACTGTGCTTTTATGCTGATCTAGTCATTACTGGCTCAAAGCCTGACTTTAGCCATTAAAACTGAAGGTAAGCAGCTTTGGCTTTTAAAAGGGAGGTTCAAGAATGTTTCAGCCCCATGTTCCTTATAACTCTAGGACAAAAGGGGATCTTTCTCTCTGCCCCCCTCACATCTAGTCCAGCTCCCTCACTTTATTTTTAAGATTTTTTCTTTTCCTTTCCCCTCAATTATGTGTCAAGACAATTTTTAGAATTCATTTTTACAAGATTTTGAGTTCCAAATTTTTCACCCTCCCTCCCCTTCCTACTTCCTAAAATGGTAGGCAGTTTGATATAGGTTATATGTGTGCTATCATATAAAACATATTTCCACATTAGTCATAGTTGTGAAAGAAAAAATAGTTCAAAAGGAAAAAAATGAAAAAGAATAAAGTGAAAAAAAAAAGCTTTGATCTGCATTCACAGTCCATCGGTTCTCTATCCAGATGTTGATATCATTTTACTTTGTGAGTCCTTTGTACTTGTCTTAGATCATTGTATTGCTCAGAAGAGCCAAGTCAGTCAGAGTTGATCATCACACTATGTGGCTGACATTGTATACAATGTTTTCCAGGTTCTGCTCATTTCACTTTGCATTAGTTTGTACCAGTCTTTCCAGGTTTTTCAGAAATCTGCCTATTCATCATTTTGTTATGGGAAAATAGGTGGGGGTTTGGGATAGGGGTCCTTAAGAATTCTTCTTTAAAAAATTACACCCTCTTGCACACAAATCCAATTAGAATAAAATAATACTTAGGGTGCTAGGGAAAGGAAACCAAGAGAGAAATCCTTGGACTTCTTCTCATGGGGAGAAGGCATGGCACAGAGGCATGGCTCTTGAGCAGGAAACAAGAAAATCCTGTGGTGGTCCAATAGAGTGATCATCCGACTGTGGAAAGTTCCCTTATTGGGGGAAGACCATCCCCCACTGGTGGTGGCTGGGGGAAGTTGAGTGAGGAGCTGCTCTGGATCTCTCAAGCCATCTCTGTCCTTTTCATGCTACAAAGGCAGCAGCCACAGCTAATCTTATCTCTCTGAGGGGTGGGGGAAACTGGAGTGAAGGGTAGTGGTCCTGGAGCTAGCTCAGTCCAGATCCTGTGCAGCTTATCTCTTTAAGTATGTCTGTCCTTTGGTTTAGTTTCTCAAGGAGAAGGTTCTTTTAATTTACCCCACAAAACTTCTGGGGTACTATAAAGTTGCTATCTAGCTATACTGTCTAAAAAACTTCATGAGTGGTCGCCAATAAATTAGAAGCTTTAACAAGAGTTTAGACTTTTAAGTATTTATTAAAGAGCATTAGCATCTAATGAGAAAGGTAAAAATCTAACTATTTCTAAGAGACCCCATCATCCGACCTGCCATGTTGCTGTCTAGCTATACTGTCTAAAATGTCTAATGAGTAGTCGCTAATAAATTAGAAGCTTTAGCAAGAGTTTTAGACTTTTAAGCATGTATTAAGGAGCATAAGAATTTGGTGAAGAGAGAGAAAGAGGCCTAGATGCCTATATCTATCTATCTCAGGGAGCCAGCATTTTTGCTCCTCTCTCCATGAGAGTCCTGACAAAAGAGAGAGAGCCTCACCCCTTCTTCATCCCACAAGGCTCCTGTCTAAACCGAAAACATCAAACGTCACTTCCTGACACCAAGGAACTGACCTCCAAGCCACATGGCTTGCCCTCAGATGCCCTTTCCTCATGGTGGAGCTTTCCTACTGTAACTCTCCAGCAGGTGGCGTCACTCCAATTGTCATAGTACCCAGGGCCATTCAAATGAGGTACCCAGGCCCATAACAATTTCTTGTTGGACGATAGTATTCCATTACTCTCATATACCACAGCCTTTTCAAGTATTCCCCAATTGATGGGCATCCCTTCAATTTCTAGTATTTTGCCACCATGAAAGGGGCTGCTATAAATATTTTTGTCCATAAAGGTCCTTTTCCCTTTTTTTATGATCTCTTTGGGATACAGATCTAGTAGAGGTATTGCTGGATCAAAGGGTATATACAGTTTGGTTGCCTTTTGGGCATAGTTCCAAATTGCTCTCCAGAATGGTTGGAACAGTCCACAGCTCCACCATGAGTGCATTAGTGTCCCAATTTTCCCACATCCTGTCCAACATTTATCATTTTCCTTTTTTTGTCATATTAGCCAATCTGACAGGTGTAAGATGGTACCTCAGAGTTGTTTTAATTTGTATTTTTCTAATCAAAACTGATTTAGAGCACTTCTTCATATGACCACAGAGATCTTTGATTTTTTCATCTGAAAACTGCCTGTTAATATCCTTTGACCATTTATCAATTGGGAAATGGGTTGTATTCTTATAAATTTGACTCAGTTCTCTCTATATATGAGAAATGAGGCCTTTGTCAGAGATACACTGTAAAATTTGTTTCCCAGCTTTCTGCCTTCCTTCTAATCTTGGTTGCAATGGTTTTGTTTGTGCAAAAACTTTTAAACTGAATATAATCAGAATTATCTATTTTACATTTCATAGTGCTCTCTAGCTTTTGTTTGGTTGTAAATCCTTCCCTTCTTCATAGATTTGACATGTAGACTATTCCTTACTCTTCTGATTTGCTTATGGCATCACCCTTTGTATCCAAATCATGTACCCATTTTGACTTTATTTTGGTGTACAGTCCACTGATTTTGCACATTTTTTTCATGGAGTCTTTAAGTGTAATGGGGCTAAAATTCTAGCTAGTCTGTCTAAAATATCTGAGTGGTCGCCAATAAATTATAAGCTTTAGCAAGAGTTAGACTTTTAAGCATTTCTTAAGAAGAATAAGAATTTGGTGAAGAGAAAGAGAAAGGCCTAGATTCATCTGTCTCTTAAAGGGACAGCGCATTTCTAGCTCCCTTCTCCACCTGAGTCTTGAGGAAAGAGAGTGAGAGTGCCAGCTCACCCCCTCTTCTTCCCACAAGCAAACGTCACTTCCTGACACCAAAGAGCCGGATGTCTTGCCTTCAGACGCCTTCTCCTCATGGCAGAGCGTCGTGCAGTAAGTCTGCAGCAGGGGGCGTCATTCCAGTCATTACATTAGCTTCTGTTTGATCCATTCTAATTATCAGGAAGTTCTTTTCTTGGGTAAGTTTTGTACCTCTTATTTCAAGCTGTTAATGCTTTTCATATCTTCTATACCCCTCATTTCTTTTTCCCACCTTTTCCTCTACAAACTCTCATTTTTAAAAAAATAATTTTTGTTGTTGTTACTCATTTTTTTTCAGTTGTGTTTGACTCTTTGTGACCCCATTTGGAGTTTTCTTGGCAAAGATATTGGGGTGGTTTGCCTTTTCCTTCTCCAGCTCATTTTACAGGTGAGGCAAACAGGGTAAAGTGACATTGCCCAGGGTCACACAGCTAGGAAGTGTCTGAGGACAAATTTGAATTCAGGGTTTCCTGACTCCAGGCCCAGCATTCTATCCACTGTGCCACCTGGCTGTCGCAAAATAATTTTTAGCTTTCTCTTTAAAAAAGACAAACCAACAAACAAATAACATCTTGTAGGAATTCTGGTTAGACTTATGTCCAAGTTATATTTTTCTTCGAGGCTCTGCTTTTAAATATTTTTGAATCATTCTCTTTCTGGGTTTGTGTCTTTTTGAGTTTCCTTTTTTCCATAAGAGCTCTTTTTGGTGGAATTATTTTTGTTTGTCTCTTTGTTTGCTCAATCATGTAGCCTACTTCTTGACTTTGGGCTTTATGTTAGTGCTGGCTTCTGCATTGTTTGTCCTTCATTCTCTGAGAGGACCATGACTGTAGGAGGTGATGTTATGTCTTGCAATGAATTGGATTTAAGTGAGGGAGGGCTGTGCACAGTCACCAGCCTTACTCTTTCCTCCACAGCCATCTGGGTCCAGTGGCAAGATATACATCAGGACAACTGGGATGGCCCCAGATATTTGAGGCAATAAGGGTTAAGTGACTTGCCCGGGGTCACGCAGCTAGTAAGTGTCAAGTGTCTGAGGTTGGATTTGAACTTGAGTCCTCCTGACTCCAGGACCAGTGGTCAGTACACTGCACCATCTAGCTGTCCTCTGCATACTACTGGGGTAATGTCTGCCCTGATCTCTCTTCTGACATCTGTCCACTGTTTTCACAGGTCAAGCTGGGAGTTTATAAGCGTTCAGTATCCCCAAAATGATGTGATTGGGGTGAATTCTGCTTGCTGCCCTCTTGGTCTGAGGTTCCTGACCCAGGTTGGTATCTGTTGGCTTCCCCCTAGTTAGGAGTTTCAGTAGACAACTTGTCTTAGCTTACTGGGAGGCTCTGTAGGTCAGAGTGACTGAACTTTAGGTGCCTCTTTGATCTGAGATTCCTGTCTTGGTTGTTTCACTGGGCAGGAGGCTGGGATTGAGACCCACTCTGCTCCTAGAATCAGAGTCACACAACTACAGTTTGTCAAATAGTGAGTTTTTATCTCAGAAGTTGGAGTCTTTGGGTTTATCAAATAGTAGATTACTATACTCTTTTACTACTGTGTCTCCTGTGCCTAACCTATTCCTTTGATCTACCACTCTATTCCTTAGCCAGTACCAAATACTTCTGATGACTGCTGCTTTATAGTATAGCTTCAGATTTGGTATGGCTAGCCCACCTTCCTGTGCATTTTTTTCCCATTAGTTCCCTTGATATTCTTGACCTTTTGTTCTTCCAGATGAATTCTGTTATTTTTTCTAGCTCTACAAAATAATTTTTAGGTAGTCTGATTGATATGGCACTGAATAAGTAAATTAATTTAAGTATAGTCATTTTTATTATATTAGCTTGGCCTATCCATGAGCAATTGGTATTTTTCCAATTATTTAGATCTGATTTTGTGTGAAAAGTGTTTTGCAATTGTGTTTATAGAGTTCCTAGGTTTGTCTTGGCAGGTAGACTCCCAAATATTTTGTATTGTCTACAGTTACTTTAAATGGAATTTCTCTTTCTATCTCTTGCTGCTGAGCTTTGTTGGTCATGTATAGAAATGCTGATGATTTATGTGGATTTGCTAAAGTTGTTAATTGTTTCAAGTAGATTTTTAGTTGATTCTCTAGGATTCTCTAAGTATACTGTCATATCATCTGCAAAGAGTAATAGTTTTGTTTCCTCCTTGCCTATTCTAATTCCTTTAATAGCTTTTTCTTCTCTTTTGCTAAAGCTAACATTTCTAATATGAAATTAAATAGTAGAAGTGATAATGGACATCCCTGTTTCACCCCTGCTCTTATTGGGAATGCCTCTAACTTATCCCTGTTACATATTATGTTTGCTGATGGTTTTAGGTAGATACTGCTTATTATTTTATAGAAAGCTCCACCTATTCCTATGCTCTCTAGTGTTTTTAATGGGTATGAGTGCTGTATTTTGTCAAAAGCTTTTTTCTGCATCTATTGAGATAATTATATGATTTTGGTTAGTTTTGTTTCTGAATTTGTTCCTTGCCCAGCACATAGGGCTTGCTCTCTACCACTCTTACTTCCAGATCCTTGCTACCTCAGTCCCACTAGGGAACTGGGAAGTAGGTGACCAAGCTACTAGATGGCAGCAGTTCCTGTACCCTGAGCTAGTTCAGGGGGTCCTCTGGGATCTTTTCCTGCCCAAGTGCTTCCTGCCCTAGTGCCCAGTCTTGGTTCTCTATCAGTCCCTGGGTTCTGGTAGTGTCAACATGGCACCTTCCTACCAGACCGACCTTCCAGTGTCTATAGATCTCTTTCTGTATGTCCCTAAGCTTGGGCTGTACAAATCACCCTTTTTCTTCTTCTTTTCTTTTTTTTTCATGAGGCAATTGGGGTTAAGTGACTTTCCCAGGGCCACATAGCTAGTAAGTGTTAAGTGTCTGAATTCAGATTTGAACTTAGGTCCTCCTAAATCCAAGGCTGGTGCTTTATCCACTGCGCCACCTAGCTGCCCCTACAAATCACCCTTTATGAATTTTTCTTGACTTCCCTGTTAAGAATTTGGTCTGGTACATTTTCTACATGTGTGGTAGAGGGCTGATGGGAGAAATAGGCTTTACTTCTTCCTACCACTCTACCATTTTGAAGCTGCCTCTCTGTCTTCAAGTATATGAAGGGTTGTCATGTGGAGAAGGGATTATATTTATTCTGTTTGGAATAAGAGCCATTACCCAAGTGATAAATTGGTCAAAAGATATAAATAGACAATTTTCAAAAGAGGAAATGTAAACTACTAACAGCTATATGAAAAAAATCACTAATAATGACCACATCACACCAATCAAATTGAAAAAAATTGACAAAAAAGGGAAAATGGCAAATTTTGGAGAGCTATGGAAAAATAATACATTAATGCACTGCTGGTGAAATGGAGAACTGTTCAACTATCCTGGAAAACAATTTGGAAATCGGCCCCCAGTTACTATTACTATACCTATCTTTTGACCTAGTGATGTCATTTAGGGTCTGTACCCTACCCAGACCCCACAAAGAAAGAGGAGAAGCTCCCATCTACAAAAAAATATAGCAGTTTTTATCATGGTGGCAAAGAAATAGAAATAAAGTGCCCATTAAATGGATTATGGCTTGTGAATAGAATGGAATACTAGTGTGCTTTAAGAAATGATTAAGAGGATGGTTTCAGAAACCTGGGAAGACAGCTACGTGGCATGGTGGATGGAATCCTGGACTTGGAGTTAGGAAGACCTGAGTTCAAATCCTGCCTGAGAGACTTTGTAGCTCTGTGACTCTTGGGCAGGTCACTTTACCTCTCAGCCTGAGATATTTACTCATCTATAAAATGGAGATAATAAATAGTACTTACCTTCCAGAGTTGTTAGGGTCCAATGAGATAATATTTGTAAGCTATTTTGAAACCTTAAAGTGCCATATAAATGTTAGTTCTTATTATCATTATTATGAATAGATACAGAGTGAAGTGAGCAGAACCAGGAAAATAATTTATATAGTAACAACATTGTAACAAAAAACAGCATTGAAAGAATTAGGAGAGGACTTATGAAGGAACATATTGCCCACCTCCTGACCCAGAAGGAGGGTCTTGGGAGGCAGATTGACATATCAATTTTCCAGACAGGGCTCAAGAGGGGATTTTGTTTGCTTGGTTGGTTATATACATCTGTTATAAGGTTTTTGAAAAAAATAAAATGTCCAAAAAAAAAGTTCTATTTGGTCCTCCCAGAGAAGAGAACCAGGACTTAATGGATGGAAGTTGCAAAGAGGCCAATTTGGGCCTGATGTCAGGAAAAAACTTGCTAGGAGTGAGCTGTGCCAGCTCAGGCCGGGCATCCTTGAAGCCCTGGGTCCTCTCTTTTGGGAGCTCCAGACAGAGGCTGCACAGTTTGTCTGCTGTGTTAATGGGGTGATTTCTCCTCATCAACAAATCAACACACGAACCACATTTGCCCTTATCTTTCACTTTTGGCATTCTGTCAGTTGTGAGGCAGAGTGTCAGGGTGGTTTTGCTCTCTGTATCCATGTGATGTTAGTTGGAAATTCTTTGGGGGGCAGCTAGATGGCGCAGTGGATAAAGCACTGCCCCTGGATTAAGAAGTATCTGAGTTCAAATCCGGCCTCAGACACTTGACACTAGCTGTGTGATCCTGGGCAAGTCACTTAACCCCCATTGCCCCGCCAAAAAAAAAAAAGGAAATTCTTTGGAGACCGCTGTATTCCACGTTTTCTAGCCATTCAACAACACCAGTAGAATCTTGATATTAAAAGGAGAGGCTTTTGTTTCTTTTTTAAAAAAATACTTTTTGGGATATTTTCTATTTTTTACATCATGATAGTATCCCACATATTCCTCCTTCTTCCCCTCCCAGAGAGTTATCCTGTAAGAAAAATAGTATTTTTTGGAAAGGAAAAAAAAATTTCAGGGGAAGTGATCAAATGCTTGAAAAAGGAGCTCCAGTAGGACTCCACCCCTGCACCCAGTGTGGGATGTGTGTGTGTGGAGGGGGTGGACTGGGGCTGTCTTTTCATCTCCCTTCATTCAAATCTTGATTGGTCTTTATGATTTTGTTACATTCACTTCTGAATTTTGGGTGCTCTTGTTCTTGCCATTGCCATGGCTGTTGTCACTGTGTACCAAGTTCTCTCAACTCTCTTCACTTCTTTTTGCATCAGTTCACAGGGATCTTTCCAGGCTTCTCTGTATTCCTCACACACTTCTTACGGCACAATAGTATTTCATTCCATTCACAGACTACACTTGGTTTAGCCTTTCCCCAATCCATGGGCATCTCCTTTGTTTTCAATTCTTAGCTACCACACAAAGGGCTGCTATCACTGTTTTGGAATATGTGGGGACTTTTTTCTTATCAATGACTTCCTTTGGGTAGTATACCTTTGTGTATAAGCTCAGTAATGCAGTCTCTGAGCCAAAGGGGACGAGGCTGCAATTTCACATGTGAAGAAGAACAAGTTGGCCATTTTGGCTGGAACATAGTGTGAAATGGAAGTAATGTAAGATAAGTCCCACAAGACAGACTGGGGCCAGGTTGGTCAGTGCCAAACAGAGGAGTTTGTGTATTTGTGTAGAAGTGACAGAGTTCATTGAGTGAGGTGTGTGTGTGTGTGTGTGTGTGTGTGTGTGTGTGTGTGTGTGTGTGTGTGTGTTGGGGGAAACTGACTAGAATGCTATGAAATAGAGACCTGGGCCCAGTCTTCCAGGGAACAGCTTAAACTCTAGTTAGGGAAGATAGACACTTTGAGAAGTACACGCGCACGGATGCCCACAATGCCTCCTGTTTCTTGAGCTGCTGTAACTGAAAAGTTCCTCTCTGCTGGGGGGCCTTTCTGCACCACGCACGGATGCAGTCCCTTTCTGGGCCCTATGCATTTGGAGCCTGCCCAGCCCAGGAGGATGTCACACAATGGGAGGCCTTTGAGAGCCCAGATGCACGTGCAGGCCATCAGTGGGGGAGAGAGGACACCAGTTATAGTTCAAGAGATCTCAAGGGGCTACTCTGTGGGTCCCAGGCTGTGGCCAAACAAATCACCCTCCAGTTCTCTATCACTGTGCTGCCCTGGGGCACTTGGGGATTTTGACCTCAGACAGAGCTCCATGAGGCCCCTTGGCAAGTGTGGCATTTCCTCAGTGACATCCATCAAAGCACAGTACTCCGAGAGTACGCCTTGTGTGGGGAAGGTGCTGCACCTGCTTCCACCCCCTGCTCTGTGTTTTTAATTTCCCTTCAGGTCACGCTCCACTAAGATTGGTAACCACACAGCATCACTAGAAGGGTTTATCAGAGGGAGACTGACAGACAGACAGACATGAGAGAGGAGACTGAGAGGGAGGGAGACAAGAGAAGGAGAGAGAGATGGAGAGAGGAGAGGGGAGGGAGAACTACTGGGGATCCTGGGTTTCGCTCGGGAAGGGACCACAGAAATCAGCCACCCAGGCGGCCCAGGCTTCCAGGTCCTGCTCTGTGGATCCAGCCCCTTACCCCTGGCACCACGTGGTCAGTCAGTCCTGTGCAGTTTCCAAGGCCCTGGCCTGGCCCTGGGCGCTAGGCTGGAGGAAGGGCTCGGCCACTCAGGGCAAAGGCCCCCAGCGTGCGGGGCCTGGGGGGGCGGGGAGAGGAAGGACACCGGGAGAGCCCCGGCCTCGGCCCCGCCCCGCCCCGCGCGCTCCCGGTCGCCCCGCCCCCGGCTCCGCCCCGTGCCCCCGCCCCGCCGCCGCCGCGGGCGCGCGCGTGTCAGGCGCCTCTGCAGCCGCCATTTTGGAGTGAGTCGGCCTGAGCCCCGAGCCCGCGGCGGAGCCGGTGAGGCCTGCGGCGGCGGCGGCGGCGGCGGCGGCGGCGGCGGAGCCGCGGAGCCCGCGGAGCGCTCGGAGCCCGGCGCCGAGGCCGAGGCGCAGGTAAGGGAGGGCCGGCGCGGGGGGGGGCGGGGAGGGCAGCAGGGTCCCCCTCCCCCCGGCCGGCGCGGGCTCCTGTCACTCGCCGCCCCCGTGACCGCCCCCCCGGGGCCCCGCGGCCCCGCCCGGCCCGCGGCCGGCTCGGTGGGCCCGGCCCCGCGCTGTCACTTCACCTGTTGCTGTCACTGGCGGGAGATGCCCCTCCCCGCGGCCACCCCCGCCCGGGCCCGGGGCGCCCCGGACCTGTCATTGCCTCTGCCCTTGTCCCGCCTCCGGGCCCCTTCTCGGGGTCGGGTCCTCTCGGCCCGGTCACTGTCCCCCCACCCCTCTGGCGCCGTCCCCGTGGTTCCAGCCCCCATCCCTGGCCCTCTGCCCTTCCTCCTCCTCGGGGTCCTCACCCTGCCTCGTCCCATCTTCCTCCCATCTCTTCCTGGCCCTGCCTCTTCTGGGCACTGCCCCTGCCCTTGCCGCTGCCCCTGTGCCTTCCTGGCTCCATCCCTGCCCTGCCCTTTCCCAGACTGCTACAGGCCCCTTGCATTTACCCTTGTTCTTCCCGGACCCCGGCTTTCCCGGCTTTGCCTCCGCCTGTCACTGGCTGCTGTCATTTCTTTGCTCCCAGGCCCTTGTCATTGCCTCCAACTCTGTCCCTGGGGCCTGGCACTTCCTTCTCACTGTCCCTGTTCTCCCTTCCAGTGGCCCTGTCTTTGCTTCCTTTTCCTCTTAAGGGGTGGATGGATGGACTGTCACTGACCTCTAGTCCTGGACTTTGTCACTGATCCCTCCTCCTCTCCAGTAGGTGTGCTCCACCGACCACTTCTCTCTAGGAAACCAGCCAATAGTCCTTTCTTCTCCCTATTTTTACATTCCCCTTTTCAACTACTTTCTGCCTTTGATGGAACAGGGGCTGTCACTGAACCCTTTTTTCTGGGATCCTTCGGAGCCCCTTCTCTTGAAGGACGCATTTTCCTTCTGCAGAAGGCCTGCCTTCTTGCACTTTTTCCTGGGGCTCTTGTCCCTGTTCACTCTCCGCAGCCCAGCTCCTGTCTTGTCACTGGGATCTTCTCAGTCATTTTCCTCTCTTGTCTTGCTGTGGATTTCTGGTCTTCGGCTGTGTTTGGTTCTTTTGTTCAGAGCCCACTTTTCGGTTCTGTGGAGCAAGCCTTTGCCTCTCTGCCACTACTATCTTCATGTGTTCTGCCAGCCTTAGGCTGTCCCCCTTCAGTCGGTTCTGGCTGGCCATTCAGTGACTTCTCATTTTCTTTCTTCTGTTACACCATTGATTATTCCTTTTTGGACCATGTCATGTTTCTTCCTCAAGGCCCTGTGAGTCCTCGATTGCGTGAGCCACTCTTAGGTTCTCCTGTGGATTTTTTTTATGCCCAGACCCTTCTTTTTGAGCTGGCCATTTCTTAGGGTGTTTTCTGCTAATAGTCCCTCCCTGAATTATTTATTCCCTTTGTACCTTCTTTGCTCTCTCAGGGTCCCCCTATTTGTTGTTCCCTTTTTTTAGAAATGGTGTCTGCCAAAGGCTTTCTTCACTTTTCCCAACTGGTCTTGGCAGTTTGGGACTCCTCCTTTGGTTTTATTGATATTTTTCTTTTCTTTTTGTCATTGGTGCTTGGTGTAAGTCACTAATGGACTCTGGGGGACAAGAAAGGTGATGTGTTGTAGATTATATTAAAGGAGTCATAATGTCCAGGGCTCTGCCCTGGCCATCCCGTATCTGGAGCAGCATTATGTTCATATCTAGGCATTGCATCTTAGAAAGGACCCTAGCGAAGGTGGAGAACTCTGAGAGCAGAACAGCCAGGCTGATAAAAGACTTCGGGTTCATGCCATTTGGGGCAGCAGTGATGGTGGAGCGACAGTCAGGAAGACCTGGGTTCCAGGCTTCTCTCTGACCCTGGGCAAGCCAAGGAGACTCTCAGTCCTCTGGGAACCTGGATGATTCTAATCGGTAGAATAGGTGGTGATTTCTGTTGGGGGAAGGAGTCTCCTCACCAGGAATTCCTTTCCCTGATGACATCACAGGTCTGGAGGGGGAAAGCAGTATCAGCTGAAGGAGCTAGAGATATTTATAATCAAGGGAAGATTTGTGAGACGGTGGGGAGCATGATTGCTTTCTCAAAGTATTTGAAGGAAAATGTCACATGGAGAAGGCAGTGGCCTTGTTCTGCTTAGTGCTGCTTGTTTCTGGTTTGGCTTTACTGGTTGTTTTTTTTTTCTGAGGGCCATTTCGATTTTTCCTGTGTTCTCCTTTGCTTCTCCAGCTGAGAGGGGCCCATTGCCTGTTCCTGGTTTACTTTTGTAAGCCTTTACCCCCTCCTTCATTTTGTTTCTTTGGAGGCTGCATCATTACTAGTAGAAAACAGATTGCAGAATTTCAATTTCAGTTTTCAATCTGCCGTTTACCATATATAACTTCAAGCAGATGTCATTTGCGACATTTATATGAAAAGTATTTGGTGGCGAGAATGTTTCCTTTAAGTAGGAGCTGGTTAGACTAGATGACCATGGAGGCCCCTTCTGGTGCCCAGGGGTGGGGGCTGCTTGGATCTTTGGTAAAGTTGAAGTTTGGAAAGAATAGCCCAGTTCCAATGTCACGGTTCCAGGGCTTGTGTCCAAAGTCAGGGCAGCATTTGGCTCTGCTCTGGAAGGCATCCCAGCTCTGAAGTGATGCTAGTTGGGGTGCCCAGGGGAATTGTCCCCTGACACAGGGGTCCTCTTGTTGGGGGAGGCAGCTGGGAGAAAGAAGAGCAGGGCTAAGGAGCTGTGCTTGCCCTGGGCCTGAAGGTGGGAGTCAGGCAGCATATGGGTTTTTCACTCAGGCACACATTTTGTCAGAATTCCATGAATTTACTTTGAATTTTTTGATTTGTTGGGCTAATAAACTTCAATTTCTTGGCATTCATTTTTCATTGGGACTTTGAGGGCAGCAATGGCAAATTCTTCTTGGCTTTACCCCCTATCTTTCTTTACCTCTGTAGAAGTGATTTGGAAGAATAAGGAATAAGCAAATTGTTCATTAAAGAGCTTCATTAGTAAATGTGAAGTGTTTTGAAAATGAATATATTATTTGAACTATATATTTAATGTACTTAATATTGTGGCCATTTTCTTGTGATCCCATTTCAGCAATCTAAGAACCAGTGGATTTGGCAGGGTGTCAACAGAACCAGGGGATGTGGTGCCTTAGACTGGTTGGTTTAAGGTAATGAAAATTTAAAATTATGAGTTTTTTCCTCTAAAGTACTTTTATGTGACTCCTAATATAGTATGAGAATAGCTTTTCCCTAATCTTTTTTTTTTTTTTTTGTGGGGCAATGAGGGTTAAGTGACTTACGCAGGGCCACACAGCTAGTAAGTGTCAAGTTTTTGAGGTCTGATTTGAACTCAGGTCCTCCTAAATCTAGGGCCGGTGCTCTATCCACTGTGCCACCTAGCTTCCCCCCTAATCTTTTTAATCTGTTAAAATGTTCACCGTTTCATATTTATAGTGCCCTAGAGATGTAGTTTAGTAGAGTATTATTATTCTCATTACAAAAGGAGAAACTGAGGCACCGAATAGCTATGTAAATTGCCCAAGGTCACATAGGTTTTTAAGGGTTGGACTACCATTAATGGTAGGGCCACCAACCCAAGTCTCTTGGCTCCTCAGTTTTTTCTCCTGTATTCATTCTGCCTTCATTTGCAAGTGTAAATTGTCATCTTGAGAAAATTTATTCCTAGAGAGAAATGACCAGAATTTCTGATCTGCTTGCTGGCCTACTACATTATGAAGACTTCCTAAATTAAGGAATGTTGAGGAGGAGGAGGGAAAACCATTTCCTCCCCTCTGTCTCTTGCCATAGACTTAGATCAGAGGTAAAATCCAAATAGGAATAATTCTGAAAAGTTCCCCCCCCAACCCCCCCCCCAAAAAAAAAGGCATCTGGGAAACACCATATGCCTTAAAAATTGGTCTTGAGGGCCTAGCTCGCCAGGTCTTCTTTGTTAGTTTCTTTTACATTGTAACACTTCTGTGTCTGGAGAGGAATACATATTGACTGGTATCCGTGAACTCCCATTACATTGGCCTCCATTGGATGAATTTCCATTGAAGTGAATGATCTGAAGACTGAGGAATCTTTGGCTGGGGTATTGAATTGCCCAGTTGATACTGTTTTCTCACTGAACAGAAATAGTCAGCTGAACTGACCTCTGTCTTCTGTAGATAATCAATCCTGCCTCCAAGCTGAGCAAGCACTGATTTTGGCAAAAAGCTTCACTTTGAATGGGGATCTCCGTTCTGAGTAGCATTCTTTGCGAGAGAGGCACAAGACAACAAGGCATTTCGAGTAGATCCTGAAAGCGACTTCATACCCATTTACCTTGTGCTACACAGGGCTCCTATGCTCATTTCCTTTAGCCTTCTGCAGAGTGTAAGGGAGTGCCCGTCCAGGCCTGACTGTCCTGGGAGACTCCTGGCTGTGCCAGCTTCATGTGCCAAGGTTCTTCCTTCAGGAGCCACCAGGCTCTCCAGAGCACCTTGGGCTGGTCCTTCCATTGGAAAGGATGTTCTGGGGAACATCTGGGGAACAATCAAATGAGGTGTTCAGGCCCTCATGGTCCAGCCCATAACTAAAAAAGATCTCTCCACTGTAATAAACTTGATGAGCACTCCTCCAGCTGTTGCTGAGGTGCCCCTCGGGTTCTTGGGAAGTGTTTCTCAGCATCGAGCTTCAGCTTACATATACCGCACCTGACTTTGTCTTCCAGAGCCAAACAGAACAAGTCCAGATTCCTCTTCTGCATAGTAGAACACAACTCTCCTCTCTCCTTGTTCCTTGCATTTGAGAGTCTTCTCATGTCTAGGCAAATACGTCCATTTCCTTAAACTAATTCTCAAGAGCCTTCACTGTTCTGATTAGCCTTCCTGCAAGCCTTCAAGCTTATCATTGTTCTGCCAGAGTCAAGGCAGAGTAGGACAGCAGGACCCTTATCTCTCTATTCCAGCCTCTTCTCATGCAGCTGAAGATTATGTTATTAGCCATTTTGGCTCTTGACTCAGTCCGCAGGCCACTGATATGCCATTGCTCCTGCTTCTTTTTTTTTTGGTGGGGCAGTGAGGGTTAAGTGACTTGCCCAGGGTCACACAGCTAGTAAGTGTCAAGTGTCTGAGGCCGGATTTGAACTCAGGTCCTCTTGACTCCAGGGCTGGTGCTCTATCCACTGTGCCACCTAGCTGCCCCCTATGCCATTGCTTCTTGCAGAGAAGCTGATGTCTAGCTAGGCCTCCACCATCTTGTATTGGGGAAGCTGATTGTTAGAAGGCCAGCTGCAAGATTCTACATTTATCTGTATTGAATTTTATCTAATTCAATTCAGTCCTGAGATTCAGCCTTGCCAGGATCTTATTAGTGATCTTTCCCAGCTTTGGGTGATTTCCAAATCTGATAACTTTGTGATCTAAGTCTTTATTCAAGTTAGGAATAAAATGTGACACACGAGAGGGCCATTCAGGTTGACATTGAATTCTTTTTTTAAAAAATCAATTGCAATTTATTTATTTATTTTTGTGAGGCAGTTGGGGGTAAGTGACTTGCCCAGGGTCACACAGCTAGTAAGTGTCAAGTGTCTGAGGCCGGACTTGAACTCAGGTACTCCTGAATCCAGGGCCGGTGCTTTATCCACTGCGCCACCTAGCTGCCCTGCAATTTATTTTTTAAAGAAGAAAGTGAATGCTACAAGATTATAAAGAACAAGCCTGACCTCAATGAAGAGATGAGAAAACACCTCCCTCTGATTCTTTTCAGAGATTGGGGGGGGGGGGCGGCGTGGTTCACTGATATAACAACGTTCTCTCTTAGTCTTGCCATCCATCCAATTCTGAATTCCTTTAATTGGCTATACCTCTTCAACTTGTCTACAAGAATGGCAGAAGAGGCTTTGCCAAATGCTTTGCTGAAATCTAGGTGAGCAAAATCTGCAGCATCCCCTGATGTAGCAGTTTTCAAAGGAAATGAGGCTAGCCTGGCATGAGCCGTTCTTGAGGAAGCCAGCCCAGCTCTTTGGGATCACTGCTTCCTTTTCTAACATGTTCACTCTCTTCTTTTTGGATCAGACCTACGATTGTATTAGTTTAGTGACTTCCCAGTGAGCAGATCCCCCTCTATTGTTGAATTGGCAACTCTTTTGAAGCTTGTGATCTTGGAGACTCTGGGGGCATGGAGAGGTTGAATGATTGCTCCCAGGCACACAGCCCATGTGTGTCAGGCAGAATTCAAACCCACATCTCCCTGTCTTGCTCTTGATCCGTGGTGGCATGCCACTTCTCTACCCAGATATCCTGTCCAAGCTCCCTGGCCTATAGCTCACTGATTTTTTTTTTTTTTGGTGAGGCAATGAGGGTTAAGTGACCTGCCCAGGGTCACACAGCTAGTGAGTGTCAAGTGTCTGAAGCCAGATTTGAATTCAGGTCCTCCTGAATTCAGGACCAGTGCTTTTATCCACTGCGCCACCTACTGCCCCAAGCTCATTGATTCCAATCCCTGCTCTCTGTACTTGGAACAGAATTTACTTGTACCCACTCCTGAGTTACCTTTCCTGTTCTTCATAGTCTTTCAGACATCATCAGTGGTGGTTCAGTAGTCCCATCCATCAGTTCTCTCAGCATTTGAGGAGGTGATTCATCTGGGCCAGGGAACTTGAATTCTTCATTGGCAGCCAGCTGCTTTCTTTTTTGTCTCTCGACTTCTCCTGAGCATGAAATCCCCATTAGCCATTTTGGCCTTCACATTTCCACTGAAAAGATCATCTTTGGCGTAGAAACTAGAAGCAAAATGAGTATCCCAGCCACCCCAACATAGCTTTCCAAAAGATCCCATTTTGTTGTCCTTCACCTTCCTTCCATTCTGAGCTTTAGCACTCCTGACCCAATTTTTATAGGATCATGTGGGCCTCTTCCATTCATTCTTTTGTTATCTGCCCTTGCTCCCATCTTCTGTCTATATCTTTTCCCCCTAAAAAACATCTAACTTGGTCAGTGAGTTCCCTGTGTACTTCCTTTGCCTCCTAAGACAATTCATACTTTTGCTCCACATTCAGATGTTTCTCTTCGTTACTTCAGTTTCATGCTCAAAAGCTTCCTATCTGTCCTGGGCTGATTTGTCCGTGGCATCCACCTGACCCATTCTTCCTCTGAACCCTTTGAAATTGGCCCCTCTCAAACCTAGAGGACATTTCAGACTATGCTCAACCTTCTTCTCTCTCCCAAGTCTGAGTAGAGGTGTTACTTCCTCCAGGTCCGTGCTTCCTAGCCCAGCAGCCAGGCATCTGGTGTAGAACTTGTCCTTTGTGGAAGGATGTCATTGTAAGGCACCGCTATTAGTCAAGAGGTCTTTGCTGGGCAGGTACAACAGATGGGCTCTGAGCTGGGTGTTGGGGCTGTGGTATCTGCTATCTTGGAGTTTGCATTCTGTTAAGGAGCCAACATGCATCCGTGTGAGAAGATGCAAAGTCCATGCATCCGCACTGCAGCGGGGTGGGGGCGGGGGTGGGGGTTGGACGAGGAAAGGACTCATGGTAGAGGAAAGGAGGGTACAGAGATAGAAAGTGGGATGGCATTTAGGAGGAAGGAGGGGGAGGGCCTGACAGGCTTGGGAAGGGCTTTGAATGCCAAACAGAGCAATCTATAGTTGATCCTCATGGGAAGTGTTACTGGGAAGAGCTACTGGAGTTCTGTGAGCACAGTGAATAATGTTGAGAAATACGACTCTTGATTAAGAAATGAAATAGACTAGAGGTTTCTAGATAACTCCGATGCCTTGTGCCCATGGCCCATAAATGCTTTCCTTAGGAAATAAGACGTTGGATTTGGAAGACACTAAATGCCACTACAAACGATGAAATTATTTATCTTATCCTAGTGTAGTGGACGTTATGGGATGCTCTGCTGCTGGCTCTGCGGGGGCTCTAGCAGACAGCTGATGGAAGTCCCCTGGACGTCACTACTATGCCATGCCTCTAGGCCAGGTTTGTGACCCAGTTCCTGAATTCATCACCCGTCCCCTCTTCCTTTCCAGGAGTTCTGTTTTGGCTGCAGGCAATCAGTGGAGAGAGGGTGTTCCTCTTGGAGTCTGGAAGGTCTGAGTTCTAACCTACCTCAGAGACTGTATGACCCTGGGCAAGCCACTTCACATCTCTCAGCCTCAGTTTCCTCCTCTGTAAAATGGGATAATAATCATGGCCCCTACTCCAGAGTTAATGTGAAGCCCAAATGAGATAACTTGTGAGATGCTTCACAGACATTGAAGTGGCACTTCAATCTTAATTCTCATTGTTATCAGTCTTGCTTTTGCTTTTTCCTACATGTATTTTCAGTCAAGCATCATTCAGCCAAAATTAATTGCTTATTATGTGTTGGGGGTGGGGGCAGATATTTGGCACAGTGGATAGAATAACAGGCTTGGAATTAGTAAGACCTGAGTTCAAATCTGGCCTCATATACTTCCTTAGCTGTATGACCCCCTGGGCAAGTCACGTAATTCTATTTGCCTCAGTTTCCTCATCTGTAAAATGAGCTGGAGAAGGAAATGCCAAACCACTCCAGCATCTTTGCCAAGAAAACCCATAACGGAGTCATGAAGAATCAGACATGACCTAAATAACTGAACAAGAATGTGTCAGGTGATGTGCTAAGCACTGGGAATACAAAGAAAGGCAAAAGCAATTCTTGCTTTCAAGGTGCTCCTATTCTAATGGTCTAAGAGACACCCAGAAGAAAGGGGAGGGCATGTGAGGGGGGAGACATCAGCAGCAAGCTGGGGCACCCAGGAAAGGCCTCCTGAGTCTGGAAGGGAGCTGGGAAAACTCCAAAGTGGGGGACAGTTACTGCAAAGGCTTGGAGGTGGGAGATGGCATATTCTGGGGGAGGAACAGCAGGTAGGCTGGTATAGGAGTAAACTCTAAGAAGTGGTGGAAGGGAAGAAGGGCCAGGCAATGAGAACTTAAAATGTCAAACAAAGGAACTGATAGTTGCTCTTGGAGGTACTAGGGAGTCAAAGGAGCTTGTTGAGGAAGTGGGGTAGGGGTTGCTGTGGTCAGGCCTCCCCTTTAGGTGCCTGACTGGGGGTTAGATTGGAGTGGGGAGAGACTCGAGGCAGCAGGGAAACAGGCAAGAGGCAGTGAAGTGAACTGTGTTGTGCTCTGTGTGAGTTCAGAGTAAGGGTTGGATGTGCAAAGGTCTTGAGAGGTAGAATTGACAGGCCTTGGCAGCAGATTAGATGCATATGGGGAGGAATGAGAGTGAACAGTCTAGAGTGAGCCCAGGGTGGCCAGCCTCAGGGACTGGAAGGATGGGCACAATAGTAAATGGGAAGGTGGGCTGAGGAGAGGGCTTGGGGACTCTCTGTTTTGGTCTTGTCAAGTTTGAGATGCTTATCAGGATCTGTAGCTCATGATGTCCAAGAGACATTTCATGATGTGTGACTGTTGCTTAGGAGAGAGAACAGGGATGGATAAATAAATCTGGGAATCATCTGCATAGAGATGAGAATTGAGCCCCTGGGAGCTGATGAGATCACCAAGTGAGATAGTCTAGAGTGAAAAGGAGGGGCTGTAAGAGAGACCGTGGAGCCTTTGCGGGGTGTTTACAGTTAGGGGGAGTAACATGGGTGAAGAACGAGCAATGGAGACTGAGAAGGAGAAGCAGGAGAGAGCTGGTCACAAAAGCCCAGGAAGAGAGCCTCTGTAAGAAGGTAGACAACAGTGTCTCCTTTTGCCAAGAGACCAGGAAGGATGAGGGTTGTAAAAGAGCCTCGGACTTGGCCATTAGGAGCTCACTGGAAGCTTGGAAGAGGGCAGTTTTAGCTGGAAGCTTGATTGCAGAGGGTTTAGAAAAGAGTGAGGGGAGAGGGGCAACTAGCTGGCGCTATAGTGGACAAAGCACCGGCCCTGGATTCACGAGGACCTGAGTTCAAATCCAGCCTCAGACACCTGACACTTACTAGTCGTGTGACCCTGGGCAAGTCACTTAACCCTCATTGCCCTGCAAAAAGAAAAAAAAAAAGAGTGAGGGGAGAGAGGTCCCCAGAACACATGACTTTCTCAAGGAGTTTAGCTGCAAAGAGGAAGAGGAGCTAAAGGATGATTGCTCTAGGGGAGGCCCCAGCCGCGCCTCCTCCAATTTGTACTTGTGAAGTTGGTGTTCTGAACCCAAGAAAAAGGCTTCCTATTCATTTCTATTGAACTTCATCTTCTTCCATACAGCTTAATGCTCTAGCCAATTTTTTTTTCTGGATCTTTTTAGATATTGACTCTGTCCATAGACTAATTCTGTTTGTTTGTTTGTTTGTTTGGTGAGGCAATTGGGGTTAAGTGACTTGCCCAGGGTCACATAGCTAGTAATTGTCAAGTGTTTGAGGCCGGATTTGAACTCAGGTCCTCCTGAATCCAGGGTCAGTGCTCTATCTACTGCGCTACCTAGCTGCCCCTCATAGACTAATTCTATCCCTCCCAGGTTGTTGTCATCCACAGATGTGATGAGCATGCTGGCCATGCCTTTTTCTTTTCTTTTCTTTTCTTTTTTTCTTTTTGGTGGGGCAGTGAGGGTTAAGTGACTTGCCCAGGGTTACACAGCTAGTAAGTGTCAAGTGTCTGAGGCTGGATTTGAACTCAGGTTCACCTGAATTCAGGGCTAGTGCTTTATCCACTGCACACCTAGCTGCCCCCTGGCCATGCCTTTTTTTTTTTTTTAAAGGCATTAATAAAATACTTATCACCGCTGGGCTAAGCACAGATCCCTGGGGTACTTCCCTGGAGGTCTCTTGCCACACTTGCCCTTCCGGTTGTACCCATGGGAATCACCAGAAGTGACTGGTGAACAACCATTGTATATGGCTGAGGAGGCTCTTTGTGGCATCTTGGGATGCATCTCCTTCCCTACATCATTTAGGAAATCCAGACTTCCTGGGATCACTCAGCTTTGGAGTTCTATCCCATGACTGAGCTGTCCAGATCTGGTGAAAGAGTGAGTGAAAACTGAGGTCTAGCCAGCCTCAGAGGTACTTCATGCCCTTTCAATGTCTAGGAATCTGCCAGGAACCCCAGGACTATGGGACATCTTGTCATCTTCCCTACCCTACTAAACCCCACCCCAAGCTTTCTATTCTCTCTCTCTTTTTTTTTTTTTTTTTTTTTTTGCGGGGCAACGGGGGTGAAGTGACTTGCCCAGGGTCACACAGCTAGTAAGTGTCAAGTGTCTGAGGCCAGATTTGAACTCAGGTACTCCTAAATCCAGGGCCAACATTGTAACCACTGCGCCATCTAGCTACCCCCTCTATTTCTTGCTATAGGAACAGCAGTTAAATCAATACTAACATTGCTAGGGGAAAGGATATGTCAATTGGCTCCTTCATATCTCCTCTGTGTCTACTTCCTGGTCACCACTCATAAGTGTTTTCTCTTCCTATTAGAATGTAAGTTCTTTGAGGGTAAGAATGGTTTCACTTTTGTATTTGTATCTCTGGTGCCTGAGACAATATAACTACCATCCATCTGCCCATCCGTCCATCTGTCCACCTGTCCGTCCATCCATCCATCCATCCATCCATCCATCCATCCATCCATCCATCCATCCATCCATCCATCCATCCATCCATCCATCCATCCATTCACTCATCCATCTTTCACATCCATCCATCCATCCATCTCTCCATCTCTCCATCTCTCCTACATGCCCTGGGAAGGCAATAGACTTCTTTGTTGTTATTACCCGGTTCACAAACAGCTGCCTTGATTACTCCAAACAGGGAGTCTCCATCCATTACTACTTTTCAGTTCTTCCTTTGACCCTTAGTGGATGATCCTTCATCTGACAGCTTTGGTGGCTCCATTATTTCATGCTGTGGAGGACAACAGCTGCTTTCTCCTCAGAACATCCAGTGCCCTTTTCAAGAAGGACCTCAGATTTGTTTTTCAGTTCTGCACTTTGTAGACGGGGCTTCTTGCTTCTCTTCCTTCTCTGTGTGACATTTCTCCACTTTGCAGTTTCTTCACAAGGGTTAATTCTCCACTTCAAATTCTTTTATTCCCCATTGAAATCCCACTTGCATTTTTTTCTTAAAAAGGAACAACAACAACAACAACAGTACTTTTTAGTAAGCTTACAATGTGCCAGGCACTGTGCTAAGTGTTTCTTTTCTTTTAATTTTAATGTTTTATTTTTCCCAATTACATGTAAAATCAGTTTTTAGCCATGTTTTTTTTACAATTTTGAATTTCAAATTCTCTCCCACTGTCTCTCTCCCCCTTCATTGAAAAGGCAAACAGTTTGATAAGGGTTTTAGATATGCAGGCATGCAAAACATATTTCTGTATTAGTCATGTTGTGAAAGAGAACACAGACAAAAAAAAAACCCAAAACAAAAAAAATCCAAGAAAAAGATATAATAGGTAAAATATGACTATTGCTATTACTGTGTACAATGTCCTCCTGGTTCTGCTCACTTTACTTTGCATCAGTTGATGTAAGTCTTTCTAGGTTTTTCTGAGAGCACCCTGCTTATCATTTCTTAAAGCACAATAGCATTCCATCACAATCCTATACCACAACTTGTTAACCATTCCCCAATTGATGGACATCTGTGCTAAGCATCTGACAAATAATTTCTCATTTGATCCTCACAACACCCTGCTGTTATGACCCCCATTTTACATTTGAGGAAACTGGTGCAAAAGTGAAATGACTATTTCAGAAATGCTTTATTATTCCTGAGTACCTTGAATGTGGAGAAAGTACCTAGTGTCTCCTTACCTTGTCCTCTAGGGGAAAGATTGGCCTACCCTTGGCACCTAGATGGAAGCCATTGGGCTGTGATGGGAGAATGTAGGAGAGCATTCAGTGCAAATAATTTCAAAATTGCCAGTGTCCTTCATGCAGACTCAGGTTCTTTGTCTTGTTTTTTTGAACTTCACTTATAAGGACCTTGGATGACCTTTGAAGCCTTTTCTTACCTCTTCACTTGATGGTCACACTCTGTTTCCTTTCCCTTTTCTCATTAAACTCTTTCACCAATTTGTTTTAATTACATTTCTTAATTTTGCCTCCCCCCTTTTTTTTGGCCTGTGAGCCTTCTTTTCAGATTCTTACTGTTTAATCCCTTTCTTCTATCAGATTAAACCTGTGTTCTCTGGTGCTCTAGTTTCTTTCAGCTTATTCTCAGTTTCTCCTAAATTTCTCCCTCTCCCAGATTCATTCCATGGCTTTCTTCAGAAGTCTAACCTTCTCAAGAGTCACTTTTACAATTTCTTTGTTCTTTGTAAAAAAATAAATTTTTGTTGATATCTCTTGTTTTATGTCACCTAGATTTTCCCCCAGCATTCCTCCTCTTGCCCTCTGAGAGAGCCATCCCTTGTAGCAAAAGATTTTTCAAGAGAAAAATGAAAAATCAGCAAAAACAATATATGTTAAAAATCTTACATTATATGTAATACTCTATACTCATAGGCCTCCCACCTCTGAATCAGAGTAGGAAGAGGTACCTTTTCATACCTCTTCTTTGGGGCCAGCTTGTTCTTTGTAATTTTGCGACATTCATTTTTGACTTTTTTCTGGTGGTTCTTTCAGTTTCCATTGTTGTAGTCACTGTCTATTGTTTTCTCTGCTGACTTCACTTTATATCAGTTCATCTCTTTACATGCTTCTTTGTATTTATCCCAGTCACAGTCAACATTCTGGGACACTGATGGACCACTGTGTGTTCAGAGGCAGCTAGGCAGCACAATGGATAAATTGCTAGACCTGGAAGGAGTCAGGAGGATCTGAGTTCAAATCCAACCTCAGATACTTACTAGCCATATGACTCTGGATAAGTCATTTCACAGTTCTCCAGATAAACTGTGGTCCATGTTCACATCATAGGATCATGAAATTTAGAGATCATTAAGTCCAAGGTAGGCCTAGAGAGACTGAGTAATTGGCCCTCAATTCTATAGGTTTAGAGTTTATTGGGGGGGGGGTGTTCTCAATGCAAAAAGACCTGGAGATTTGAGTCAGTTGCTAGGTAGCTTCACCTAAGTTAGCAGTGATGCTATCATGTCAGGATATTGTTTGGAATGTGAGTTTAGAATCAGGCTGGTGCCAAAAGCTCAGGATAACCAAAAGGCAGGTTTGTTTTTCACCCTTTGCAGAGGGAAAAGAAAAGCCTCAAAGGAGGAAGAGGGCGGCTGTCTGAGGAGGGAACTGAAATGACAGCCAGTGACAGGAAAAAAGGCTCAGCTGTCAATTGTTTTCTTCTGTCTTCTCCACCCAGGAGAATATCTTTGGACTGAAAAGGACAGAACAGGTATGACTCATAGCAAGTTGATTTCCAAGGTAAGGAGATAGTAAAAGAACAATTAGCTGCTGTTATGAGTTCAAGTCACCTGTCCCAGAAGTAGAACTTTCTCGGTACTGAAAGAACCATTGGAAGTGACCTTAGCCTGTCAGGGGTTGTCGAAAGACTGAAGGATGGAAAACTACTTAGTGCAGGATTGGAGGAGGAGGGTAGATGCTACCTTGGCAATGGGACTCGAGGTTATCGAGCTTGATTTTGTTCTTGACGGCACAGAACTTATTTAAGGGATGGCTAGTGAGCCTCTAGAACAGAAAGCAGTGCCTGCCAACTCGCGGCCTGGCTTCACCAAGGACGCCTCTGCCAGACTAACCTCGTTTCCTTTTGTGACAAGGTCAGTCAGCTGATAGTTCAAGGATATTCACTGTTGGTCTGGTTTTCCTGTTTTTGGGGGGTTTTTAGTGGAGCATTTGATAAAATCTCTCATACTGTTCTAGTGAAGAAACTGGAAGGGATGTGGGCCAGATGATAGTGTGGTGGTAATTAATAATTACTGAGGAAGCAAGTCAAGCTCTCTGATTTATCTCTGATTTATTATCAAAACAGGCACAGTAAGTGGGTCAGTGGACTCTCCAGTCAGTCCAAAGACCTGTGACCTGCTTAATACAGTGATTGGCATATGGTAAGCACTTCACTATGATTCTGTCATTTTTGACCCTCACAACAACCCTGGGAGGTGGGTACTGTTATTATTTTCCTCTTTACAGATCAAGAAACTGAGGTAAACAGAGATTTATGATCACACAACTAATAAATTTCTCAGACCAGAATATAACTTGGCTTCCCTATAATACAGTGAGATTGATCTGATTGGTGAATGACTGGACCCACAAGAGTTCTCATGAATTTTAGATGTCCACTTGGAAAGATGTCTGCAGTAGAAGGTAACCCAAGGGTTTGCCCAAGGTCCTGGGCTGTTTAACATTTGTGTCAGTACATTTTATGTTTTTTTTTCTTCATAGTATTTAATTTTTTTCCCAACTATATGTAAAGATAGTTTTCAACATTCATTTTTGTAAGATTTTTGAGTTCCGGATTTTTCCTCTCCCTCCCTTTCCTCCCCACTCCCCAAGAAGGCAAGCAATCTGATAGAGGTTATATGTATAATCAGTACACTTGATGAAGGTGCGATGGCATACAAGGCACATTTACAGATTATGCAGAGTTGGAAAGAGTAGCTACCTTGAAAAGCAGACCATCATATCTTTATCAGCTGTACTGATACCAATGCTAAGTAGCCCCAGGCCAAGCACAAATCCCTGGAGTATCTCCCCTGGGATTTCATAAGGATCCTGACAGCTTAGAACACTGGGCCAAATTGAACAGAATAGAACTTAATAGACTATGGAAAGCATTTCATTTGAGTTCCAAAATTCAAGCTCAAAAAGACAAGGTCAGGAGGGATGACTAGACAGCGGTTGATTTCAAAGATATCAAGATGGTGAAGAGTCTTGAGTTCATATCATGGAATGATCAGTGAAAAGAATGGGGGTTGTGTAGCCTGAAGAACAGAGGACACAGGAGATACACAAGAGGGCATGTTCAAGACTTGTTGTGTTTGCACCAGGAGCACATGAAGGTGGGAGGTTAAGAGAGAGAGTTCTTCCTTAGGTTTTCCAGAGGCAGAATGCACTGCCAGAGGAGTGGTTAGTCCACTGGCCTGCAGATCTTCGGTAGGGGTTGGATAACCAGTCGCCAGGGAGCTCTGAATGGGATTCTTTTTCACTTATGGGTTGGAGTGGATGCCACATGAGCAGTGATCAGTTTCTCATGCTTCCTAATAGCAAAAAGCATCTTAAAAGTAAGTTTTGATGAAGAAATTAGGAAGGTGGGTTGTGTTGGGTAGGTCTGGGTAAGGTGTTGGAGAGGCTTGGGGTGCTAAAGGACACCAGGAAGTTGGTCTGGGTTACTTAATTTTAAACTTACTAACTGCTAAGAAAAGAACTGATCAAATAAATGTACAAAATAAGGGGTAGAATCTTAATCCCCCCCTCCCCCCCCCCCCCCCCCCCCCCCCGGCCCTGCCAGCCCCTTAATGAGGCAGAAGCTTAATAAAAGAGCAGACAACAGATCTTGAGCATAGCATCCTCTTCCAGACTGACCTTTACCACCTTTGGCTGTTTTCTTGTGTCTGTTAATTTTTAAATTTATAAAGTTAATAGCCAGCAACAAAAATAACCAAACTTATGAAACACGGGGTAGATGTCCCTTAAATCTCACTGTAAACAATTAAATTCCATTCAGCAAGCATTTATGACACACCTACTGCATACATAACAAGGGTAATAGTAGTTCGAGGACCTGAGGTACAAAGAGAACCTGAAAACAGTTCTTTGCACCCTTGGAGCTACAAATTCTCCTTGGGGAATATGATCTCTAGACTAGAGATTCAGCAAATTCAGTCTGGCCCAATATGCATTCAAGGGTCTGCTGAGTGCCAGGGCCCCTGCCAGGTGCTGGGAGAGTGACCCCGTGGAGTTTTCGTTTTCTTGGGAGGAAACAACTTATGGAGATTACATCATTGAATGTGGTTGAATCTAGTAGAATTGACTGCTGACCAGCAAATGAGGTTGGGGGAGAGTCGGGCATGGAGTGGGGAGTGTGGAAGTGGCTAGAGCAGAGGACTCTGGCAGGCCTAGCAAGGCTGCCGCTTTTATTATGTCTGGTGCTTCCATCCAGGTTCCTTTCTGTGCTTTTTAGTGAGGCCCAGTGTTAGCTAGAGCTGTGTGCAGCCGTCCAGAGAGACGCCTGTGCTGGTCCCCCCCCACCCCCCCAGTCCCTGCAAAGAAGACTCATTCATTCACAGAGCTCATGGGCCTACAAGAGTAGAAGTGACTGGGAGCCTGTCATCCAGGGGCTGGGCCTCTCTTACAGTTCCCAGGAACATGAGAACACTTCGTTCAGCTTGTTTCTAAGGAATAGTGTCCAAACGGCTCCATTCCTGGAGCCATCTCTGAGTCTCAAGGTACCTCCCTAGGTAGAAGACTCTGGTACTGACTGATATTTCTTAGCTCTATGACTAGGCAGCTAGGAGGCGCCAGAGGGGCCTGGAGGTGGCAGGGAGAGCTGAGTTCATATTCAGCCTCAGATACTTACTAGCTGGGTGACCCTGGGCAAGTCACGTTACCTCTATTTCTTCATCTGTAAAACAGAGATGATAATAGCACCAAGTTCCCAGGGTAGTTGTGAGGATCCAGTGAGGTCATATTTGTGAAGCATTTGCAAACTGTAAAGCACCATATTATTACTGTTTATTCTATGACTGTACTTAAATCAGATGGCCCCTTCGAACCTCCATTTCCTCCTCAGTGAGGAGGGAGAGGATTTCTACGTGTTCTATACCTGCCAGCAACATTGTGAACAAAGTCTTCTGTGAGCCCCAAAAGACTGTATACGCGTGATTTCTTCTTTTCACTTTTATCATCATTTCCCCTTATTAGAGATATAAGCATTGGATAGAATTATCCCATTACCCTAGGGCATCTTCTGAAGCAAAAAATAGAATCTTGTCCTTATAATTGGTTTTTCCAATTACCTCTGTCACCGCTTTATTGGAGTTTGGCGTAACAGAGGGTCACTATTAAACCATTCCATCTATTGGACATTAAAAAGTATTTGAAATCGTATTTGAGCATTTGTCTGTTATTGCTGACTGAAAGCCTTTCTGTAAAGTGAAAGTTTTTGTGAAATTTTCCCTGTACTATTTCTTCTCCTTCAAGTACTTATTATTTTGTTTTGTGGGCTCTGGATATGCTAATCACCACTGTTTCCCTTTCTCCTTTTCTTGACTGTGAGCAAGACTTGGTTTTCAGACAGAGAGGAGGAGCTTTGGAAGAGCAAACACAGCAGCCTCTCTAGCTGATCTCCCCTTGGTGTGCAAGCTGGGAGCCTTTGAGTCTTTCGGGGACAGTTTGGTTCCCTTGTGATGGGTCCTTGGTTGTTTGTTTTAGCTTGATCAGATTTGGGGAGAAAGTAGCTTTATGACTGTAGAGGAAGGAAATCTGGATTTGCAGTTTTGCAATTTGACAAGCACTTATGAAGGGCCTACTGTGTGTAGACACTGTGGTTACTTAGCACAGTGAATGTAAAACCAAAACAGTTCCTGTCCACAAGGAACTTCTACTTTAGGGGGGTATCGGGGGTAATATGTGTGAGAAAATGAAATGCAACAAATCTGCAAATTGGCTTTGGAGGAGGTAGGTGCTGGCACCTGGGGTGGTCCAGATGGGCTTCCTCTGGGAGTGGTGCTTGAGCTGAGCCTCGAAGAAAGCTGGGAATTCTTTGAGACAGACTGGAGGGCACCCCTCACAGCCAGGGTCCTGATGAGTCCAAGATGGATTAGGAGAAGATTGGTGTGTAAGGGAGATCGAGTAGATCTGGATGCTCTCTTTGTCTGCTAGCGAGCAAGTGAGTGAGCGAATGAGTCCTTCTTGCTTGGCAAGGGCCATGGAACTATGACAGCAGAGTCCCACTAGAAAAGCTTGCCCAGAGGCCTCTTAGGCCACATTTTCTGGCCTTCATTCGCTCAGTGTCTCAGGTATAACACCTATTGGCTGTTGGCTGTGTTGTAGTGATCCTTGAGTGCAAGATGCCTTCTTGTTAGGAGTTTAGTCTGCTTTGTTGGCTCAGTTTAAATTCATTTTGCACATAAAGTTTGATGAGATAAATGACAGCATTTGTCAGGGACTGTTACTTTCCTAGGATCAGAAGAAACCAAATAATAATGCTGCTAGAAATGTTAAATTCCACTCAGAATACTGGTGTGTTAGGCTGTGTTTTATTGTCAGATGAGACGTTACTGGCAAGCGTGGGCCGCATTACCAATGGAACCATTTACAATGATGTATGATTATATTTTTAAAAGTTTATTTGCATGCACTCACTCCATTTCCCATTTTGAACTATTAGAGAATGACATTTTCTGTTGTGGTCTCACAGCACCCCTCCTTAAGAGGCTTTTTTCTTTGCTAAGTCTCTCTCTTCAAGTTCAAAAAAGAAAAGCTGAGTGTCTGATCTGAACGTAATTGAAATTTTAGATTTCAGACCCTCTCTCTGAACTGACTCTGCCTCCACAACTTCCTCTCAAGAGAGCTTCAAGCACAAACCCAAATGGGCAATCACTGGAATAAGACTTGGAAATGCAGTGTCTGCCTCCAAGTATCTTTATTCCTTCTACATCTTCCATTGGTCAGAGGAGAAATGAGAAATAAGGTGGGCAGACAGGACATTTGGAAACACTGGTATTTAACTTCCTTGGGCAAAATCCCAGGGGAAAAAAGGTTTAGCTGTGACTCTAGATTCACTTTACCAGGGCAAGGTGGGCTACATTATGCCTTTAGGGTCCTAGGGCACCCCTGAGGGGTACAAGATCTTGCTCTAATGCCACTGGCTCAAGCCCCCATTCCTTCTTGTTCCCTCCCCCCAATCTTCCCCCACCCTTTTTTTGGGGGGTGGGGGGGCAAGGCAATCAGGATTAAGTGACTTGCCCAGGATCACACAGCTAGTAAGTGTCAAGTGTTGGAGGCCAGATTTGAATCCAGGTCTTCCTGACTCTAGGGCTGGTGCTCTATGTGCTGTACCACCTAGCTGCCCCCACCCCTCACTCTTAACCAATAGTGATTCAGCTGCCAGTTTCATTTGTAAGCAATTCACATCAGCCAGTTTTTTACAAAGGACTACTTACTCTGAAGGTAATAAAAGTACAAACATTTTCCCTCAACATTTGAGGGCTTACTCTCTCCTGTAGTACTTAAGTCTCTGGGGAAGCCACATGCACACGTACACAGCTGCTGCATGCACACACGTGCACAGGCGCGCACACACACACACTCTGCCCCCTCAACTCCAGTGGCATCTAGGATCAAATATAAAATGCTGTGTTTGACATTCAAAGCCCTTTATAACCTGCCCTAATCCTACCTTTCTAGTCTTCTTACACTTCACTCCCCACCATATCTTCTTCCATTCAGTGGCACTGGTCTCCTGTCTGCCCCACAAATAAGGCACTCCATCTCTCAGCTTTCTTCATGTCCTTTTGTAGTGCCTGAAGCTTGACTCAGCTCCTGCTTCAGTGAGCCAAGTCTGTGATTGTAAGGCACAGACAAGGGTCACTTGAAGTTGAATTCACTATGGAGTTTATTGCTAGGATACCCACCCATTTAGGAGACAGAAGATACCATGGATATATGTTCCACATTCAGGTGGAGCCTGGAAGGGATGAGAACCCAGCCCTGGCCAGCCCTCCCTTCTAGGTGTGCGCTGCCCCAGAGCTTGGGATCTGTCAGGTTTTGAGCAGCACCTCACCACAATAGGTAGGTGGGTAGGTATGCAGGTAGGCAGACCATTTACTAAGCACTTGTGTGCCAGGCATTGTGCTAAGTGCTGGAGAATACAGTAGAAGCAAACAATGCAGCTTCCATGGTCATGGGGAGGAAGACAGCACATAAAGGGGATGAGCATGGAAATGGGGCCCCAGTGATGTGGAGGCCCAGATCCCAGCCACATGAGTAAGGCCAAAGCTGGCCTAGCAAAGCCCCCGCTGGTTCCTGGGGCAGAGGCCAGTTTTGGTTGGAGAAGAGGTGGAGGTGGTGACCTGACATCACACCAGTTGTGGGCAGGTTGGGTAAGGAGAGACATGGGTAGAATCTCGAGTCAAAGGCTTCATCCATTGGTCTCATTGGGCATTCTGATTGGCTCTGCCTCCTTGGGGAATGGACTTGGCGTCTTTTATGCCTTCGTGTGTCATGTGATGCAGCCTCACACATGCCTCGCCCTTCTCTTTTGCCCTTCAGGTGATCTGTGTTTGTGACTCAGAGAGTCACAGACTCTCAGAGTTTGAAGGGAGCTCAGAGGCTATGTGGTCCAAGCCATAAGTCCACACAAATCCCGTCGACTACACACCTGACAGTGGTCGGGCCATGCTCAGTGACCTCTGCAACATGGTGACGAGGGAAAACAGTCACAGGACTGGGAAAGAACCCGTGCCCTGCTCTGCTAAAAAGGAAAGCCAATGGACCAGGCCAGTGAGCTGGACTCCAAGTCCCTGCCAGGTTCTAGAATGTCTGATTAAAGAGATGACTGACTAACTCCTCAACCAGAACGGGCTTCTCACAGCCTGTGTGGCTGCCCCCAGAATAGGACTGACCGAAAGGGGAGCCCAGCTTGTAGCAGAGCCAGCTGACCAAAGCATTCCTCCAAGGCTCATGCCCTCTGCTTGTGGAAGGGATGGAAAGAGAGAGAGAGGGAGAGGAAGAGGGAGACAGACAGACAGACAGAGAAAGAGAGAGACAGACAGGGGGGCAGGGAGAGGAGTCCAGTTCAGTTAGGAAGGTTTAAAGCAGATTCAGTAGCTGGACCCTAAAAATAAGCATTTGTGGCTCTTTGTTACTGAGGAAAGGTGGACTGCTTCAGTGGGCATTTGCTAAGGACCTGTCCTGGGCCCCAGGCTGCTATTTAACATCTTTATTGATGACTTGGAGAAAGATCTGCAAGGTCTTCTCCCCAAATTTGTAGATGACTAGAAGCTGGGAGGGAGAGCTGACCCACTGGATAATGGGAGTCAGGGCCCACAGTCTTACCTTGACCAGTGAGAATACTGAACTGAATTAAGAGCATGGAATTGAATAAGGAGAGATGTAAATACAGCCTTACATGGAGAGTAAAAACATTAGATTCACAAGTAAAAGTTGGGGGAGGCATGAGCAGAGAGCAGTGTTTCTGAAAAAAAAAAAAAAAAAAGCTGGGCATTGGGGGTTTGTGGCCTGTGAGCTCAGTATGAGACAGCAGTGGGGTGGGATCTTGGGCTAAGAGAAACAAGTACTGAGGAGAAGGGAGGTAATAGTTCATAGTTAGTAAATAGTTAATAAACACCTGCCATGTGCCAGGCACTGTGCTAAGTGTGGGGGATACAGACAGGAAAAGAGACAGACAGTCCCTGCTCTCAGGGAGCTTACACTCGAATGAGGAAAGAAGGCCCAGAACAGGAGGCCGAAGGGGAGGGCCTGGTGGAGAAGTCAGCCAGAGAAGGCCCAGAGGAGTGTGGCCAGGAGAGCCGGGAGCTGTCTGTGCTGAGATCTCTTCTGAAATGGAAGCTCAGAGTTCATGGCCTCACCCTGCCGTCTGAGGACTAGAGTGGTGATGAGGCAGGGTCCCAAGGCGGATGAGATCTCACCGGAAGCGGAGAAGTCAGCCAGAGAATCCCAAGGAGGTGGGGGGCAGCCCCAAGAGAAGGAGGAGGTACCAGCTTTACGGTCCTCTCTGGGATTAGGCTTCACCTGGACTATTGTGGTTGGTTTGGGGGACCCTAGTGTCCAGGGAAGGGCAGACAATGGGGAAGGGGACCTTGTGTTCACACCATATTGTCAAAGCAACTAGTGATGATTAGACGGAAGAAGAGAAGATGGGAGATATGTCTTCAAGGGATGTTATATGGAAGATGGGTTCACTTTATCTTCCTGGTCCCAGGAGACAGGATAGGAGCAGTGAGTGGGAGACACAGCAAGGTGGATTTAGGCTGATACAGGGAAGAATTGCTTCCTAACAATGAGTCATCCAAAAGTGGAATAGCGAGTCTTGGGGAAGGTATTGCAAATGTGATATTATAGGTAAAGGACTTTATAAATCTGAAAGCATTAGAGAAACATTGTCCCTCTCTCTCTCTCTCTCTCTCTCTCTCTCTCTCTCTCTCTCTCTCCCCCCCTCCCTCCCTTCCTTCCCCTCTCCCTCCCCCTCTTTCTCCCTCCATACTTCCCTTCCCTCTTTCTCTTGAATTCCCTTTCACTTGAGTTCTTTTTTTTTTTAATTAATTAATTTATTTTTGGTGAGGCAATTGGGGTTAAGTGACTTGCCCAGGGTCACACAGTTAGTAATTGTCAAGTGTCTGAGACCAGATTTGAACTCAGGTCCTCCTGAATCCAGGGCCGGTGCTTTATCCACTGCGCCACCTAGCTGCACCTCTTTTTTTTTTTAGTTAGAATAAGGTAGTAGTTTATTTAGGGGCAAGGGAAGGGAAGGGTAGGGGGAGGGAAACCATGAAAGAAACCCTTGGACTTCTCATGGGGAGATAGGCACAAAGCATGTGGCTCAGAGGTACCAATCTCCCACTTGAATTCTTGAAGCGAAAGCTGGATGACCACTTGCTAGGAATATTGTTGATGCTTTTTAGGTACCAATTGACCTGAATAGTCTCTAAATTTCTGTTGTTTTATGAAGTGGTCGTCCTTATTTCACTTGAAGACCTCACCGCCAGGGAGAACCCCTCGCCTGCCCCAGATTTGGAGTTGGACAATAGTTCAGCAGCCTGTCCTTAGTATTCCTTGGAAGTGGTCATGCCACCTGTTCCTGAAACTTCTGGGTGTGGGGTGTATTTTATTAGTTAAACATTGCTTATGCCAAACCGAATTTTGTTTCTCTTGTTTTTCAGGCAAGGAAGCTGGTGAGAAATCTTTCATTGGGTGAATACTCCCACCAAATCACCCAAATGTTCCTTTGCCTGAAGACAGGATTTCATCTTTGAAACAAGAAGTTTCTCCGGAAGGTATGAGAAGTTTCCTTAGCATTCCATGCTTAGCTGCTTCATTGTATATAGCTCATGATGTCAGCACCCTGGCATGTCATGCACACAGCAATTGGCTGCCTGAACCAGTGACACTTTGGAAGATTACAGCTAGTTTGGTGTCGTTTGGTCCCGTGTAGGGCCGGCCATCTTTGAGTGCAGCAGATGTGGCCTTAGAAGACTTGGTCTGCATGTCTGCTGGCTGTGTCACCCTGGGCATGGAGTCACTTCACTCTCCTGAGTCTCTGCTTCCTCAGACTTGTTCCGCTGAGCTCATGAGATTGCTCAGAGGAGAGCACTTGGTGGGCCTTGGAGTGTTGCAGAAGGAGGAATTAGGGCTACTTACCGTATTCATGTTGTTTAGTCCAGTTTCTGGGTTTGACTTTGTCTTTGAATTGTGCCGGCGGGCCTCAAACATTATGTCCCTGAAAGTAGTGCTTGAAAGGGAAATCTGTCCACTGAATTTAGATTTTTCTAAGGGAACAAAATGATGAAGGTTCCTACTACGAATACTAATAGGTTCCAGAACCTATTGATCAGTTTCTTTTAGAAGTGGCTATAAATGACCTGTTTTCTCAGCTCTTGGCAATCTCTCTCCTTGTGGCATAGCATGGAGCTGTCCTAAAGGAGATGTGAAGGCAGGGTTATCTGATTACTAGGTATTGCCTAAGGTTGTCTTTATTTGAGATCCTGGGAGCCAGCTTCTGGGGGGCACAGGAAGCGGCTAGAGGGAGCCCTGTGAGAGCAGATGACGCCGAGACAAAGGGCAGCGGCCTGGGGCACAAGGATCATGTTTAGGGCTTGTTGGGAAGCAGACTGGGTGATGGAGTGTGTGTTCTCTACTCTCGTGAGAGCATGGCTGTGCTTGGCACTGCACTGCAGGCCTCTCTTGGAGCTGAACTACTACCGATACAGACCTGATTTTTGTCACATGTACCTTTGGATTCTTTCCCAAGACATGGGCTGTCATTGTTTCTGATAGAGCTGGGGAACCAACCTTGTTCCTTCAAGTACTGAATTCTCTAGAGGAAATATGGCTTATTTTCCTGGCTATCTGAAAACCCAATTCATAGTTTAGAAATATGGGGGCAGCTCGGTGGCGCAGTGCATAGAGCACCGGGCCTGGAGTCAGGAGGACCTGAGTTCAAATCTGGCCTCAGGCACTTAATAACACTTACCAGCTGTGTGACCCTGGGCAAGTCACTTAACCCCAATTGCCTCACTAAAAAAAAAAAATAATAAATTAAAAAAAAAAAGAAAGAAATATGTTGGTATGGGCAGCTAGGTGGTACAGTGGATAGAGCACTGGCCCTGGAGTCAGGAGGACCTCAGTTCAGATCTGGCCTCAGACCCTTGACACTTACTAGCTGTGTGACCCTGGGCAAGTCACTTAACTCCAATTGCCTCACCAAAAAACAAACAAAAAAAGAAATATGTTGGTAAGCTGAGGTAAGGCTGAGGCAGCTTCTGGCTGTGCAAGCTTCTAGGCTGCCCGTACATTGTTCTAGTGGGACATTTGGAATCACTGGCCTTTTTTTCCTTAGTTTTTTTCCTCCCAGACAACCAATTTCCAGGAAGATAGAACCAGTCAGTCAGTTAATTAATATTCATTTATTATAATGAATATACAAAGGAGAAGCAAAAACAACCCCTACCCTCAAGGAGCTTATATTCTAATGAGAGAGCAAACGCGTACATACCTAGATACATGTAAGATACACAGAGAGTAGATGGAAGGTCATCTCAGAGAAAGAGGCACCAGCAGCATTTGTGGGGCCTGGGAAAAGCCTCTTGTATGTCACAAGTGGCATTTGAATCAGGTCTCCAGGGAAACCGTGTATTTTAAGAGGCAGAGTAAGGAAGGAGAGAACTCTAGGTGTGAAGGATGAAGAAGAGGAGAGGAAAGGACAATGAGTTATGTAGCCATGGGAGATTTATGGGAAGCTCATGCATCCACGTTGGTGTGGGCTGGGCAATGAGGAGTGCACCATCACCTCATTTTCAGCACTAAGGTAATGTATTTGATACCATGCTGCTTATGTAGTCCATGTTGTCAATATTTGTCCTGATAAGAATGCCCTCTCTTTGGAAACACAAAGCTAGAACCAGAGATTTTAAAGAGAACACCCCTTTGATTGCAGGAGAATTGGGATACTACTGCACTGTTGGTGGAGTTGTGAACTGCTCCAACCATTCTGGAGAACATTTTAGAACCATGCCCATAGGGCTATATAACTCTGCATACCTTTCGACCCATCTATACCACTGCTAGGTCTGTATTGCAAAGAAATTTTAGTTTTTGGGTTTTTTGTTTTTGTTTTTGTTTTTGGCGGGGCAGCTGGGGTTAAGTGACTTGCCCAGGGTCACACAGCTAGTAAGTGTTAAGTGTCTGAGGTCAGATTTGAACTCAGGTCCTCCTGAATCCCGGGCCGGTGCTCTATCTACTGCACCACCTAGCTGCCCTGCAAAGAAATTAAAAAAAAAAAAAGGAAAAGGACCACTATGTACAAATATATTTCTAGCAGCTCTTTTTGTGGAGGCAAAGAATTAGAAATTGAGGGGATCCCCATCAATTGGGGAATGGCTGAACAAGTTGTGATGGAATATTATTGTGCTATAAGAAATGATGAGCAGGATGCTCTCACAAAAACCTGGAAAGACTTTTTGAACTGATGCCAAGTGAAGTGAGCAGAACCAGGAGGACTTTGTACCCAGTAACAGTAATATTATAAGGACAGTCTACTGTGAATGACTTAGCTATTCCCAGCAACATAATGGTCTAAGATAATTCCAAAGGACTCATGATGAAAGATGCTTTCCATCTCCAGGGAAAGAACTAAAGAACTGATGGAGTCTGAGTGAATATTGAAGCATCCTTTTTTTTTTCCCCTCTATTTTTCTTGTTGTTTTTTGGGGGGGGGGGCGGGGGCACTGAGGGTTAAATGACTTGCCCAAGGTCACACAGCTAGTAAGTGTCAAGTGTCTGAGGCCAGATTTGAACTCAGGTCCTCCTGAATCCAGGGCCTGTGCTTTATGCACTGCACTACCTAGCTGCCCCTTGGTTTGTTTTTTCTTTCACAACATGACTGAGGCAGAAATATGTCTTGCATGGCTGTACATATATATTAAATTGCTTGCTTTCTCAGGGAAGGGAGAGAGGAAGAGAATTTGGAACTCAAAATTTTTTTTTAAATGTATGCTAAAAGTTTACATATAACTTAAAATTTTTTTTTAAAGTACATTCCTTTAGTTGTAGTTGGAAGACTTTCACTTCATTATTTTCATGTTTCTTTCATGATTTTTTCTTTTTTTTGCATCACTCACTTTCTAGTCATATTGTTCTGGTTCTGCTTACTTTGCTCTGCATCAGTACATCTAAGTCTTCCCCTAAGACTCCCCGAATTCTTTTTTTTTTTTTTACCATGCAGTGATATTCCTTTATAGTTATATGCCACAATTTGGTCAGCTATTCCCTAGTTCTTTGCTACTTCAAAAAGTACTGCTAACAATATTGTTGTATATGTGAGATCTTTCTGTCTGACCTCTGTGGGGTGTAAACCCACTGATGATTAGGTAAAAATGTTTGTATAGTTTAGGGATTTTTTGGTTTAATTCCCAGTTGGTTTCCAGAATGGTTCAACCATTTCACATCTCTGTCAATATTGAAAGGCTTATTTCAAATAAATCCCCAAAATACATAATGAATTATGGGAAGTTCTGAAAGAAAGCCATGAACTGACCTTCTCAAAAACACTAATTTTCTGATTTTGTTGTTACCAAGTAAACACACCCAGTGTAGATATTTTTCTAGGTACTTTGGTGGTTCTGTCTTTTCATTGGCTAAGAGACTGTCATTGTAGTATGGTAGCCCTTTTCCACATGACAACCTTTCAAACACTTGGACATAACTCTACTGTCCCCCTACGTCTTCTCAGAGAGATGGGGTTATGAATAGGGGGACATAGAACCAAGGGGACACAGACAGTCAAGGACAGAGAGAGAAGGGAGTGGAGGACACACAGAAATAGGTGACATACACAGAGAGGTGAGGGATACAAAGAAAGGAACAGAAAACAAAGAGAGAAAGATGGGAGGATACCCAGAAAGAGATGGGATAACCAAGAGAGATGAGGGATACAGAGATGGAGGGGGTAGAGAAAAATGGAGGGGAGCACACAGAGAGCCAAGGAAACACCATAAAAGCTGGGAGCTCCAGAGAAATGGAGAGAGAGAGGAGAAATTTAGAGACATGGAAGACACAGAGAGACACATATGGGTGACAAAGAGATGGCTACAGAGAGAAAAGAGAGCCACACAGAGAAGTAAAAACAGAGAGGGAAATGTAGAAAGCAGAGATTGGGGGGTATAGAGAGATAAGGACAGGTCTGGAGTCAGGGAGAACACAGGGCAATATAGAAAGCAGACAGAGAGAGAGGAACACAGGGCAGAGAGAATGAGAACTATGGAGAGACTGGAAGACACAGAGAGAGACTATCCCACCAGAAGGCTTCTCTTTGTGACCGGTGAGTATTGTCAAGCAAGACACCCTGACATACGTTGTCCATGTTTGGAAACATAGGCCTCTTTTTGCACCTCTCACCTGCTATGTTTTTGCCAAGAACTAGAAACTGTCATTCAACATTGGTCCCTAGACTCATGCCAGATCATTGCAGATGTAGATCACAGTTGTTTTCCTTTGTAACTTAATCATTATGTAATTTGTTCTGGTTCTGCTCACCTCACCCTGCATCATTTTATAATCATTTCTCTCTTATTTCTTACAGCATAGTAACAGTCTATTACTTTCATATACCACAATTTGTTCAGTCATTCCTCATCTGAAATTCACCCATTTTCCCCCACTTCTTTGCTGGTAAAAAAATTTTTGTGCATATAGATCTTACCCTCTTTCTTTGATCTTGAATATCAGAGACATTTGCTGCAGAGATTTTTTTCAGTTAACTCTATCCTTTCAAATTCTTTTTTAAAATAGTGAATAAGTACAAAGTTTATTCCACTCTAATGTTCATGGTTTCTAGTTTCCTGCCAGAATTGAAACAGGAACCTCCCCCTCCCCCGTACCCAGCTCTCTCTCTGGAGGTGGAGAACATTTTTCATCATGTGTCCTTTAGAATTGTCTTGATTAGAGCAGCTAAGTCTTTCACATTTGAATGTTGTTACAATATTGTTGTTACTGTATGCAATGTCCTCTTGGTTCTGCTCACTTCATTTTTCATCATATGAATGTTCCCAGGGTTTTCTGAAACCATCCTGCTCGCCATTTCTTATAGCACAATAGTATTCCATTATAGTCATATCCCAACACTTGTTCAGTCTTTCCCCACCTGATGGGTGTCCTCTCAATTTCCAATTCTTTGCCACCATGAAAAAGAGCAGCTATAAATATTTTTGTACATGTGGGTCCTTTTCCCTTTTCTTTTCTCTCTTTGGGATAAGACTTAGTAATAGTATTTCTGGGTCTGAGGCTATGCAGTTTTATAGCCCTTTGGGGATAGTTCCAAACTGGTTTCCAGCGTGGTCGGACCAGTTCACATCTCTGCCAATATTGCATTATCTCCATGCAATATTGCATTATCTCCATGCAATATTGCATACCTATTTTCCCACATCCCAGCATTTGCCCTTTTTCTTTTCTGTCGTTAGTCAATCTGATGGGTATAAGATGGTGCCTTAAACGTTGTTTTAATGTTCATTTCGCTAATCAACAACAATTTAGAGCATTTTTTTGGTAGGGCATTTTTTCAATGTGACCATTGATAGCTTTGATTTCTTCTTCTGAAAACTGCCCGTTTGTATCCTTTGACCATTTATCTACTGAGGAGTGGCTCTTATTTTTATAAATTTGGCTCCATTCTCTCAAGATGTTTGAGAAATGAAACCTCTATTGGAGAAACTTGCTATAAAATCCTCCCCCCTCCCCAGTTTCTTGCTTTCCTTCTAATTTTGGCTGCATTGGTTTTGTTTTTGCAAAATCTTTTTCATTTCATATAATCAAAATTCAGCTAGGTGGCACAGTGGGTAGAACACAGTACTTGTATGTCTTTATACTTACAAAGGATACAAGCTCCTTGCAAATTGGGGCTGTTTCATGTTTGTCTTTGTATCCACATGCCTACTTTCATAGTTTGTGATAGAGAAGACATTGTAATAAAGGCTTTTGATGAGTTGATTAATAAGGGATTGGGAAGTGGTGCCCAGGGAAAGGAGCTTTGGTTCAGGCAATCCTGTGAGTCAGAATCACAGGCATTCAGAATTTCAGAGAGTCTGAGTGGAGCAGTCAGTAGTGATGATCATTTGACCACCCAGGTCTTCTGATTTCACATCTCGAAAATCCAAATCCACTTCCTGGGCAGTAATGCATAATAAGGCAGCTGAAAGGTAGTTGGGGCCAGGCTGGGATGGGCTTCCAATTGCAAACAGGAGTTTATTAGGTTTGTGGTTTAGATTGGTGGCATGTAGGGAGCCACTGGGGTTTATTAAGGAGGGAGGGAGGTGACATGGTGTGCCCTGTTTTCAGAAATCTGTCAGCTGGGTAAAAGATGATGATGATCACCTGACATAGAGTGGCAGCTTTAGAGGTAGAAAGAAGGGCACCAATGGGAGAAATGTTCTTGAGGCAGGAAAGACGAGATTGGGCAACACCATAGTTGTGAGCCTGGGGAGTGGGGCTCTTGCAGAAACAGGAAAATTACGAAGAGGAATAGGTTTGGGGGTAAAAAGCAATGAATTCTCTTCTGCATATCTTTGTCAGCCCTCTGCTTTCTAGCTCCCTTGCCAGCTTTTCAGAAACTTGGCTCTTCTGTGAAGATCCTTTCTAGTATCAGATGAACTTTCATCTACCTGGACCCACTGGGCTGGGAGGATTGCCATGTCTAGTCTGATAGGGATGGTGGGATACCAGGACCCTGCTTGTTCACGTTTGATGTTGGGATATGAATGAGGCACTTGTAAGTCACAGATATGCAAGAAGGCTACAGTGGCATTTAACTTCTATAGACTCTGTCCCCCTCTTTTCCATTTGGAAGCCTGTTTTGTTAGGGCAGATAGTGGTGCCTCTTCTGGTCTTCAGACATCCACTGAGTTGGAGGACTCCTGACCCCACATGGGTAGGACTTTTTATGTTCCTAGGTGACCAGGAAGCCACTTTAATATAGCGAGAGGCCACCAGGAAGCTTCTTCAAGGGAGGCACAGCCTAAGCCTTGGCCCACCACTGGGCCAGTGAACTCCTGACTTTGCTAACTTCTCTCTCTCTTGATATATTGAGGTGTGTGTGTGTGTGTGTGTGTGTGTATGAGATCTAACCAGATCACTCCTTTGCTCAGGAGTCTTTAGTTCTACCTCACCCCCCCATTGTCTTTATGATAAAACACAAATTTTTCATTTGGTATTTGTTTGTTTTTTGTTGTTTTTTTTGTTTGTTTTTTTGCGGGGCAATGGGGGTTAAGTGACTTGCCCAGGGTCACACAGCTAGTAAGTGTCAAGCGTCTGAGGCTGGATTTGAACTCAGGTACTCCTGAATCCAGGGCCGGTGCTTTATCCACTGCACCACCTAGCTGCCCCCTTTCATTTGGTATTTAAAGGACTTCCCAGTGGGTCTCCAGTATATCTTTCCAGACTGATCACATGTTAACCTCCCTCTTTCCCTGGATGGGAGTTGTGGGTGTGCACGTCTCCAAGGGCAGAGACTGTAGAGAGAGCAGACTAATGCTGACTCTGGCTGGGAGGACTTTTCCCACAGGCTATAGGATGAATGTCTTATTCTCTCTAGATGCCTGTTTCTGCAGCGTAATAATTACGGATATGTGGTCATGATTGTTTTTTACAGTTTTTTCTTGATTTGCCCCATTTTTTTCGCTTAGAACCATTCCCAATCGAGGCATTTGGTTAGTAAGAACAAGGGGCTGCTTCTCTTCAAAGAAAGGAACCTAAGCCTGCTCACCCAGGAGGACACAGAGCTTCTGTGTGGCCTCAGGTTTATAAGGCCAAGCATAGCCACACTTCCTTTATTCTGTCCAGGCCTCCCCAGGGTTGCTCAGGCTGCAACAGCTTTCAGCGTTCCAATGGTCTTTGGGGAGCAGACTTTTTAAAGGGGCTCTTAGCTCCTTGTCCAACAGAAGATGGAACTATTCAAGTCGGCCTTCCTGTGGTCAGGTTGATAGCCCTCTTCACTTTCTGTGCGCCTTCTTTAGTGGACATCGGGAATTGCTGATAATTATTCTGAAAAGTAAATGGAATTGGACTATAGCCAGTCCCCTTCTAGGCTTCATTTAGGGTTCTGATTCTCTCTTAGCAACAGTCTCCACCACCAGAATGTTCTTTTTGAAAAGACTCTTGCCTGGAACTACACGGCTCTAGTGCCAACATTTCTCTATGAAAAATCCCTTCTGGGCGATGCTTAGTATGACTTTGAAAAACAAGTCATTATAGCAGGACTTGGAAGCCTCTACATCTGTCTGAGGAAAGGCTGGAAGACGCTGGTAACACCTTGAATTTCCAGACCAACTGCTGAAGGTGTTCAGAGAATGTGAGAAGAAGCCCTTGGAGGTGCTGGTATCATTTCAGGTACATTGGAGACGTCTTCTCAATCGCTGGACACAAGTGACCAAAAACCAGTTAATCTTATTCAGGAACAGTTGCTTGACAGTGCTTCCTTTTGTTGGTCGTTACAAGATGCTCACTCTTCCTAGTGCAAGCCAGGAGAGTAGCTTTAGCACCAAACTGCTACGGCTTCTGCCGCAATGAGCAGCACTGCTCACTCAAGGAATAGGGCAGTAATGAGCGGTGAACACGATGCTTTGGTTGGATGAACTTGATTCTCCTCGCCAGTTATTCTCAGATCCATCTCCTAGGTAACTAATTAATGTGGGCACAAAATACAAACAGCAGTCTTAGGCTGAGAGAAATATTTGACAGAAGTGAAAGGATCATCGGCATCCGTCTGTCCTTCAGTGTATTGCGTAATCTAGTAGGATCTAATCAGACCTGTGGGCAATTAAATGGGTCTTTGGCTGGACACAGAAGGACCTCCAGGGTACTGCCCAGATTCTCTTGTTTGGTTATTGTGCTGCTTCAAATAAGCAGACTGCTGTTGTCTGGCACTTGGCAAGCTTTTTGTTTCAAAGATTATAGTGCAACAAAACTCACCAATTTGTACCATTGGGGACAAAGGTGAATACAAATTAGTGACAAGTGTGAATCATAGCATATTTGAGAGGAATTTCAGGTTTATTTTTAGTAGCTATAGTAGCTGGGAGTGCAGTAGCAAAGGTTTACACACAGAGAAGCCATTCTGATGAATAGACACTAATTTAAAACTAATATGTTAATTCTAAGTCAGCACTTGGAAACAGCTTGTTACTTAAGTGGTTAGAACATTTCCTTTGCAATCGTGCTTATACTCAGAAAACAGACCAGCTCCTGTCCTAATTAGAATTTTACCTCAAAGGTTCTGAGGGTTTTTTTCTTTTTAAGTAAGTTTGGAAAATGACTTGAGCTGCATTTTAAACTCTTAGGAGTTTAAAATGTGGAGTACAAAGCAGAGCTGTGATATGATCATGGACCATCCTTCTGAGAAACTCTGTGGTGCCTAGAATAGCTTCTGTCAAAATGGGCCATCCGGGGCAGCTAGATGGCGCAGTGGATAGAGCACCGGCCCTGGAGTCAGGAGCACCTGAGTTCAAATCTGGCCTCAGACACTTAACACTTACTAGCTGTGTGACCCTGGGCAAGTCACTTAACCCCAATTGCCTCACTAAAAGAAAAAAAAATTGGGCCATCCCACACTGAACACCTAAAAGTAGTCCTTTGTTGTGTTTCTAGTAGGCTGAGCAAAGTCAAAGGTCATGGAACTCAGTGGGGTCAACTCAAAATGGGGGCCTACTAAGCCATACATAAGGATCCATGCACATTACATATTGACTTAGTTTTAAAGTTTTATATTATCTATGCTTCATTCATTCATTCATCCATCCATTCATCCATCCATCCATCCATCCATCCATCTATTTATTTATTCCAATCTGTATGTTTATTTTGTTAAATATTTTCCAGTTACCTTTTAATCTGGTTTAGGCCAGACTTGCTGCTGTGAGTTTGACACCTGGGATATAGCTAATTACACAATATAGAGCATACTCACTTTTCCACTCCCCTTGAGTCTGGGTGATGGATTTGTACAGCCAGCCTTGCTGCCACAGTAATGACACCTGGTCAGACCTTTCAAAATACCTGGGCGGCAGTGCCAACAAATGAAAAAGGGAGACTTGATTTCAAGGGATCTTGTAGAAAAATCAGTGGATTTGGAATTAGGAAAGCTGGGCATCCCAAAACTAGTAATTGCTGCACCGGGAGCTTAACCACCATGTCACCCACCTCCAAAGCTAGTGCAGTGTCTACAATGTCATGGTAAGAGACATCCTGAATATACTTTAGATCCAAATGGTGCATTTCAGTGATTGTGTCATTATTTCCATTTAACAGCTATTCATTCATTCATTTATTTAGGGTCAGCCATTTATTTATCTGCTTGTTTATTTATTTAGTCATTTATTTATTTATTCTTCTATTCATCTATCTATCTATCTATCTATCTATCTATCTATTTATCTATCTATTCATTCATTCATTTATTTATTTTGCAGGGCAATGAGAGTTAAGTGACTTGCCCAGGGTCACACAGCTAGTAAATGTCAAGTGTCTGAGGTTGGACTTGAACTCAGGTTCTCCTGAATCCAGGGCCGGTGCTTTATCCACTGTGCCAGCTAGCTGCCCCAACTCCATGCTTTTTTACTGGTTCTCTCCCAAACCTATCATTCTCTTCTTCCTCATCTCTGCTCAGATTTCAGCTCAGCTGCCAACTTTTGCAAGATGCCTTCCTTCTGAGGTTACTTTCCAATTTCCCCTTACTATATCTTGCATGTAAATAGATGTTTAAACATGCTGTCTCCTCTGTTAGGATGTGTGCTTCTATTGTGAGGATAGGGACTGTAGCCTTTCTTTGTATCCTCGATGCTTAGCACAGTACCTGATACATAGTCAGCACTTAATGAGTGCCTGTTGGCTTAACTTTCTTACAGCAAAGTAATGTAAAAATAAAAAAAAAGAAAGAAAAAGGAAATGTGCTATTGAAGTGTTGAGGAGAGAGAAGGAAATGTTTGTACCTCTTTTCTTGCTATATATATATATATTTTTTTTTTCGGGGCAATGGGGGTTAAGTGACTTGCCCAGGGTCACACAGCCAGTAAGTGTCAAGTGTTTGAGGCCAGATTTGAACTCAGGAACTCCTGAATCCAGGGCCGGTGCTTTATCCACTGTGCCACCTAGCCGCCCCTCTTGCTATATTTTAAAGCAAATATAAATTTCTCAATGCAAAGTAATGTAACATTCCATTTATGTTTAGCCATTCCCCAAATGAGACAATATTTGCAAAGCACTTAGCCTGGTACACTGTAGGTGTTATAGAAATGTTTATTGCCTTCCCTTCCCCAGTCTGTGGGCATTAACTTTGTTTCCAGTTCTTTGCTACTACCAAAAAAAATGCTCCTATAAATATTTTGGTAAATGTTTTGGGACATTTCTTTTTCTTATAGATCTCCTTGTGGTTGTATACTTAACAGTGGAGTCTCTGGGATAAAGGGTATGGGCATTTTGGTTACTTTCTTAGCATAATTTCATATTGATTCCCAGTATGGTTGCACTGTTCATAGTCCTACCAACTTTAGTGTGTGTGTTTTGACAGTTCCTTCAACATTGATCATAACAATCTTTTGTCATCTTTGCCAACTTTGACAAATATCTTTACGTAACCTCCTCTATAAGGAACACAACCTATTACCCAGCAGGACCTGAAGAATGCTCAAACAATTGCAGATATTTTCCCATCTTACCAACATTTTCATTGTATTGAAAGTGGGTAGAATTATTGGCGGGAATGATTCCCAAATATTTTCAAATGTTCTGGTTTGAGACTGTAGTGATAGACTCCTTGCGGGCCCTTTTTAGGCCTGTATTTCAAGCCCCTGAAACAAAGTGTCACATTACATGTTGCTAATGTTGTCCTGTTACTGGTTTAAGCTTGGAAATGAGAGAGCACAAGAAGTTTGGAAATCTTAAGTTGTTTATTTTGGGCCTCAGCAATGGGCTAAGTGTGTGTTCTTTCAGCAGACCTGACTTGTGATAAATGAAATATATCTTACATTTTCATTTATATTTAGATGGATGCTTTGTTTTAGGAAGAAAAGGCTATTTTCTTTCATCTTTATTTGAGAATGATGGGGAAGGTAATGCTTTTCTCATAAATCTTGACTGGAAAATTATCAAATAGTCAGGGTTATAATAGGACCTGGAAATGTATCTGAAATTGTCTATCCCTGACATTTTGGATGGGTTAAAATGGAGACTATGAAATTTTCTCAATGAGAACCATCTCAACAATGTAATGGGCAGCCTGGTGGTTCACTGACTGTATTCTAGATGAAACTTGGAGGTGGCAGTTATTATGCAACTAAGGGGTAGTCTCCTGTACAAGATGAGAATGTGAAATAATCTTGAAAAGTTGGGAAGTGACCCAAAATGCCTTTCTGTTGTCTTTGGAAAGAGCTGTGACTTCTGCACTGGTGCAGATGGAAAATCCTCTGTACTTTCCCATTCTGGTGGAAATGCTCTTGTGGAGAAGCTACTCACTGTGTTGGAGGCCTCCCTACTGCCCTTTGTCCTTTCTCGTCTTAGGGGCACCACCAAGGCTATCTATCTGCTGTCTGTCCTTTGTGTTGAGGCTCAGGCTGGCATTTATTTCCCTGTCACAGACAATGTATAACTGCTAAGGACTCATAGGAGCCTATGAGCAAATACAGAAATATCTTTAAAGGAGTCCAATGGTCCATTATCTCCCCATGCAAGGTAAAGACATTGGAAACATCTGAACAAATAGCGTTAGTCCTCATTCACCGCAGACCTGCACTCTTTAAACAATTCATGACAATTGCAGTATTGGCAAGGTCCAGAGCTTAAGCCCTGCCTCTGAGCTGTATTAGCTGGATGACCTTGGTACTTCTTTCCTCACCATCCTCAGGTAACTAAGATTCTAGGTTATAAATGAACTGCTCATTTCCCTCAGTGGAGGGATATCGGGCTCAGAATTGGTTTTTTTTGGCAGGGAAATGAGGGTTAAGTGACTTGCCCAGGGTCACACAGCTAGTAAGTGTCAAGTGTTTGAGGTCAAATTTGAATTCAGGCCCTGGTACTTTATCACCTAGGTGATAAAGCTAGGTGATATTTTACACCACCTAGCTGTCCCTAGAAAAAATATTTTCAATAAGGTCTTATACACCTCTTCTTGCACACAAGTTGCCATCCTTAAAAGGTGGCCATGTCAACCCACAATACATCTTTCCTTTGCTTTTTTGGATTATTTATAATTTTTGGTGTTTTGAGATTGTAGTATTCCATTACTTGCAACCATAAGACATGAACTGGCAAATAATAGTTTGGGATAATTTTTAAAAAAATTAATAAAGTATTTTATTTTTTTCCCTGTTACATGTAAAGATAGTTCTCAACTTTTGTTTATACAGGCTTTCCAATTTCAGATTTTTCTCCCTCCCTCCCCCCTCCCCTAGACAGCAGGTAATCTGATATAGGTTTCATATATATATATATATATGTATATATATATATATATATATATATACACACACACACACACACATAATAACATTAATCCTATTTCTGCATTAGTCATGTTATAAGAGAAGAATCAGAGCAATAAGGAAAAACCTCAAAACAGAAAAAACAATAGCACCAAAACCAAAAGAAATAGTATGGTTCAATCAGCATCTACTCCACAGTTCTTTTTTTTCCCCCTGGATTTGGAGATCCTCTTCCATCATGAGTTCCCTGGAACTCTTCTGTGCCATTGCATTGGTGAGAAGAATATAGTCCATCACAGTAGGTCAACACTCAATGTTGATGATACTGTGTACGATGTTCTTCTGGTTCTGCTCATCTCACTCATCATCAGCCCACGTAAGACCCTCCAGGTTTCTCTGAACTCTTCCTGCTCATCATTTCTTACAGCACAATAGTATTCCATTGTATTCCTATACCACAACTTGTCCAGCCATTCCCCAATGGATGGGCACCCCCTCAACTTCCAATTCCTTGCTACCACGTAAAGAGCAGCTATAAATATTTTTGTACATGTGGGTCCCTCTCCCCTTTCCATGATAGTTTGGGATAATTTAAAAGACTGGATGACTTAAATTCAGGACAGGCTGATAACCTCTTCCTCCTCAATTCTAGGTTCATTCTTCTTCTTCTTCTTCTTCTTCTTCTTCTTCTTCTTCTTCTTCTTCTTCTTCTTCTTCTTCTTCTTCTTCTTCTTCTTCTTCTTCTTCTTCTTCTTCTTCTTCTTCTTCTTCTTCTTCTTCTTCTTCTTCTTCTTCTTCTTCTTCTTCTTCTTCTTCTTCTTCTTCTTCTTCTTCTTCTTCTTCTTCTTCTTCTTCTTCTTCTTCTTCTTCTTCTTCTTCTTCTTCTTCTTCTTCTTCTTCTTCTTCTTCTTCTTCTTCTTCTTCTTCTTCTTCTTCTTCTTCTTCTTCTTCTTCTTCTTCTTCTTCTTCTTCTTCTTCTTCTTCTTCTTCTTCTTCTTCTTCTTCTTCTTCTTCTTCTTCTTCTTCTTCTTCTTCTTCTTCTTCTTCTTCTTCTTCTTCTTCTTCTTCTTCTTCTTCTTCTTCTTCTTCTTCTTCTTCTTCTTCTTCTTCTTCTTCTTCTTCTTCTTCTTCTTCTTCTTCTTCTTCTTCTTCTTCTTCTTCTTCTTCTTCTTCTTCTTCTTCTTCTTCTTCTTCTTCTTCTTCTTCTTCTTCTTCTTCTTCTTCTTCTTCTTCTTCTTCTTCTTCTTCTTCTTCTTCTTCTTCTTCTTCTTCTTCTTCTTCTTCTTCTTCTTCTTCTTCTTCTTCTTCTTCTTCTTCTTCTTCTTCTTCTTCTTCTTCTTCTTCTTCTTCTTCTTCTTCTTCTTCTTCTTCTTCTTCTTCTTCTTCTTCTTCTTCTTCTTCTTCTTCTTCTTCTTCTTCTTCTTCTTCTTCTTCTTCTTCTTCTTCTTCTTCTTCTTCTTCTTCTTCTTCTTCTTCTTCTTCTTCTTCTTCTTCTTCTTCTTCTTCTTCTTCTTCTTCTTCTTCTTCTTCTTCTTCTTCTTCTTCTTCTTCTTCTTCTTCTTCTTCTTCTTCTTCTTCTTCTTCTTCTTCTTCTTCTTCTTCTTCTTCTTCTTCTTCTTCTTCTTCTTCTTCTTCTTCTTCTTCTTCTTCTTCTTCTTCTTCTTCTTCTTCTTCTTCTTCTTCTTCTTCTTCTTCTTCTTCTTCTTCTTCTTCTTCTTCTTCTTCTTCTTCTTCTTCTTCTTCTTCTTCTTCTTCTTCTTCTTCTTCTTCTTCTTCTTCTTCTTCTTCTTCTTCTTCTTCTTCTTCTTCTTCTTCTTCTTCTTCTTCTTCTTCTTCTTCTTCTTCTTCTTCTTCTTCTTCTTCTTCGACAATGGGGGTTAAGTGACTTGCCCAGGGTCACACAACTAGTAAGTGTCAAGTGTTTGAGGCTGGATTTGAACTCAGGTCCTCCTGAATCCAGGGTCAGTGCTTTATCTACTGCACCACCAAGCTACCCGCTCTGGGCTCATTCTTTATGCATCTTTAGCGTTTTTAAAGATACACATATTAATGAACTAATTCACCAAGTTCCTATCTACTTCTAACCTGGGCAGATTTGCTTTTTTTCTAATGTAGATGATGAAACCATTCTCTTTTCCCATGACTGTGGGCTTCTCTGGGGTGATTGGCTGGTCCTGGGACTCAATGCAATCGTTAGAGCACAGAACACAGAATGACTATAAGTCAGAACCCACTGTATAATAAATGCTTTTGAGAGAGAATAAACTGTTAACAACAACTGTAAATATGAGTGCTTGAATATATATGTAGTAGGAAACAAGACATGCAAATTATAGTGAAGCCACTGAAAAGGAGTCAGTAATGGGGTACTTTCAGGCCTTTAGCAGGAAGAATACATTGGGAGTTCAGCTCCCACCTCCCCTCAGAATCATCTCCATTTAGCTTCCTTCCCTTTTATTAGCCTCCTGGCTCTTGGGGCTCTTTCTCACTCCAGAGCAATGCGCCTTAGATCTTGACTCTCCCTATTGACTCTGCTAGCTCTTCATCTAGTCTGGTCCCTTTACTCCAATTAGTTGGGCTAAAATTAGTTCAGGTAGCTACTGTGTCCCAGCTGGAAAAGGGCCGGTGCTATTTTGGCACCAGGAGCTTAGAAACAGGTTTGGGCATGAGCAGGGAGGTGCTAGAGCAAGCCAGATTGCTAGAGATCACCTCTAGCTGTGGAGTTTTAACACTAGGTGCTGAATGTTATATGAGGAGGGCAGTTCCAAGGGTGTGAGAGTCAAAGACTAAATTAACTGTGGGGATTAGTCATAGGTTCAGAAATAGAGCTCAGTTTCTTATTTGAAATTAGCTTGAAATACCCCAGCCTATGGAGTTGGAGAGAAGACCTAATAACTTTAGACTGAGTGCCAAGTGTGGTGATCAGATCTAAGGTGATTCTTAAGCTTGTAACATAAAGTTCAGGATAGAGAAAGGGAGAATGGTCATAAAATAGCTGTAAGTAGTGAAGTCACCTCGCATTTATTAAGTGCCATCTGTGTGCCAAGCACTGTGATAAGTGCTGGGGTCATCACAAAAAGCAGAAACATAGTCCCTACCTTGGAGGACTTCAGAGTCTATAACATGCCAACAGCTATGTACAAATACTATGCATAGAGGACAAATTGAAGGTAACGTCAGAAAGGAGGAGAAGACCAGGTGACTCAGGAGGTAGAGATGAGAAGGGTGGGGAATAACCCATTGGAGTCAGAGATGGAGTGTCTTGTGGGAGGAATATCAAGAAGGCCAGTGTCATTGGATTATAGACAAGGTGGAGGGGGTAAGGTATGAGACTGGAGAGGGAAAAGGAGTCAGGTTGTTATGGGCTTTAAAGGTCAAATAGAGGATTTTATGTTTAATCCTGGATGTACTAGGGAGTCACTAAAGTGTTTTGAGTGTGTGCATGTGTATGTGCATGTATATGTATAGGGGGGAGTGATATGGTCATACCTATGTATTCTAAGAAGATCACTTTGATAGTTAAGTGGAAGATGGATTGGAGTGGGAGAGTTTCTTTCACTAGCCTCAGTGTGAGGTGATGAGGGGGCCATATATGAGATATATTAAGAATCAGGTGGTGCAGTGGATAAAGCACTGGCCCTGGATTCAGGAGGTCCTGAGTTCAAATCTGGCCTCAGGCACTTGACACTTACTAGCTTTGTGACCCTGGGTAAGTCACTTAACCCTCATTGCCCCGCCCCCCCCCCCAAATAGTAGGACATTAAAGAATCAACAGGACTTGACAATTGATTGGATTTGAGGAGTGAGAAAGAGTGAAGAGCTGAGGATGACACTGTAGTTGTGAAGCTGGTGACTGGGAGGATTCTTGGTTCTCTCAATAGAAGGAGGGAAGAGAAGGGGTTTGAAGGAAAAAGAATGAATTCTGCTTTGGACATGTTGATATCTATAAGATATCCAGTAGGTGGTTGGCTATTTGAAACTTGGAAGTCAGGAGAGAAGCTTGGGCTGGATATAGAGATGTGAGAAGCATCTGCATTGGGGTGATGGTGAGATCACCCAGAGAAATAGAATAAAGGGAGAAAGGAAGAGAATCCCATGGGATACCTATGATCAGAGGGTAAGATCTAGGTGAAGACTCAGCAAAGGAAACAGAAGGGAGGAGGAGAACCAAGAGCAAGTGGTGTTCTGAAAATCTAGAGAGTGATATGCAGAGAGATCAAGACAAATGAGGATTGAAAGTTGAGCCATTAGATTTGCCGATTAAGAGAGCATTGGTGGGGCAGCTAGGTGACGCAGTGGATAAGGCACTGGCCCTGGATTCAGGAGGACCTGAGTTCAAATCCAGCCTCAGACACTTGACACTTACTAGCTGTGTGACCCTGGGCAAGTCACTTTACTCCCATTGCCCTGCAAAAAAAAAAAAAGAGAGAGAGAGCATTGGTAACTTTAGAGAAAGCCATTTGGGTGGAAAGATGAGGTTGGGAAGCCAGATGGCAGAGAGGTCAGTAGAGAGTGAAAGGAAGTGAAGCAGGGGCACCAATTATAGACGTTCTCAAGGAGCGTAGCCACAAGAAGATAGAGATGGGACAGTAATTAGTCAGGATGGAGGGATCCAGGGACAGTATTTTGAGGATGGGGGAGACATTGGTGTGTTGTAGGCAGTCGGGAAGCAGCTGGTAGACAGGGAGATAAGTGAGAGAGGGGGCAGTTGGCTGGAGAAGTTGGTATGGGATGGGATTGCTTGTACATGTAGAGGGGTTACCTTGGCAAGGAGAAGGACCACCTCTTTGTATGAAATGAAGGAGAGAATGGGGGAAAGTGTCTGGGTAATGTGAGATGAGGATGAGAGAAAAAAGAGCTCTTGGCAAATGGCCTTACTTTTTTCAGTAAAATATGAGGCAAGGAGAGAGAGGAACACTGGGAGATTTGAGGAAGGATTAAGACGATTGGAAGTGGCACTGGTGGTGGGTGGGATGGCATAGTGAATTGATGAGCAAAGTTTAAAAGGATCACCAGGCCATTTGGACCAACTGTAGAGCTTATGGCTTGGCCAACATCAAGTACCAACAGTGCGGTGGGCAGGCCTTTGGACTCAACCTCTGAGGGCCCTTCTAACGTGAGTGTTGTATGATTTTACGTAGATAATGATGGAATAACTTGACAGTGTCTTGCTTTTTCGCATTCTATGGCAAAGCCAACTTCAATGGGCCCAAAATGATGGTACTTTTATGAAGACACCATTCAATTATTTACAGCAGAGGTGGCAAACTTGTAGAAATGGGGCCACTAAGCCTATTCTAACCTGTAGCATATTGACTTAAAACCACATATTGACAAACGTCAATGTTGTCTAGTATTTTTATTTATCTTGTTAAAACTTGGGAGTTTTACAGTGGCCAGCGGACTGCATGTTTGACACCTCTGGTCCACAGTGACATACAGCAACCTTGCTATCCTCTCTAAAGAGATCTGTTATGTCTCTAAGTGCCAGGTCAAACTTAAACTTTATAGAACTAGATAAAATAATAGCAATTCATTTGGAGGAATAAAAAGGTCTAGAAATGTAAGGGAAATAATAAAAAGTAAAAGTAAAGGGGGCCTGTTGTTGAATTACCTGATCTCAGAAAACATTATAAAGTAGTAATCATTCAAACATTTTGTTCCTGGAAAAAAATACAAAGGCAGGCCAGTGGAACAGGGTAAAGAATTGATGGGAAAACCAGAGATCATTTGGACAGAAAATAGGCTGAGACTAGTATCTTACATTATATACCACAATAAACTCCAATTGGAGAAGACCCTAACCCTAATTTCATCCAATGTCACATCAGGGGGAAAAAATTGAGGAGATTGTAAAACTAGACTTCTTAGATCCATAGGCATTTTCTATTGGGAAAATTCATAACCAAACAACAGAACAGATCATAAATGAATGTTAAATTATGGAAAATGCTCTCCAAATCCAGAAAAAAAGAACTGTGGAATCTAGATGCAGATTGAACCATACTATTTCTATATTTTTTATTTTTGTTTTTAGAGGTTTTTCCCTTTTGTTCTGATTCTTCTTTCACAGCATGACTAATGCAGAAATATGTTTAATGGGATTGGACATATATAACCTATATCAGATTGCTTGCTGTCTTGGGGAGGGGGGAGGGAGGGGAGGGAGGGAGAAAAATTTGGAACTCTAAATCTTATAAAAAAACAAATGTTGGAAACTATCTCTACATGTAACTAGAAAATAATAAAATACTTTTATGATAAAAAATGTTAAAAAAAAAAGAAAAAAAAAGATCTTAAAAGACCAAAAAGACAATTTTACTATAAAAAAGAAAAAACACAAACCAATTGCTGATAAAATAAGATAAACTGTTGTATGATTTAAAATATCCATATCAACTATTTCTAATATCCATAAGATATAGGGAATTGATGCACATATGCAAGACCAAGAACCATTCCTAATAGATAAGTGAGCAAAGAATGTAAACAATTTCCCCAAGAAATGTAAAAGATCAATAGATGCTCCAAGTCACTAACAAAAGACATTAGAAGAACTTTGAAGTTTCACATCACACCCCTCAAAGGAACAGTGATAAAAGATAAGGACAATAATAGCTAACTTTTTTTTTTTTTTTTTGGTGAGGCAGTGAGGGTTAAGTGACTTGCCCAGGGTCACACAGCTAGTAAGTGTCAAGTGTCTGAGGCTGGATTTGAACTCAGGTTCTCTTGAATCCAGAGCCAGTATTTTATCCTCTGCACCACCTCGCTGACCCCGCTAACATTTATTAAATGCCTGTTTTGTACCAGGCCCTGTGCTAAGGGCTTTATAAATATTATCTCATGATCCTCACAACAACCCTGCAAGGAAGGTGCTGTTGTTATCTCCATTTTGCAGATGAGGAAACTGAGGCAACCAGAGGTGTGTCTGAGGCTGAATTTAAACTCAGCTCTTCCTGCCTCCAGGTCCAGCTGCCCTGGATGAAAGATGAAAAATAACACTGGAAGGGAGGTGAGAAGCCAGGCACACGAATACAGTATTGGTGGAGCTGTGAATTGTTTTATTTGTTCTGCCCAACAATTTAGACTTATGTAAGAAAATTCACTAAACTTTTCATACCTTTCGACCCAGTAGTGCCACTACTGAGTGTCTACTCCAAGGAGGTCATCAACAGAAAGGTCCCAAAATACTAAAACATTCATAAAAGTAGCTCATTTTGTAGTTAATAAAAAACTGTAAACAAAGTATGTGTGTCCTAGATTTGGTGATGGCTGAATAAATTTTGCTATATAAATGCAAGGGATATTATTATGCTGTGGTGGTGTTGTTGTTCATTTGTTTCAGTTGTGCCCAATTCTTCCTGACCCTATTTGGGGTTTTCTTTTTTTTTCTTTTTTTCTTTTTTTTGGTGAGGCAATTGGGGTTAAGTGATTTGCCCAGCATCATACAGCTAGTAAGTGTTAAGTGTCTGAGGCCGGACTTGAACTCAGGTACTCCTGACTCCAGGGCCGGTGCTCTATCCACCGCGCCACCTAGCTGCCCCCCTGGGATTTTCTTGACAGAGATCCTGGAGGGGTTTAGCATTTCCTTCTCCTGCTCATTTTACAAATGAGGAAACTGAGGCAAACAGGGTGAAGTGACTAGTAAGTGTCTGAGGCTGGATTTGTGCTTAGGTCTTCCTTATTCAAGGCCCACAGCTCTAACAGCAGCACCACGAGCTGCCTTAATTATTGTGCTATAAAAATGGTATATTGAAAGAGTTCAGAAAAACATGAGAAAACTTACGAAAAAATATAGAGCAAATAAAAGCTGAAGTGCAAGAATAATATTGATAGTGACTATAATAGTCAAAGCAACTGGACTCTGATTGCAGTGACCAATCTTAGGCTGTTGAACAGGTGATGAAACACATTTTCTTCCTCTTGGTGGAAAGGTTGGGGGCTGTGAGTGCAGAATGTTGCATACCTTTTTTGGGTCTCCCTATCCATCTCACTCAGGCTGGAGCTACTTAAGGTTATGTTTATGGGTTACTTACAGGCATGCCTGCTGCTGATTGTTAGAGGAGCATTGACTGCCCCATTTCCACCTGGGCTGCTTCTTCTCTCCTTAGATAATGTGGCTCCCCCTCCCCACTCTTGGGGGCTCACCATCATGACATCGCCTGGGACTGGATACCCACCTGGCATAGGCCACTGCGGGTTGGAACTCTGGCACTCCAAAGATCTGCCAGCCTTAGCTTGCCCCAAAGCTGGGATTAGAGGTGTAGGCCACCATGCCCAGATGTACCTAGGTAGTGCCACAGTGCAGAGAGCCCTGGACTTGGAGTCAAAGATGATCTGAGTTCAAATTTGGCCTCATCTACTCACTAGCTGTGCCACCCTGGTAAATAGTCCCTTCTCCTCTTTCAGCTTCACTTTCCTCATCTATAAAATGAGCATAATAATAACCCCTCCCCGATAGAATTGTTTTATGGGTCAAATGAGATGATCCATATAAAATGTTTGCAAACCTCAAACCCTTAGAAAAATGCGGCATTCTTTGCCTGCCACCATCTAGACTAGAGGAGGCGTTTTTCATCCACTTGGTTTTTTCCTTTAGGCAGGATTCTCTTGGGCCATTTCAGTTTGATGCAGTCAGCATCATAGCAGGCACAAATGGCTGAGTCTAGGGACTCTGTCATCCATTTGAGTTCTGTGTTGGCTATCATCCGTGAAGTGGCAAACGTCTTTGACCAAACATTCTCCTCTCTATGTGTTGCTCGATAGTAACATAGTGTCGTTGAGCAAAGTGGTCTCCATTAAGTCTGTTTGCTGGCTGAAGCAGTTTCGAGGTTCTTTGGGACACCTCGTTATGATTCATTTTCATTGGTTAAACCTCTTTAGAAAATGATGATGATCTGTGAGAATGTTTATTCTTTACTGAATGAATGGAAGGGGGAGGTGGGGTATCTCATTCTCAGAACAGCTAGTAATCCAGTATGACCAGAACACTGCGTTCATGAAGAGTTACGGGAAGGGTAGAAAGGTGGCTGGGAGTCAAATTGTGGAGAGCCTTGAATGCTGGAATGAGGAATTTCTATTTTATCTTAGGGGCAATATGGAAATACTGCAGGTGATGATAGAGGCCTTCAGGTTCAGTGAGTGTGATGAACACAATCCTGGCCTTCTGCTTCCCAAAGTCTGGGATTTCTTCAACTTCCAAACTAGATGTGAAGGACAGAGACACTCTGGCCAGGAGGAAGCAGTGTAGCATCTGTACTAAGTTTAAACATTTATCTATAATATCTTTATGTTATAATATGTACTACAACCTATTAGATATAATAAATTACATATTATGTAATATACAAATATAAATGTGCAAATACTTATTTATATTTTGGGGGGGGGGTTGGGGCAATGAGGGTTAAGTGACTTGCCCAGGGTCACACAGCTAGTAAGTGTCAAGTGTCTGAGGCTGGATTTGAACTCAGGTCCTCCTGAATCCAGGGCCAGTGCTTTACTTACTGCTCCATCTAGCTGCCCCTATATTTATGTAATGATATAAATATATTATAAGCCTATTATAATATATATTGTATGAATATAAATACAGAAGTGTATACATACACACCTACATATATATCCTTTCTGTTAGAAAAGAATATCCCAAATCCCATGACTACCCTACTTTTCTTCAGCATCTCACTGTCTCTTCCTCTTACCAGCAGTGTTTCAAGCTTTGGGTAATGAGACTCTAGGATAATGCGCATTCTTTCTACAATGGGAGTTTGTAAGGAAGTTTAGTTATTCATAACAACAACAATGATGACAACAGCACTACAGCCTTCCATTTCAATCTCCAAATTGAAAGAACACTTTCAGTTTTTCAAAAGTGCTTCTACATCTATTATTAGCTATTATTTTATCTTCACCAGAGAACAGTATCTTCTTTTGGGGGTTGGTGCCTCAGCAGTTTTAAGTAGTAGTGATCGATTCTTAGAAATTTCTGCCTGTGGCAATAAAATACGAGGGGCTTAGTAATTTAGCTTTGAAACACTTGTATATCCTACTTGTTGTTTGGTTGTTTTAGTCATGCCCAATTCTTCATGACCCCATTTGCCAAGAGCAAAGATGCTGGAGCAGTTTGCCATGTCCTCCAGCCCATTTTACAGATCAGGAAACTGAGCCCCAGTGAGGTTAAATGACCTGCCTGTAGGTTGTCCTCAGAAGAGCTGGGCTTTGAACCCATACCTTCTGCCTCCAAACCTAGCTCTCTTCATTTCACCACCCAGTCCCAGCTCCCGGACATCCCCAGCCTTCTTTAGCCTTTCAAACAATATGCCCCCCCCCCCCTTTCCGTGCTTCCTGCTTCCCTTCTTCTGGTCTAGAAGAGGGGGGAATGGGATCCTAAGGCCTGCACAAGTCTTGACAGTGACATGGTAAGAGGCGAGAGCACCTTTTAGCCACTGATGCTCATCATTTGCGTGCACCCCAAAGCACTGTGGGACTGGCAAGTAGACTGTTTTCTTGGGGTTTTGGACAGACCACAATATCTCAACCAGTTTTTGATGAGGATGGGTCTAGAGATATTGCTATTCTGCAACACCCTAAATGGTAGCATTTCTGTGAGTCTGGAAGTCCATTTGGTGATTGTCTTCTCTTCATACAGTACATGCAAAGAAATCACAGTTCAGTGAAATATAAGCACCTTGAGCACACAAGGTGTGCTTCATTTTTGTCTTTGAATTCTAGGGCCTAAGTGCCTTGCCTTGCACTTGGTAGATAATTGCAGGTTCCTTATCATGGTTCCTTGTTCAGTGCAGGTCATAACTGTTTAACAAAGCCACCATGATGGGGATTTCCAGATAGAGAAGCACTGTGAATCCCCTGTGGGTTATGTGTATAATCTATTGTACTGTGGGACTCCTGGGCCTGGGTGCTGCCACGCCTTTTTTTTTTTTAAGCTAGCTGCTTCTAGCTTCCCTTCCCTTTCCCTTTCCCTTTCTCTTTCCCTTTCTCTACCTTTTTTCCTTCTTTCTCCCTTACCCTAGGACTAGCAGCAGCCTCCCCTATTTTGTTCCCTCAAAGTTTCCACGCTTAGAAGTCTCTGGTATGCCCAGCAAGAAATTCTCAGATATGGGTGTTAAGGTCTTTAGGATTTAAACCAGGGTCATCCCAAGCAAATGATTACCCTTAGGCACCATCTGCCTTTGGATGACTCTGCAATCCAATTTCTAAATTTACATTTCTGTACCATACCATCACTTAGGCAATGGTCATTTCCCTAAGAACCACAAAAGGGTGGTGATCTTCTGGTTCCTCCAGTTTTTTTTGTTTTTGTTTTTTGCAGGGCAGTGAGGGTTAAGTGACTTGCCCAGGATCACACAGCTAGTAAGTGTCAAATGTCTGATGCCAGATTTGAACTCAGGTCCTCCTGACTCCAGGGCTGGTGCTCTATCCACTGCGCCACCGAGCTGCTCTTGGTTCTTCCAGTTTTTGCTTCCAAGTTTAGAGAACTCATCTGTGCAGATGAGTGGGCTGGGAAAATGTATAGAGACCCTCTACATGTAGGAAGCAACATCATTGTTTCTGCTAACTGCTAAGTAAATTCCTGGCCTTTCCATATAAAAATACTGCCCTTGAAGGTCCATAAAAAAGGCAAATTCTGAAAAGGACTTTGTCCTGCCCCTTTACATCCATCCTTGAGTGAACAATTAAGTCCCCTGCAAATCACTTGACATACACCAGGAAATCTGTGGATGTTCAACACAACATACAGAAATGATCACCTAGGTTTATTTTTTTTTCAATCTTAATAGTAATTTATTTTTCCCCAGTTACATGTAAAGATAGTTTTCAACATTTGTTTTTATAAGATTTTGAGTTCCAAATTTGTCTCCCTCCCTCTCTTCCCTCCTCCCTCCCCAAGACAGAAAGCAATCTGATACAAGTTATATATGTACAATCACATTAAACATATTTCTGCATTAGTCGTATTGTGAAAGAAGGATCAGAAGAAGGGGAAAACCCTCAAAAAAGAAAAAAAAAGAGTAGAAATAGTATGGTTCAATCTGCATTCAGATTCCACAGTTCTTTTTTCCAGATGACACATCTAGGTTTAATACAAAGAACATAAAAATATCCATTACTTAAAACATCTTAGAAATGCATATTGATAGCCATAATTCAAGCAACACATATGGTGCAATCAGATGTGTGCCAATCATAGTGTAAGACCGCTGTGGTAGGCAGGGCCTGATCCTGGCCAGTCTGATGCATTGGGTTCAGAATTGGAGTGAAATGAGACACTCTTGCTCAGGAGATGAGGGCCTTCTGCATGGAGATTCTGGGGGAGTAAAATGGGAGAGGCTTCTGCTGGTCCCAGGGTAAGGACTTCTGATTCATGAATGAATGAATGAGTGAGTGAACAAACAAACAGATAAGTAAATAAATAAGAGCGGACTAGCAGAGCAGGACTGCAGCCTAGGATTTCAGAAGACGGATGTTCAGTAGAGTCTGCAGGCTGGGAGTTCACCATCACCTCTGTTACATGTGCATAGGGCCTTTTCCATTTGTGGTGAGGTATCTGTTTTGTAAGGTAGATGCCAGTGTATGCTGAGTGCCCAGAGGAATACCCCAGCTAATAAAGGCTATGGCAAGTTTCCCATCCCGAAATGTTCTGTACTTAGGGAGGCAGGACAGTCAGGCCGAGAGTAGAAAGGCTGCTGACTGCAGCCCCATCTATATAGGGCGGTACCTTCTCTCAGCTGAGAAAACAGAGGAGGCCCAGGCCCCTGGGCTTGTAGTTCCTGCACTGTTCTGGTCCTTTGGCTGTGGAGCTCCGTGTGCTGGCAGGATAAGAGGAGGAGCCAGAGAGACAAGAGAGGCCTCGGGCTACTCTCAGAAGTCTGGCTTCCTTCCCGGAGACTCTCTCCTGTCTAGGTTTTCATGACATTACGCCCTGTTTGTTCTCCTCCTCCACATTTGGACCGGTACATCTCAGCCACCTATGCCGGACTTCATCCAAGGAGTTCCCACTAAGTCGGAGGCTCCATCTTGTTCTCTTCTCCCTCTCCTCTCCCACATTTCTATGCAGGTGACTCCTGGATCTTTCAGTCTCAGCTTGGTTGAGCTTTCTTCTCAGCTCCAAGTGGCATCACTGCTTATTATGCCCGTTAGCCATTTAAAATTTATTCAGAACTGGTGATGCCTATAGGCATTTCACACTCAGTATGTTCAAAACAGAACACACAACTTTTTTTCCCCAAACCTACCCCCCTTCCCTATTCCTGTCTGTCCAGGGCGCCACCACCCTACCATTACCCAGATTGGAAACCTTGCTATCATCTGTGAGGCCTCACTCTCACTCTCACTCCCACATAGCTGTCACATGCCAAGTCTCCACATTCCTTTCTCCATAGCAGCTCTCAGATAGGTTCCCTTTTTCCTACACCCGACCACCGTCCTCACCCGGTCCTCCTCTGCCTTGCCTGGTCACCCTTCTATTGGTCTTCTGACTCAAGTGTCTCCTTACTCCCATCCAACCTGTGCACGGCTGCCAAAGGGATTTTCTGGATTGTGCCACCCTGTACTCAGCAAATTCATTGGTGCTCTGGTATCCCTGAGACCACGGATAACTGTTCTGGCATTTAAAGCCCTTCACCACCTGGCCCCTTCCTGTGTTCTGGTCTTTTTACATATTAACCCCCTCTCTGCACCCTATGGGCCAGCTCACTGGCCTACCTGCCTTTCCTTATAGAGAACATTCATCTGCTTTCTTTCCTTTCCTTCGTACTGGCTGCCTCCTTGCCTGGAACATCGATCTTGCCCTCTTTGTGTGTGTGTGTGTGTGTGTGTGTGTGTGTGTGTGTGTGTGGCAATTGGGGTTAAGTGACTTGCCCAGGGTCACACAGCTAGTAAGTGTCAAGGGTCTGAGGTCAGATTTGAACTCAGGTCCTCCTGAATCCAGGGCCAGTGCTCTATCCACTGTGCCACCTAGCTGCCCTTATCTTGCCCTCTTATCTCCATCACTTAGTTTTGCCAGCTTCTTTCAGGATTCAGCTTATGTCTCACTTCCTGCCGAAGGCCTTTCCTGATCCTATTCCCCCATCCCCTATCCCTAGCTTCAGGTGTCTTCCTCTCCAAGGTCACCTTCCATCTATTCTGGATATATATACAGACGTTCTCTCCTTTATTAGAATGTAAGCTCCTTGTGGGCAGGGTTGGCTTTTTTTGCCCTTTCTTTGTTTTCCCAGTGCTTAACATAACTCCTGGTCATCTATTACTGCTCTTTGGTGCTGTTGCCCATACATGCCAGTCTGTCAACAGAAGTGGTCCCCCATGTCTGGAATTCTTTTCCTTTTGACCTTCACCTTGTAGGATTTCAAACTTCAAAGCACAGCCCAGAGGCTGCTGGCCAAGGTGATTTCCTGATTCCTCTAGATATTGGCACTCTCTCCTTCTTGGAACAACTTCTTATATGTGCTTTATTTGGCCTCTCAAGGCTTGGGTTAAAGCAAATTCCTGGCTTCAGGATTTTCAAAAAATTGGTACTTAGGGTAATGATACAATCACAAGCTTTATTTTTAGGTGGCACAAAAAGCATGTGAATAAAACACACACACACACACACACACACACACACAAAATGTGGTCATATAAGCAGAAGTTTGTCCCCACATACAAGAAATTCCCTTCAGCAGGGGAGAGGGAGGGAGGGAGGGAACACGTCCTTCAGGTGGCAAGATTATATAACCTAAGAATGCACTTAGTTGAAAATGGATAATTGGTCCCAGATGTTGGAGGGGGCATTCCTAATGAAATGCAGATGTAGTGGAAGAGTTCTCGGGGTCTTTCACGGATCCCAGGCATGGGTGAAGCTCAGGCCCACAAACTGGTGGGAGGATCTAAAGTTAACAAGGCAGCAGCAGGAGAATGGCTCAAGGCACTGCAGCAGGTCAGGAGTTCAGCCTGGCAAAGAGCTGCAAGCCTTCTCTCCCAGAGATGGAGAGAGTGGAAAAGGCCAACCACACACTTGGCCTCTGTTTCTGTGGGTCTTGGGACCACTTGGCCCAAGTGACTCCATATTGGAGGCGTGTGGTTATTATGTGACATCAAACTATAATCAGACTCTGATTACAGCAAACAATATAAAGGTTATGATTTATATTTTTGCTTGCTCGCATGCATGTCGTATCCGCCAAGTAGAATGTTATCTCAGTGAGGTAGGGACAGTTTTTTTTTTTTGTCTTTGTGTGCCTAGCACCTTAAAAAATGCCTTGCACTAACTCAGTAAATGTTAGTTGAATTAAATTGAATTGACTTGTCTGGTTTGTAGTTCCTGTGTGTGTGTATTTGTCCTTCCCCATGTCCCCCATGTCTTTGGAGAAGTTCTCCAGTATTGGTCCGGCCAATTGGCTGGGTCAGGTCTCAGTCACAGAATACGCTGAAGGGCAGGGGACTGATGAGTGTCCTACCAGTTTAGCCACAGTTATGACCTTGACAACAATATGTTGGGATGGATTTTCTCTGCCAGGGTCTTGGGAGGCTCAAGTGCAAAAATGAAGATAGAGCAGTTTGTAAACTTAAAGAGATTGATACATCACTTGTTGTTGTTGTTGTTAGCTGCTTTCCTTAATCTTTCAGGCTTGCCTGTGTTCCAAGGTCATGACGCTGTGATGAAGGGTTTGGAGAAATGGATGACTTCTTAGAGATTTACCTCAACTGTGATTCATGATTCACATAGACTTGGTCTAGAGGCTCTCTTTCTACCTTTCACCTTCTGGGATTCTAAGCAAGGTCAGAGAAGAGAATGAATGAATGAAAGAAAGAAAGAAAAACATTTGTTAAGCTCCGTAAAATTTGAGGATAGGAATACAAAAGTAAGGTTGCCCTGCCCTCAAGGAGTTTATATTCTAGTGGGAAGACTATACATATGGGAGAGTAGTGGCCATGGGAGGGGATTTTAGTTTGGGAAATCAGAGATGGTGAGTCACCTAACCTGCCCTTTCCAAAATCACTGGTAAGGGGCAGCTGGGTAGCATGGTGGATAAAGCACTGGCCCTGGATTCAGGAGGACCTGAGTTCAAGTTGTAACGATTGGAATGACGCCACCTGCTGGAGACTTATTGTAGAAAAGCTCTGCCATGAGGAGAAGGTCTCTGAGGGCAAGCCATGTGGTCAAGGTCCTTAGAGTCAGGCCAGCCTTAGACACTTGACACTTACTAGCTGTGTGACCCTGGGCAAGTCACTTAACCTGAATTGCCCCACAAAACCAAAACCAAACAAATAAACCAACCAACCAAACAAAATCACTGGTAACATTTATATGATTAAATTCCATTGACTCCCTATTATCTCCAGGACCAAGAGTAAACTCTTCTAACATTTAAAGCTCAGAACAACCTGGCCCCTTCCTGTCTTTCTAGTGTTTTACATATAAATGCCCTCCATGAGTGCTGTGGTCCAACTAAGTCAAAGCCCTTTCAGTAAAGAAGTATCATCAGTAGGGGGAGGTAGAGAAGAGGACCTAAAAGAGCCCCGAAGAGCCAAGGGCCAAGGAAGGACCCAGAGGGCTAGAGGGCAGGAAGAGACACAGGAGAGATGCATGTCCCTGCAGCCACAGCAGAGGAGATGGCCCAGGGGACAGCATGAGCAGCACCGTCACATGGTGCAGAACAGTCAGGGAGCCTGGGGACTGAGGAGGAGCTCGTTAGAGGTCATGGATGACCTTTGACAGAAGACTTTCAGTAGAGGGTGGGGTGCAAGCCAGATTGCAAGGAATGGGGAAGCAGAGGCGGTGAGCAGCACCAGGCCTTTCTGTGAATCTGGTGGCAAAAAGGGAGTAGAGCTCTAAGGATAGCTTGACCGAGTGGCGGGTAGAAGGGACAAGAATAATCTTTCAAAGAAAACTGTTATTCCACCTTTGTATTTTGACAAAACAGAGATCGGTTGTTCATGTCATGTCATCAGTCATATCTGATTCTTTGTTTTGTTTTGTTTCTGTTCAACTGTTTCAGTTGTGCTTCCTTGGCCAAGATCCTAGAGTGGTTTGCCCTTTGTCCAGCTCATTTCACAGATGAGGAAACTGAGGCAAACGGGGTCGTGACTTGCCCAGGCTCACACCCAGCTGGGAAGTGTCTGAGGATGGATTCAAACTTCAGTCTTCCTGAAGTAGGCCCAGCACTAGATTCACTGAGTCGTCCCCTGCCCCCACACTTCCCCCCAGAACATGCAAGACAAATCTTTTTAGAAATTATATTTCTTAGGGGGCAGCTAGATGGCATAGTGGTTAAAGCACCGGCCCTGGATTCAGGAGTACCTGAGTTCAAATCTGGCCTCAGACACTTGACAGTTACGAGCTGTGTGACCTTGGGCAAGTCACTTAACCCCCATTGCCTGCAAAAACAAAAAACAAAAACCAAAACAAAACAAAACAACAAAAAAAAAGAAATTATATTTCTTGTAACTGGGAAATATTGAATGAAAGAAATAATTTTCAGAAATTGTATTTCTCTCCAGAACATTGGCTTGTTAACAGAGCGGAGGGATCTGTTCTTTAACCTAGTCACAGGGCATTACTGACCACTGTATTTGATCAGAGGGTGGCTGCCCTCTATGCTGACTTTCTATTGTTGCAGTCAGTGTGTGCATCCTTCTTTTGGCCCTGCTCTCTTCCATCTGCATCTCTAAGTACCATAGATTCAGAGTAACGTCAACGATCCTTTCATTCAGCCCCCTCATTTGATAAATGAGGAGACCTTGGCCCAAGAAGCGAAGGACCTTTCTTCGATGAGGCTGCTCCCCTGCTCCCCTCCCCTGCCTGGGCCTCCTGCTGCTCAGGATTTCTTCCTGGTTCCCTGCTGGGGTGGGACAGTCAAATCCTTCCCCCCAGTCCACTGGTAGCCCTGCACTTACCCCCCTGGGCCAGCCGTTCAACCCGACCATGCGCTCAGTTCCAGAAGACGCCTGTGCTGCAGCCAATTCAGAGCCACTGGGGCAAATTCCTCGGGCGGGTGTCTGGTGTGTCGGCCTGATTGCGGGGTTAGGCTTTATTCGTGGCCCAGCACGGCCCCCTGAAATCTATCTATAGCTGGAGAAAACTCTCAGCCCGTATTTCTATGTGTTTTTCTTCTCCAAGGGTTCTTTTACTGCTATTTTTGGGGTGATTGTATCAGGAGCTCTATGCATTTAATGTCTTCCCTCCACCATCTTGGCTCCGCCCCCGTGAAGGACCTTTCTTGAGGTCATGCTGCTGAGCTTGGTTCTAACTTTGCTCTTCTAATGTTCTTGCCAAGTGGCTCTAATTTCTTCCTATTTGTTGTCGTTTCTTATAATAAAATAATACTCCTTTATCTTCCTGGACCACAACTTCTTCAGTCGTTCCCCAGTGTTGGGCACATGGTTTTTGTCATCACAATATTACGGTGAACATTTTGATACAAAGGGATCTTATCCTGCTGTCAGTAAATTCTTTGGAGTGTAATCTCGATAGAGAGATCTCTGGCTCAAACAGTATGAACAACATTAGGCAGGGAGTGCATAATTCCAGCCCCCCCCCCCCCCCCCCCCCCCCCGTGGAAGCATGAGGATGTTTGTAAGACATTGGAAAGGAACCAGTAGGCAGTAAGAGAGTGAAAGTGATGAGGGCAGGGTAGCAGCATGAAGTGATTGTACTTGGCATCATTAAGCTCTTGAAGGAGATAGGAGGGGATGGGACCTAAGAGCAAAAGCGGACGAGTTGGTGTTGGATGAGGCTGGAGCTGGGTAAGAGAGGCTTGGGAAAGAGTCCAGAGGTGCTGAGGTGGGGAAGAGGGGGAATGAGGGAACTTTTAATGAATACTTTCAATCTCAGTAAAGCAGAAAGCTAGGCCTTTTACTGAGAATCGGAAGCATGTGGGTGGAGAGTTACTCCAAGATGAACAAAAGGGCTACTATGTGGCAATGAGTATTGAGTTGAAGTTTGATAATTGACGTTTGTGTCCAATTCGGTGCAACTATTTCATTTTCATTTCTTGGAGTAGAAGTAGAGATGATAACTGGTGGGGGTGATCCACCACCATGCTTTAGGAACACCCGTAGCCTGAAATCAACCTGCATCTGACTGTAAAAGAATGTGTATCCCCATACATCTGTGACCCCTAAATCCATCTTTCTCATTTTTATTGCTGAAAATTGGCACAAAATGATACAAGTTTGGGACAGTCATTGCTTTAAGGATGGGGTGAAGACAGGTACACGTAAACACTCTTGAAGGGCAATGAAGTCGTCCAACTTTTGGAATTATGCCAAGAAAAGTAACTAAGCTGCCTATACTCTTTGGGCCATGCACCTATTGAGAATAATCCCAAGGGATGTACTGAAATATTTGTGACAGCTTTGTGCTTTGGACACATATCTGGGGGAATGACTGAAAGATCAACTATAGTCCATGAATAGATGGAATATTGTGCATTAGGAAGTACTAAATAAGAAGAATTCAGAGAAACGTGGTAGGATTTGTAGATGATGCTGAGCAAAGTGAGCAGAAGCCAGAGAATAACCCATTGGAGGTTCATTCTGGAACTTTTATTGGGTTTTCAGCTTCTCAAAGAATGACTTCCTACTTAGTGACTGAGGACTGAACTTTTAGTCCTGGTGGGTCAAAGGAACCAGATGAGGCTAGATTCAGTAACTCCATCAGGTGACAAGGTTTGGGCTTTGAGAGATTCTTGGGCTAGGGTTTGTAACTCTGAAGAAACAGCAGGCCCCGCAGCAGTCAGGGTCCTTGGGCTTGAGGGAGAACAGAGAGATGGAGAGGCAGGTGGCCTTGTACAGGAGGAGACCCCATTATGTCGGTGATCTAAGGACACGTGGAGATCACTGAGCTCCGTGGGCAGTCAGGGCTATTTGGTGGGCCGGAGGGAAAGGAGCCCCTGCAGGCTCACCATCCGCAGAAAGAACACATCAGGAGAATCCTCAGGCTCTGCAGGGGTCCAGCCTTTTGTGGCTCCGGACACCCAGATGGAATTTGCTGGTGTCTCAGAGGGAGTTAAAAAGAATGAGATGAGAGAGAATGAGGTTGGACAATGAACCATTGCCTAATGAGGTAGAGGCTTCCTCGGCAGGCCCAGAGGTCTGTCCTGGGCCCCTTTCTCTTCTCCCTCTAGACTCTCTCACCTAATCTCATCAGCTTCCATGGGTTCAATCATCATCACTCCGCAGCTGAGTGTGAGATCTGTTTATCCAGCCTTAGCTTCTCTCATGCATTCCAGTCTTGCATCCCCAAACAACCACTTTTTGGATATGTTGAACTGAATGGACCATAGACTTCTTACTTATTTGCTTGCTTGCTTACTTATTCACCCATCCATCCATCCATCCATCCCTCTCTTTCTTTCTTTCTATATCTATCTATCTATTTTTTTTTTTTTGCGGGGCAATGAGGGTTAAGTGACTTGCCCAGGGTCACACAGCTAGTAAGCGTCAAGTGTCTGAGTCCGGATTTGAACTCAGGTCCTCCTAAATCCAGGGCCAGTACTTTATCCACTGTACCACTTAGCTGCCCCTGACCATAGACTTCTTAAACTCAATAGTCCTGGGGCACCTAGGTGGCACAGTGGATAAAGCACTGGCCCTGGATTCAGGAGAACCTGAGTTCAAATCCGGACTCAGACACTTGATGCTTACTAGCTGTGTGACCCTGGGCAAGTCACTTAATCCCACCCAAATGCCTCACCAAAAAAAAAAAATTAAAAAATTTCAACTCAATAGTCCAAAATGAAATCATTATCTTTCTCCTCCAACCTCCAGCCCCTTCCTAACTTGCCTGTTACTGTCGAGGCTCCCACCATCCTCCAAGTCGTCGAGGCTCACATCTAGGTATCATCTCTCACTCCTCAGGTACATCATATCCTTTTCTGCCTTCACAGAATCTCTCCTAGATGTCTCTTCTCCACTCCCCAAACTCCCAGCTTGGTGCAGACTCTCGTCCCCTCAATTCTGGACTATCGCATGGCCCTCTAACAGACTTTACTGACTCATCCTTCAGCCGTCAAAAGAATCTTCCTAAAGCATAGTTTTACTACATCACTCCCCTATTCAGTTCAGCTCCAGTGGTTCCCTGTTACCTGTAGGATCAAATAGGAAGTTCTCTGTTTAGCATTCAAAGCCCTTCCTCACCTGGAACCTTCCTCTGTTTCACCCCCACGGACTCTGAAGATGCAGCAACGGCGGCCTCCCTGCTGTTCCTCCCATAGGCCTCCTTGCCTTCACATCCTAGTGCCTCAGGCATTCTTCAAGCTTCAGCTTAAACCACCTCTTCTTCTCCCAGTTCCCTCCAAACTCCCACTGTCAATGCCTACCCTCTGAGATGACCTGATACCTCGATCGCATGGATGTATGCAAGCCTATATGCGTGTGCATGTGTGTACATATGTATGCATGTGTGTCGGTATTGGCATGTTTCCCCCCATCAGAATATGAGTACGACAGGGGCAGATACCAGGCTTTTTCCTTTCTTTGTATCCTCAGCATTTAGAATACTGCCTGGTATGTGAAAGTAAGTGAAAAAGTGAATTAATGAGTGAGTGAATGAATGGATGGATGAAAGAAACATTTAGTAAGCACTTAGTCTGTGCAAAGCACTGCGATCGGTGGTAGAGTATACAATAGAAAAGTAAGAAGGGTGCCTGCTCTCAGGGAGCTCTTATTCTAATGAGGGAGGCAGCACCAAGGGAAAGGTTAATTACAAGTTAGATAGAAATAGCCTGTGGTCTTTTGGGGACAGCAGCACAGCAGATGGTCTGGCCTTATCTTTTTTTTTTTCTTTTTTGCGGGGCAATAGGGGTTAAGTGACTTGCCCAGGATCACACAGCTAGTAAGTGTCAAGTGTCTGAGGCCAGATTTGAACTCAGGTTCTCCCGAATCCAGGGCCGGCGCTCTATCCACTGTGCCACCTAGCTGCTCCCTGGCCTTATCTTTTATACCTTTTCCACTGATGAAATCCCACCTGCTTCTGATGCTGAACCACTAGATGGGGCCAAGGACTCAGGTGGCAGGGTCCTTGCTCCCTGCGGCTGGAGTCCCTGCAGGAGCAGTCCCTAGGCTACATCTCCCAGGATGGGAGTAGAGGGTATGGGGCAGGGCCATTCCCAAGGCTCTTAGGTTCAGGGTCTGAGGGGAGAGAGATGGCGGTCCGTTGGAGGACGTGGTGATTTGACTTGCTTAATACATGCTACCTTCTGCCTCTCCTGCTGGGTGCCATGCTACTTCAGCTTCATGTGCTAGTTGTTTGGCAGTTGGTGATGATGGCTTGTCCTTTCTCTACAATAATTGCTTCCCTGGATGATAACTGTGGGGCAGGACAGGTGGTCTGGGGTGCTGCCACTCTCAGGGCTCCTGTGGCTATTTGCCTGGTGGTGGCATTTGGTCAGCCATTGGTGGTGGTGAAGAAGGCAAAGTGTCCTGCCTGATTTCCCCCCTCAGTGATGGTTGTGGGTCATGGGCAGGTGTCCTGATGAGTCCTGAGCTGTTATCTTTCATGGCATTCATGTATCACCATTTGTCTGACCATCCTCTAGTCAATGGGCATCACCTTTGTCTCTAGTTCTTCGCTCTCTTAACAAAGACTGCTATATACTCAGTAATTTTGTCTCATTCACTATTTATTTATTTGTGGAGCAATGAGGGTTAAGTGACTTTCCCAGGGTCACACAGCTAGTAAGTGTCAAGTGTCTGAAGCCTGATCTGAACTCAGGCCCTCCTGAATACAGGGCAGGTGCTTTATCTACTATGCCACATAGCTGCCTCCTGACTCATTCACTCTTTTTTTTTTTTTTTTTGGTGAGGCAATTGGGGTTAAGTGACTTGCCCAGGGTCACACAGCTAATAAGTGTTAAGTGTCTGAGGCCGGATTTGAACTCAGGTCCTTCTGAATCCAGGGCCGGTGCTCTATCCACTGTGCCACCTAGCTGCTCCTCATTCACTCTTTTTTTTTTTTTTTTTTTTTTAGGCAATGGGGGTTAAGTGACTTGCCCACGGTCACACAGCTAGTAAGTGTCAAGTGTCTGAGGCTCGATTTGAACTCAGGTACTCCTGAATCCAGGGCCGGTGCTTTAACCACTGCGCCATCTAGCTGTCCCCGCCTCATTCACTCTTAAAGATTCCCCCATCCCCTCCATTCTGGGGGCTTCCCCATTTCTCTATTCTGTCTGACCTCTGTTTTGAACTCTAGACCCACACTCAAAATTCAGTATGTACAAAAACACAGGTGCCCCTCCTCCCACGTTTACTCTTTCTGTCTATGATCCTTTCCTGGGTCTGTTCTCCAATTTGGAAACCTTAGGGTTCTCTGTGATTCTTTCTTTTCCCTCACCACTAAATTGCCGTTGGATTGCCCTTAGCCATGCCTCTCCCACCCATATTCTCTTCTCTAGTCATGTGGCCCCTCCCCTACTTTGAGGCTCTTTAGCCCTGAGTGGCCTGACCCCCTTTCGATCCATTCTTGAAGCTGTTACCAGATGAGTCTTCCTTCTCCCCAAAATGGTTGGGTCGTTTCTCTGCTGACAAGATCTCTGGTGGTCCCCAGTCACACTCTTCCTTCTGAAGATCTGGCTTTCCACTCCTGACACTTACCTCATCTTTGTACTTTAGTGTCCATGCTCTTTACTCTTTATTCCCACCAAACTAGAGGATTGTGTCCCTGAAACATGCCCTACATGTACCCACCTCTGTGTGTTTGTCCACACTGTTCATGTGCGTGGAATCCCCTCGCTTGCCTTTTTCTTCTGTTAAATCTCTACCCATCCTTTTTTCTGCCTCCTTCTCCACAAGGCCTTCCCCAAAGAAAAACTTTTCCCCACAGACCTCACAGGCACTTGCTCGTGCCTGTCTCATACACTCACTTGTGTAGTATGAAGTAGTTTCATTATTGAGGGAAGTCTGGGTCTTGTCTCCCCATTCACTTATTAAATACATGAGGGTAGAAATGGTTTCTTGTTCCAACTTTGTATCTTCCATAGAAAAAGACTGCCCAAGTTGGAGCTTATCCGTTGTCAGAATTTTGAAGCTGAATCAGTTCTCTAAGCCTTTGCAGGTCCGGCTTCTTACAGTGTGATTCCTTTCTCTGATATTTCATCTCCTTTCCTTTCCTGAACATGAGCACTTTGTGAGGCTTCCTGAATGGGACCTCTAGAACTTCAGCAGCCTTTTCTATGAGTAACAGTGACATGTAGGTGGGCCCTGACTAATGGCTTACTTGGCTTTCTGAACTTTTCCCTTTGTGTTCCACAAGTTGGAAATTCTGGCCCATTTCTTGCACTTTACAGTAAACTTCTGGATGCTGAGACTCCCAGATTTGTTTGACTCCTGACCCTCCAGACTTTTCTTCATGGTTCAGGACACTGTAGTGGAGTGCTGAGTGAGGAAATCTGCCTTCTAGTGTGGGCTCTGTGGCAAGATTGTTTGGTCTGGGGGAAGTTGCCTCCCCTCTTCATACTTGGAAAATGGAGATCTTTGATTAGGTCATTTCTGAAGATCAGCTCGAATGAGATGACATGTTTGAAAATACTTAGATGATGTCACAAGTGCTAAGCATCTGTGAAGTGAGAGACCATCAGTTCATTACTTCCATCCTCCCATGACCTTTATTCTTTTCTCTTCCCATTTTCCTTTAATCAGCTCTTGGTATATGATCCTGTCCACATTGACTCTGAGGGCCTTCTTTAGTGGAGGGCCCAAACCAGATCACACTGTCTGGGTCTCTCCGCTTCCCCTTCATCTGTATGTGGACATCTCCTATCGTAATGTGCCTCACGCGTAGCAGGCAGTTCAGTGGTATTTGATTGAATTATGAGCAGCAGCGGTCAGTTGACATACGTTTACAGGCAAAGACAAAGAGATGTCCCCAAAGGCTTCCTGTAGCCCAAAGGGTAGAGAGGGCCTGGCTAGCACCCAGCCTTATTGCCTTGGTGATATAGCAAAAGGAATTTGTGTGCTAATTGTGTGCAGGCACGTCAGGCCTTCTTTCCGTGGATTCTCTCTCATGTGGTGAAAAGGAATGGATTTTAGGACCCTGAGTGGGATCTCGAACCTGCCTCAGGGGTCCCCTACCTCCCCTAGTGAGATTCCCTCTGAAGTAAAGCAAGTTCTAAACTCAGAAGATGAAAGAACATTAACTCGAAATCAGAATACTTGGATAGGAGCCCCTGGTTTTCCACTTATTAACTAATTAGATGATCTTGGAAAAATCACCTCACTTCTGTGGACCTCAGTTTCCTCATTTGTTAAAAGAGATAATAATACTTGACTGGTCCGTGTCACAGCAGTGTTGTAAGTCTGAAACAAGATATGGATTTCACATACATTGTAAACCCTGAAGTGATTTCAGTGTAAGCCACAGTTATCACTTATGTATAGTTTATATAGTTGTGTTGGAAAGAATACTGGGTTTGGAGCTTTAAGTATTGACGAGACGCTCACTAGCTATGGGACTTACTTCTCTTGCCTAAGCCTCAGCGTCCTCATTTGTAAAATGGAATAATAATACTTAGACTACCTACCTCACAGGGTTGTTGTGAGGAAAATGATTTGTGAACCTCAGCCTACTTAAGCATTGTAAGCAATTATTCTTATTCTTATTAGCTTTTGGCTAATTATTCATGGACTTTTGGAATTGCAGAAGGCAAAGAACTATACCAACTCTCCTGTAACCTGTTGTAAATGGGCCAAAGGTAGTTGGGGGTCTGATTCCCTTAAGCTTTGGTAGCGAAATTGTGTGATTCCCCAAAGCCTGTGGTCTCTCGTAGGGGTGTGGCGAGGGGTCAGCACTGAGTAGGGTTTTTGCTCAAGTCAGCACCTCTGCTTAGGTTCACAAGGACAATTCTGCCCACGCTGGGGGACACATGATGGAACCGTGCTCCCTTAGAGGAAAAGGTAGCAGCTCTCCTTGGGCTCCAGAAGGCCGGAGTAGGTGAGGGCTGGACTGGTTTTAGAGGTGACGAGAAGTGACGCCTCTCCTCTTGCCTTGCAGCTTGGTGAGGCCTATCACCATGTTCTGGAAGTTTGATTTGAACACAACATCCCATGTTGACAAACTGCTGGACAAAGAGGATGTAACTCTGCATGAGTTAATGGACGAAGACGACATCCTTCAGGAATGTAAAGCACAGAACCGCAAGCTTCTGGATTTCCTCTGCAGACAGCAGTGTATGGAGGAGCTGGTGAGCCTCATCACTCATGACCCGCCCCTGGACATGGAAGAGAAGGTCCGCTTCAAGTATGTACCCCTGCTGCGGCCCTGGGGTCCCGCTCACTGGGCACTGGCTCAGGAAGCCGAGGGCAGCCGGAACCTTGAGAGCTCATTTCACTGATGACCTTGTCTGTTTTCCTACAGCCTCAGACCCAGCGAACAGAACTGTCTCCTAGGGTTTCTTTCTTAGAATTCCAAAACACAGCTTCAAATCCCATGTGTGTGCCTTTCCGCTTGCATTTCTAGGAAGTTTATATTTGGTGTTATCTGAGAGTTCATGTTTTCTTTATGAGTGAACATCTTTTGCCAAAGCAAAAATATTGATTCCATGGCCAAGCGTGACCACGTTAACATTCAGTTTCCCCAGAGTTAGAAATGCTGAGGCCCAGGTTCTAAGCCATGGGAATGAGACTGCTGAAGCAGACCTGGCGCTCTAGAAGAGAAGGGAGTCCCAGTGGTAGCCAGGGCCCTAGTGGCTGCAAATAGCTTCATTTAGAAACACAATAGCTGAAGAAAATTGGAAAGTTTGCAGTCAGCATTAATGCTTGTCTTGAAAGCTTTTTCCATAGATGTGTGACCTCGTGCAGGGTCATGCTTATATTGCAGATGGACCGACAGCAATATTTCCTAGTTGTGATGATAAGATAAGGAGAAATGGAGGCATTTAAAAATAGTTGTTATTTTCCTGGAAAATGATCCAGACCTTCCTGGAAGGACTCAGAGCACCGAGTCTTCATGTGAAAAAAAGCCCCAGCAGAGAAGGCTCGAGGGGGGGGGACATACAATTTGGGGGAAGTAGGAGAAAGCTAATCAGTTTTGAGCAGGTTGAATTCGAATTGATGGATGGCCCCATGTGGAATAGCCAAGTGACAATCAATGATCAGCAGGCAGCTTGAGATCACAGATGAGAGACGATTGTCGAAGTTGGAGGGCTGGGTGCCATCTGCAAGGGAGAGAGTGCAGAGAGAAGAGCAGGTGGTCAAGGGCCCAGCCTTGGGATTCGGACGCATTTAGGTACAGGAAGAAAAGGGAGGGAGAGAGAAGCAGCTGTCTGCTAGTTGGAAGAGGGCCCTGATGGGAAGTGTGACTTCCGCACTCAGGCCCCATCCTCCTGCTGCATTTCTGTTGCCCATTCCTCTCCTTTCTCCACTCGGTGTACTTGCTGATCCCCATACAAGACATGTGTGCCTATAGCTGCGGCTGGCCCTGTGCCTGGAATGCCTTCCCTTCTCCCATCTACATTTCATTCCAGGCCCAGCCGGTGGCCACATCCTGTGTGAGACTTCCCCCCGATTCTTGTTGCTTAGTGCTTCCATCCCCTCCTATTGATCATGTGTGCACAGCTCTGGTTAGGTCTCATATCCTCCTAATGGACTGTTAGCCACACGAGAGCAGAGATTGTTTTTTCCCTCTTGTCAAGCACTGTACTAGAGGCTAAAGAAATACAGACAAAAACAAAACAATCTCTGCTCTCAAGGACTCTACCTTCTACTTGAGGCAAACGGTGTGTAGACAGATAATGAACTACTACCTAGTAAAAAAATCCATGCAGAATAATTTCCAGCCCGGAAACTGGTTGGATCAGGATGGACTCCTCCAGCAGGTGGCGCCTGAGCTGAGCTCTAGAGGACACTAGGGATTTGGCAAGTCAGTTAGGCAGAAATGCATGGCAGGCCTTGGGGACCAGCAGGGAAAGAGAATGACTTTGGGTTTGGATTTACTGAGTTGGAAATGGCCAGTAGGCAGTTGGCAGTGCAGGCCCGGAGCCCAAGAGAGACTAAAACATTGACTCCGTGGGAGAGGGAGAGGTCCTAGGGGTCACCATCGGCAGTGCTCTGCTAGAGCCAGAGCAGACCAGCGAGGTCAAGTCTGACCAAAGCTAAAACCAAACCGACGGCTTTGGAATGTCAGGAGCACCTATCAACAGTCAATAGAAATTCACTGTCAAGCTGGGAGAACTCCATGGGAAAAGAGATCTTTCTGTCAAAAATTAAGCTCAGAAATTGTTTTGAAGTTGAAGATAAAAGAGCAGTTCTGAAACAATAAGAGTGTCGAGGTATTTCAAAACACATTCCCCCAAATTATCAGAGTTTGAAAGGACAATGGAAACCAGTTTCCTCTGCCCAGAGTCCAGAATATGTGACAGAGTTTGAGGCAATGTGGTTAAGTTGTAATTTACTAGAACCTTTTGTGTGATTTTTAAAGATAATTTTTAAATCTGTAGAAAGGAGAAAATTACTTTTCAATATTTTTCTGGGCTCCCAGGAATACTGCCTCTTTGTTTGGGTCGGGTCTTCCAGAAACAACTTCTCAAATCTCCATCATGTAAATTCACACACTGGGGAAGCTTCTAAGGTTGACTGATACACCATTTTATACAGAAGAAAGGGGCAGTTAGGTGGCGCAGTGGATAAAACACAGACCCTGTATTCGGAAGGACCTGAGTTCAGATTCGGCCTCAGATACTTGACACTTACTAGCTGTGTGACCCTGGGCAAGTCACTTAACCCTCATTGCCCCACAAAAACAAAACAAAAAAAACCCCCAAAATCTGAAGAAAAAACAAAACAACCCAACCACCTGATATGTCTTCTGTGAAGGCCTTATGGGAAAACAATAGATAAGAATTCTAGGTGATAAGAAGACTTTAATCTCTATATCAGTGATGGGAGGAGTGATGATAGAAGCATGTATAGTCTTCTTAGGCTAAAGGTAGAGAGGGAAGAACAAGTAGATGATGAGTCAGTTTCTATTTACTTAGCCTGTAATTGCCAAGACTTATTATTTAAAGGCTTCTGAGGTGTATTTGCTAAGCCTGCTTTGTTGGTTGTAAAATTTTAACTCATTGGTAAAATAATATTATTTGCTTACATTCAAGACAAGCCTTTATTAAATAAAGTATGGCATTTGTTTTGGTAATCCCTCCTTTTTGCAGAATTGTAGGAGCAGGAGAGAGATTAGTTTTGAATTGCTGCTCTCAGGGAGGAAGAAGGGGAAAGAGAACTCTTATTGTGGCCAACCAGAAAGATTTTCTTGAATAGTGTTCTCAAAACTAGCCGTCCTCATTGGATGAAGCTTTCCCTTAGCCTTGTCTGCTTCACCTGGTGACTCAGCGTGCCTGGGAGCCTATGCCAAGGACTGCCTGGGCAGCACAACCTGCAGCCTGGAGCCCTGTCACAGGCCAGCCCCAGGCATATGGAAGTAAATCTTTAGGGGACAAGGTAGAGAGAGAGATGGAGGGAATTAGTTGTGGGATGTGGGGGGTGTGAATGAGTAGAAGTTTAAGGCCTTCGGGAAGTCGTCACGCGAGTCCTTGTACGTGTTGTCTCTTCTGAGAGACTGTGAGCTCCTCAAAGGCAGATATACTCTGATGTGACACTTTGTACCCAGCCCAGAACGGCCGGCTGATAAGTCAGCAAGCACTGCGTGCCTGCTGCACCCCAGACGCCGTGCTAGGTGCTGGGGCTACACAGACACAGGTGAGACAGCCTCTGCCCTCAAGAAGCTTATGCTCTCCTGGAGGAGACCCCAAAATAAATTCCAGGAAGGGAGAGGCACCGTCAGATGGGAGCCCAGGAGAAGTTTGGGGCGCCAGGAGCAGTCTCCATCCGCAGTGGGGACAATGCCTCCATTGGCAGCTGTTACCTAGGGATGGTTGTGGTTTAAAACCTAGAAAGAGAGGGTCTGATTGGCTCTGAGGCTGTGTAGTGAGCTGACAAGGCTTTGAGAGGGGCCTGTTTCGTAGGAGTTTCTGTTGCTGTCTGAGGACCTGCTGAGGTAAGTCTGAGGAGGTCTGTTTCCAGGCTGGCTGCGCAGTGATGTTTTTAGGGGCCACCATGTTGTCAATCAAGGCAGGAGTGTGAGCCGTGGCAGGGAGGGTACCACATGCACAGAGGGAGAAGCCTTGAAGTTCCTTTAGCTGCCACACAGGGGAATAGGTACCAGTTTTAAGTAACACTTGGCCTAGAGGTGTCATACAGCTGAATCACACGTGAGGGTCACTTACCAAATGCTCTCAGCTTCATCATCTCATTTGGTCCTCACAACAACCTCCTGAGCCACCCAGTGGACATCATCATTTCAGCCTCTTTTTACAGATAAAGAATCCATCCCAGAAACTAGAAGTATACCCATGGTCATAGAACCTGACATGAAAGAGTTTGGGCTTGAAGCCACATGTTTGGGGCGTGAGATTGGAGGCTCTTTGTGCTGTGTTTCCTCCTGACCACCCTAGGTCTATGAGCATGATTTGGGTCTTGTGTTCAAGGCTCCTTTCTTCTGCCACTGTCTCTTGGTGCTAGGCCAAGCATTCACTTCCTTCTCTCCCTTCTGTCCCATCCCCATGCACTACAGACTGTAAGTGTCCATTGTCTTGGATTTTAAATGGTTTAACATTGCTATACCATATTAAGGTTTACAAAGCACTTTTGCATTAACCTTAATTAGTTACAGGGAAAAGAAAAGCTACAAGTTCAGAATTAATATACCAGTGTAATTAGAAGGAACTATTTAGTAAATCGACCTCTTTCCAGTCTAGGTAGCCCCACCTAAGCTCTTCTAGCTATCTACAGTTTTCTAGATCGAGCTTAGCCCATCATGCAGGAACATTGCAAAGTGCAACGTGCTACCCAAATGTGACCTTTTGTTTTTAGGCCAGGCACCTCTAGCTATATACATCATGGACCCCAAATGCTCCCAAGCCAGTGTAGGGATTTGCCTGCCCGGGCATGCTACATTAAACTTCTTGCCTCGTCCTCCTCTAGTCTTCGCCTCACTCTCAGAGAGCAGAAAGCCTCCCAGTGTGTGGTTGGCTTCTGGTTGTTCTGTCCACAGGCCTGTGTGTCACTGGGCACTGAGGGAATGTGTGGGCATGAGTGCTGAACTGCTGCCAGTGATCCTGAAAAAGAATGGTGAATGGGAGGAGGGCTGCAGAGTAGGGTGGGCAAAGACTGTGCTGTTCTGAAAAGGGCGATGAGGTGTGGCATTTTGAAACAAGAGACCAGGCGACTCGCCGTCCATTCCTGGCGGTTTTCTAGAACACATTATTAAAAGGGTGAGTACTTAGAAATGAAAGCAGTGATTATTAGCAGTCAGCATAGATTAATTAAGAACAAATTATGGGGGGAAAAGTCAAATGAATCCAAACTGCTTGTTTGATAGGGTGACTCAACTAGTAGATCAGCCGACTGGTTCAGATCTAGTCTCCTTGGATTTTAGCAAGGCCTTTTTAGTGTCTCATTATGTTCTTGGAGAGTTGTAGACTCTGTGGAGGAGTCTTCACTTTTGTGTGTGTCATGGACTCCTTTGGCATTCAGGTGAAGCCTATGGACCTTTTTCAGAAACATATTTTTTAAAACAAAGTATGTTGGATCACAAAGGAAGCCAATTATATATATACATATATATATATATATTAAATCATAAAAGCATTTTATAATTTTCTAGTTACATGTAGAAATAGTTTTCAACATTTGTTTTTATAAGATTTTTAGTTCCAAATTTTTCTCCCTCCCTTCCTTCCCCCCTCCTCAAGACAGAAAGCAATCTGATAGAGGTTATATATGTACAATCACATTAAATATATTTCTGCATTACTCATTTTGTGAAAGAAGAATCAGCAAAAAAAGGAAAAACCTCAAAAAAGAAAAAACAAAAACAAAAGTAGAAACAGTATGGTTCAATCTGCATCCAGATTCCACAGTTCTTTTTTCTGGATGTGGAGAGCATTTTCTGTCATGAGTCTTTTGGAATTATCTTGGATCATTGTATTGCTGAAAAGAGTTAAGTCTGTCAACAGTTGATTATCACACAATGTTGCTGTTACTATGGACAGTGTTCTGGTTCTGCTCACTTCACTCAGCATCAGTTCACTTAAATCTCTGCAGGTTTTTCTGAAATCTTCCTGTTCATTATTTCTTACAGCAAAATAGTATTCCATTACATTCATATACCACAACTTGTTTAGCCATTCCCCAATTGATAGGCATCCCCTCAATTTCCAATTCTTTGTCACCACAAAAAAAGAGCAGCTATAAATATTTTTATACATGTGGGTCCTTTTCCCTTTTTTATGATCTCTTTAGGAAGCCAGTTATATTGAAATAAAAATATAATTTTTCCCATCCCAATTCATGGACTTCCTGAAATCAATCCATAGAACTCCCAGGGAGAGGGGGATTTGTGAATCCCAGGTCAAGAACCCTTGAGTTAAGTAAATTCAGAACTAGTTGAAGAGCAGACTGAAAGAGTGATAATTAAATGGGGCAGATGTCAGCCTGGAGGAAGGTCACTAGTAGAGTACATGACACCAGTATCTTGGGACTTTGCCCATGACATGAGATGGCTGGGAGGGCTCACTAATCATTTGTGTCCTGACTTTGTCATCCAGTAACTTCCTAGCAGAATGGTGCTAAATCAAATGAAAAGCAAAGGGAAAACAGGAACGAAGCCCAGAAATGTAGGAGGAAGCAGGCCTAGCTCTGCATGTGCAATAAAAGAGCCTGGGGTTCTGAGTCAGCACGGTGGCATGCCGCCCAAACTAGATGTGCAAAGCACAGTGTTCCCAGTGAGGCCTGGGGTGGTCTTCCTTGCTCTGTTCTGCTCTGGCAGAGTTTTGTGCTCACTTCTGGGTGTCCTGTTTTAATCAAGACACTGAGAAGCTGGAGTTTGTCTAGAGGAGGGCAGCTAGGCCTGTGAGGAGACTCAGAAGTATTCTTTATGCAGACTGTTGAAAGAAGTGGAGAGGCGGACAGCCATCTTTTCATGTCTCTGAAGGGGAGGATGAATGGGTGGAAGTGTCCAAGAGGAGGATTTAAAAGCCTGATCTGAGGTTGGACAAACCTCCTAAACAAGCCATCTCAGAGCGGGCAGCTGGGTGGCACAGTGGATAAAGCACCGACCCTGGATTCAGGAGGACCTGAGTTCAAATCCAGCCTCAGACACTTGACACTAGCTGTGTGACCCTGGGCAAGTCACTTGACTCTCATTGCCCAGCAAAAAAATGAAAAATAAAAAAAAACCCAAAACCCAAGGCATCCCAGAGCAGCATGAGCTGCCTTGGAAGCACAGAAGCTTCTCCTCTGTGTGGGCTCTGACAAACTGAGACAGTACTGGGATGCTGTAGATGGCAATGTGGTTCACATCCTCTTCCTAAGGTCCTTCCTGGCTCTGGGGTTCTTTGGTCTAGTTGGAGCTTTAAAGACAAACAAACAAACAAGCCAAACCCTTACACCAAAGAACAAAGTGAAACACCCCCAGAGAAAACCAACATCCTTCTCCTGCAGTAGCAGCACACGCGCAATGCCTGCTTGGTTCTCTGCCTGAGCATTCCTGTGTGTCAGACTGTGTCACACATCTGTCCCCTCAGATGCGAACTCTCCCCACCCATTTGCCGATTCATCCACAAGTGAGGAACTTAATTCAGGCTTTTTGAGTTATCTGAGGCCCCCAGTATGCTTCACAACAAACATTTATTTTATTTTTTCCAGTTACATGTAAGGGTAGTTTTCAACATTAATTTTCTAGAATATCAGGGCAATTTTCCCTGGCAATTTCTTGGAGGATGATGTCTGAGCTCTTTCCTTGGTCATGGTTTTTAGGTAGAACAATAATTTTCAAATGATCTCTCCTGGACCCGTTTTCCAGGTCAGCAGTTTTTCCCAGAAGATATTTCACATTGCCCTCTATTTATTGTGTCTTGGTTTCTCATAAAGTCGCTGGCTTCCATTTGTTTAGTCCTAATTCTTAGGCAATTATTTTCATCAGATAACTTTTGTACCTCTTTTTCCATTTGGCCAATTTGACTTTTCAGGCTGTTGACTTTTTTCTCATGTCTTTCCTGCATCACCCTCATTTCTCTTTCCATTTTTTCCTCCACCTCTCTAACTTTATCTCCAAAGTCCTTTTTGAGTGCCTCTATGGCCTGAGACTAATTCATATTTTTCTTGGAAGCTTTAGATATAGGGGCCCTGACGTTGACATCTTCCTCTGAGGGTGCACCCTGATCTTCCTTGTTACTGAAGAAACTTTCTATGGTCCTCACCTTTCTCTGTCTGCTCATCTTGCCTTTCTTTGACTTAACTTTTAGCTCCTTAAAGTGGGGCACTGTTTCCAGGCTGCAGTATCCCAAGCTTCAGAAGTCCCAGGTGATATGATTTAAGGAGGATCAGGTTCTTCACTCACCTGGCCTGTTCCCTGGTCTGTAGATGACCCCAGACCAACTTGCTAATCAACCAGCTTTGCGTGTTGTGGTTGTCAGCTCCGACGAGCCTGTGCCCCTCCCCCACTTGGGCCACTGCTACTCAAGCCTGCCTCCTGGTTCTCAGCAGGGGTGAAAAGCCCAAGTTCTGCCTCAGCACCAGCATAGACCCCTGTAATCTCCCCCCCTGCCCAGGGCTCAGCCCTCTCACAGACTGTGAGCTTACTTCCAGATGACACTGATGCTTCAGCTGATTCAGAGGCTCTGGGGGGTCTCCTTCTCTGGTGAGGCCTTCCTGGGAGTGGATCTGTGTCAGGGTGACTGTGGGGTTGGGCTTCACTCCTGTCTCAGCACAGTAGCTCCCTCTTTCCAACCTTCCATGCCGTTCTTGGTTAGAAGATGATTTCAGCACATTCTTCTGTAAGTTTTGCTGCTCCAGGCATTGTCTTATGGCATTATTTAGATGTTTTTGGGGAGCGATTGTGTCATGAGTTCGAGAGCTCACTGCCTTTCCTCTGCCATCTTGGCTCCATAGTTTTCCTCCAGTATGCTTTATTTTTTTTAATTTTTTTTTTTTTTTTGCGGGGCAATGGGGGTTAAGTGACTTGCCCAGGGTCACACAGCTAAGTGTCAATTGTCAGAGGCCAGATTTGAACTCAGCTTCTCCTGCATCCAGGGCCGGTGCTCTATCCATGTGCCACCTAGCTGCCTCCCCCCCCCCCCCAGTATGCTTTAGGAGAGAGGATGTACACACAAAGATGGACCAAGCCACCAGTCCAAGGGGGTTTGGGCTGTTACTGTTGGGAGGCTAGTAGGCAAGAACCCTTGAGGTGCTTTAAGGAAATTTTGGAAATCACTGAGATAGCTATCCAAATCCAGGTCTAAGGGCTTCTTAGGAGATGCACTGGTATACTTGCTGGCTCCCTGATAGTATTTTATAAAATAAAATTAATTCAGTTTGAAAAACACATTTTGTGGGGCAGCTAGGTGGCGCAGTGGATAAAGCACCAGCCCTGGATTCAGGAGGACCTGAGTTCAAATTTGGCCTCAGACACTGGCATGTGTGACCCTGGGCAAGTCACTTAATCCTCATCACCCCTCAAAATAAACAAAAAAACAAATAAAATAAAAAGGTTTAAAAAATCTGTACCTGTTTTGTGTGAACAAGGTGTTAGATTCTGGGGATACAAAAAAAAGGAAAAAAGGAAAGATAGTTCCTACCCTTAGGGAACTTATATCCTACAAGTATATACATCAGACAAGTATATACAAAGTAATTTGAAGAGATGGCGGGCCTGAGTGGTGCTTTGAAGAGAGCTAGGTGTTACACAAGGCAAAGGTGAGGAGGGAGAATGTTCCAGACATAGGGGATCCCTTGGGCAGAGGTGGGGAAGGAGGAGATTGAATGTTGTATCCACGGAACGGCTCTCGGGCCAGTCTCATTATTAAGGGAATAACATGAGAAAAGATTCCAAAGGTAGCTGGGAAGATGTTGTGAAGGGCTGTAAAAACTCAGCTGAGAAGTCTACCTTTCACCCTCTCAAAGTAAGAGGCAGCCAGTGAGTCATTTTTCATTGGGGAGGGTGACACTGTCAGATCTGTATTTTAGTAATATCCATTTGGAACTGTCTGTAGAGTGGATTGAAGAGGGAAGAATCCAGAACTAGGGAGCCTGGTTGGGAGGTCATTGCAATAGTTCAGGTGAGAGGGACTGTATGAGTAGAGAGAAGGGGACAGAGAAAAGAGATGCTACAGAGGCTGAATGCACAAGATCCAGAAACGTGGAGTAAGAAGAAAGGAGAAGATGGAGATAACTTTGAGATAGAAAAGAAATAACTATGTAAATAACTAAAATGAATGAAACAGTGTGTGGGTGGCACAAACTAAGCTGCCATGGAAGACAGTAAATTGGTAGAGATGAAAGAGAGAGAGTGGGAAAGCCAGTGAGAAGTCAGGGAGCTGATGAGCAAAGAGGAAAGGAAGAGACTGAATGAAAGGGGGAACCCGGACAGGGAGGGACACACCGAGAGGAAAACCAAGGTAGTCTCCAGGAAGGAAGGTTAGGCCTTGGCTGGAGAAGAATGGTAGCTGGGTCTCCTTATTGTTTTTCTACCATGGATCGGCTTCCTCAAGATCAGTTTATTTTAAACAGCTCTCTTAAAAAAAAGAAAAGTAATCTTACCTTCAGTTGCTGTGCCCTTTCAGATACCCCAACACAGCCTGTGAACTCCTGACCTCTGATGTGCCACAGATCAATGATAAACTGGGAGGAGACGAAACTTTACTGAACATCCTTTATGACTTCTTGGACCATGAGCCACCTCTCAACCCTCTACTGGCCAGCTTTTTCAGCAAAACTATTGGCAATCTTATTGCAAGGAAAACCGAACAGGTGAGTGAGTACGATGGCAGCCAAGCTGCCTGTTTTTGGCTGATGTGAATGTTTATTGTTCATTAATAAGATGTTAGCAACTGCCTAGAAATCAAACAGAACCAGCCTGAGTGTATTGCTTGATGCCCAGTGTAAGGGCCAAATTTAGTATGGGAAGAGTTAAGTGGGCGACTTGCTGTAGTATGGTGGTAAGAAAGGAAACAACCTCTTTCAAAAAACAAAACAGGTTTACTAATGGGAGCAAGTTCAAAACACAAGTGAGGTTAATAGAGCTAAGGAATCTCAATTTCTGGGGTAAAAAGACCCCAGGCACCCTGAACCTGCCTCCAGCCCAGCCAACTCCAAAGAGCTAGCTTTGCCTCAAAAACACAAACTCATCACCACCCAAAATATGTAGCTTTAAGTGAATTATCTTTGTAGTCTCTTTTGGTTTTGCCCGAAGGTCAAAACACCAGCAGCTCCTCTAACTGTCCCTACCTTCCTTTCCGGTTCCTCTTGGAAAACTCTCCTCTCCCTCCAATTGCCTCTAACTGTCTCTCCCCCCGGAAGGGGCAGTTCTTATTCATGCTGAATCTCCAATTGGCTTAGCACACCCACATGGGCTGTCCTCATTATAATCTGGCCAGACCCATGTGGGCGTGGGGGAGCTAATTAGGGGAGGTTTAGTTACTTAGTTTCAATCAATGTTCCCTGTGGTCAGAGTTCCTCTTGCTTATTCAGTTATCTCCCAAAGTACACACCCATCTTCTCTTAGGCTTTTCAAGTTTCCATAATGAAGCAAAGATAGGGTTATGAAAACCCCAAATCACAATTAATTCCTCACAGCAGCAAATGGTTGTCTTCCCCTTCCCTGAGGCACTACGGTCCTTTCTGCAGTGCCTTATGGTTTTAGAAGCCGTAGGACAGGCAGTGTTCTGAGGCTCTGGCTGAGCACAATGGGCCTGGACGTTTGGAAAGGCTCTTGAGTGAGTGTCCTGATCAGCACATGGGAAGGATCTGGGAAACCAGCAACAAAAGGGCCTTCCTTGAAGACTTATCACTTGAAAGGCAGTGGCTCATCAGTGCTTTGGAGGCCTGAGGCCTCTCGTGACCACCCTTTGCCCGCTGATCAGTCATATGAAGATATGGCAGGAATTTTGAATTCAGACTCCTCTAGCTTCTAGCCTATATCAGAATCATCGAAACACCCTAAGCTTAGGGTGTTCTTCAAGCCATCACACAGTTACCTTAATTTTCTAAAATATTTGCTGTTAGTCTGGGGTGACTGGCTAAAACCAGTGAAGGGAAATGAAGAAATAACCAGTTTTCCAAAATATATAAAAATGTTTAAAAGCTTCACCAATGACTCTTAGGCCTAAATCTTCAAGTTCTTCCTTGGAGCTTCTAGGCCCTGGTATTCCATAGATTTCCTTTGTTTCTGACATTAGCGCTTAAATGTTTAACTCAAGCCTGAAGGTTTGCCTCAGATAATTCCAGATTTTTCTGCACTCATAGCTCTGGGCAGACTCGTTCAGCCCTGCTTCTTTGACTCCAGCCCCAGTCTTCCCCATGTGTGCTCCATTGTTGTCATGATGCACTTTGCTTTACAACCAGCCCTCTGACTTCCTCAAGTCCGTGCTGGTAAGAGTGAAATGCTGGGCCTGGAATCAGGAAGACCCGAGTTCAAATCCTGTCTTGGATACTGACTAGTTGGGGCAGTTCACTTCACCCCTCATTGGTGTAACAAAATGGGGATAACAAAAGCACCTCCCTTGCAGGCTTTTTGTGAGGATCAGATGAGACCATAGTTGTAAAGTGCTTTGAAAACCTTAAAAAACGATAGAAATGGGGCAGCTAGGTGGCACAGTGGATAGAGCACCAGCCCTGGAGTTGGGAGGACCTGAGTTCAAATCCAGCCTCAGACACTTGACACTATATATAAAGCTAAAGCTCTTCTGAAATACTTCATTCCTTCCGAAGAGCTGTGGTTTTCTTAGTTGGAATGTTCTGTTCCCAACATGGATTTAGCTTCTCCTTACTGTTGTCATTACTTTGGTCAAACAAAGCCCTCCCTTGGCAACTGCCCTTCTAGTGTCAAATTTCTCCATAGGGGTCAGTCCTTGTTGGGCCACAGATACAGTACAGCCCAATCTCTTGGACGGGTCCATTTTAGCTTTCAGTTGGCTTGAACTTGCATCCATGGATAGCTAGTTCCAGACTGACCTACACTTCTAGAATCCACATTGGCCAGCCATGCCAGGATGAGACATCCAGAGCCAGTGCTTCCGTTCAAAGGATTTAAGATACAGGATGGTTTCTGGATTCCAGGCAGCTCCTCTCCACTGGGGGTAATTTTATTTCCTCGGACACATGGGTGTCCTTGCCCTCTTCTGTCTCTTGGTGACAACTGCAGTCAGTGTTAGCTCATTTGCACATCAGACATTTGCAGTCCCACCAGCCTTGTATAGCCCAGGCTTTTTCGAGGGGTTTTGCCCAAGACTGTAGGGAGATTTCCTGTAGCACAGTCTGCTGTTGTTTTGCTAAGAGATTAATTTGTGTTTTAGGTGATCACATTTCTGAAAAAGAAAGACCAGTTCATTAGCCTGGTACTCAAGCACATTGACACCTCTGCCATGATGGACCTGCTGCTTCGCTTGATAAGCTGCGTGGAGCCTGCAGCTCTTCGGCAGGAAGTCTTGAATGTAAGTGTAAGCATTTTATACTTCCCCCTGGGAGAATGAGGGTAGTGAACCAACCCACCCTGGTCAACTCCTGGGTCCTTGGGGCCACCAGCACGGGGAGGCATCACATTCCTTATAGTTGTACTTGGGGACTGCATCATCCCCAGTGTCCCAGAGACACAGAGTGAGAGTGAGTGGATGGAAGGCACCCTCAGGGGAGAAGGTATTAGCAGCTGTTAGCAACTGGGGGGACTGAGCAAGGTATCCTAGGGAAGGGGAAGTTGGAGCTTTGGAGTGATCATACTACACGGGGAGGATAGAGAAGGGCCCAGGACAGAGCCTTGGAGCAGGATGGTCAATCAGGGAAGAAGAGTAATAAACAAATTGGTGTGCGGCATGGAAAGCCCATGCGATGTTTATGTGCCAATGTGTAGTGGTGCCAGTTAGCAGGATTGTGTTCGATTTTGACCATCAGCAATCAGTAGCACCTAAGTAAACAGGGAAGAGAAGACAGGGTAAAATTGACCTGGTAACTATCAGGTGAAGATTCCGAGGTGGGGAATGGAAAGCCAGAATAGGGGAGATAGTCAAGAGGGTGTATGGGGAGGCAGAAGAATTTTGGAGTAAAGGATGGTACAGGGGGAACATTTGTATGGGATGGTGTCGAGGGTATGACCGTCCCTGTGCAGCAGGTGGGGTGGTGACCAGAGTTCTTCTTCCACCCTTATTTACACCTCCCCCATCCCTACTACTGACTCATTGTGTCTAGATGGGCTCCCAGTGTAAACATCCTTTTTTTGCCTGGAAAGTGGTAACTAAAAAATATACAATTCTATTTTTAGCTCTGAGCCCCCAGCCAGAGATAGCTCTGGCAAAACACTTCATTGTTAAATCTACCTTTCCCTGTTTTCTCAGGGTTGTTCCCCCTTGCCAACTGCTTCCTCCAAACTGTATTTCCAGTAAGTACAGCCTGACTAGGAAATGTCTGTGGTTAACACTGTTTATAATGATAAAGTAAATGTTTGAAACGAGAAGGGTAAATAGATTTTCCCCATGGCAAGAGGGAAAAGGCCTTAGGCTTCCATGTCAGAGGCCAAATGGAGAAAGGAAATAAAGAGTTATTGCCTTGGGGTCTCTAATCCTAGGGATTGTCACTAACTTGATATCTTTCCCAATGTATCTTATGCCCGGTCAACCCTCGCAGCCTCGCTGCTGGAGTTCTGGCCCTCATTCCTTATGATGGCTGCCTCTGCCTGGGATGTATTTTCTCATGGCCTTCCCTCCTTCAGCTTCTAGAAGCTGCATTTGTCCTTGATTCCTGTCTCCTGCCTGGATCTACTTGAACCACCAGACTCTTGAACTGTTCAGCTAGGCCAAGTTAGGCTCCCTTTCTAATGATTAAATCAAGGAATTTCTTTGCACTAGATGTGGTTGAAGTCTTACAGGTAGTTTCAACACCACATCAAGTCCCCTTACTTGGATTGGACCATAGCTTCCTGAGCTTGGGAAGGACAGGGTAGCTGGAGATCAACTTTCCTATACCTAGGTGGCCAAAGTAAAGGGAAGGTACAGATTGGGGAAGCTCGAGCCTGAAGGACGTCAGCCTGTAATATAAGGGCCCTGGGTATGAGGAGTCGGGGTGAAAATAAAGAATGTGTGAGCCAGATCTCAAACTCCTCCTAGCCTCTCAGGAGGGACCATGATTAAAGGTATGGTGTGAGACCTGAAAGAAAGAAAGTGTATCTACTGGAGGAGAGTCTAGCTCTCCTGCCCAGCTTCTGATATGTGCCTGACGAAGATGTCAAAGCCTAGCCTAGGGTCAAGCACAGATCCAGGGCATGGGCCTGAAGGAACCCCATGGAAGGCTGACATCCATTTGGGGATCTAATTGTATCACTTTGTAGCCTCTTTTTGTATAATGCTGTATTTACCCTTTCAAGTGACATCTGAATAAACAACCTCACCGGCTCTTCATGCCATCTTTAGTGATAGTGCATCAATGGAAAACAAGGCCATGTTGATGGTCAAGCATTGCCTTAAAACGAACATAGAGAAAGAGTGACGTCCCAGAGCTAAGAGAAAGACCATTTGCTACTTCATGGATGGAAGTTCTTTCTCAGCCCTGTGAGCTTTGCAGGTCCTTATTCAAGCAAAAGCTTTACATTTATGAAAGACTATTCTAATAAGGGGTTTCATATCATCCGAAAAAGAGAGGAATTTTACCTTATTGGAACAGCAGATTGCTCACTGATGGACGTGCAAATGGTAGAAAAAAAAACAAAACCAACAAAGCTGAAGCTTTTGCTCATCTATAGCAGTGAAAACCCGAGAGTTTTGAAAAACAAACCTAAAGCCATGCCCCTTGTGATATTGGAATTGCATTTCAAAGTGTGGGTAAAATAAGAAATCCTTCATCACTGATTTACAAAGTTTGTTGTGGTCATACTAAAAACAGTTATAAAGATGAAGGTCTGAAATGGATAATTCCTCTTTCTTTATACACTACCATGGTACATGTACTCTTCCCTGATAACTTTGACAAATGAGGATACGGCAGAGTTAGCAACTTGACAAGGAAGAAGACAAGATAGGAGCTTCAAGAGCAATTGATTTGAATATCAGAAGATTGTGAGAGATCTTTGGGAAAATTAGTTAATGATCTCTTTATGAGGACACCATAATTGTGTTAACATATGATTCTGTTGGGGAAGGATGCCCCTCCCAGACAATACTCAATTCCTTCTTTGTTCGTTCTAGTAATTAGTGAGTAGTTGCAATTATAACCTAAATTTTCACAAATAGAAAATAAACTTATTTTTCATGTTTTTAGTTTCATTTTTTAAAATAAAGTCCTAATCAAACTTAAAAAAAAAATACTATTTACTATGAAATGTTGGACCATGTTTTTAATAGATTTACTCTTGAGTGGCATTTTTTCAGTACCAAGAATTCTCAGATAATGGGTTTCTGCTCTATTTGATCTGGGTCAGTGTCTTGAATTCATAGGGGCAGCTAGGAGCTCTTTTACTTTTCATGGGTATCACCTCTCTTTTAGCCTTGGTACTTTTTTTTTTTTTTTGGTGAGGCAATTGGGGTTAAGTGACTTGCCCAGGGTCACACAGCTAGTAATTGTTAAGTGTCTGAGGCCGGATTTGAACTCAGTTCCTGCTGAATCCAGGGTCGGTGCTCTATCCACTGCACCACCTAGCTGCCCAAACACATTCTTTTTTTCTTTTTTCTTTTTTTGGGCAGGGCAGTGGGGGTTAAATGACTTGCCCAGGGTCACACAGCTAGTAAGTGTCAAGTGTCTGAGGCTGGATTTGAACTCGGGTCCTCCTGAATCCAGGGCTGGTGCTTTATCCACTGTGCCACATAGCTGCCCCAGCCTTGATACTTTTTAATACTAAGTATCATTCTCCTTGGCAAAGAAAGAAATAAAGTAAGATCCAATTAGCTTTGCTTTCTTTCTGGCCTTGGTTACATCATCTTATACATCTTATACTTGTTAAGGGCTAAGATTCTAGCTAAACTGTCTAAAATATCCAATGAGTGGTCGCCAATAAATTATAAGCTTTAGCAAGAGTTAGACTTTTAAGCGTTTATTAAGGAGAATAAGAATTTGGTAGAGAGAGAAGAAAAGGCCTAGATTCCTATCTATTAAAGGGAGAGCGCATTTCTAGCTCCCTTCTCCACCAGCGTCCCCAGGAAAAAGCCCCAGTCAGAGCACTAGGTTCCTCCTTCTTCCTCCCACTAGCCAACGTCATTTCCTGATGCCAAAGAAAAGACGCATGTTCTTGCCCTCAAAGACCTTGCTTTCATGGCGGAACTTTTCTACAGTAAGTCTCCAGCAGGTGGCGTCATTCCAATCGTTACATACTGAACTGCCATAATTTTTTTAATCCCTTATTTCCCCCATATAGCGTGTTGTTGTTGTTTTAATTTACTTTTTGTTTGTAAGGGTGGGAGTCAGTTGAGTCGATCATTCCTCTTAGCCCTGATAGCTTTATTGGGTGAGAACAGTCATCAGCTGAATCAGCCCTTCAGTGTGAACTGAGAACAGGGGCAGGAACTTTCCCAGTTGAATCCATCAAGGGCATTTCAACCAGGTAGGCTAGGAAATCTGTCTGCTTTGGTTGAGGACATTGGTCAAGGAGGCAGTGTCTGCACTGGGATCTGAAGACAAATGAGACACTGTGAGGAGAGGTACTTAGTAAATGCCTACTTCTCCCGGGCCCTGCTCGACGCGGAGTCCCTGCCCTCAAAGAGCTTCTGTAAATTCTAATGTGAAAGCAAGGACATGGCTAAGTCTGAACTAAGTCAGAGAGAGAGAACAAGTACACACCACAGGGTTGTGAGGAGGTCATGGTGCCAGCACTGGTGAGGGGCTGGCTAGCAGGAAGGTAGAAGGGGCCTGGCGTGTCTGAGGAACACAGAGAAGAAGTTGTGAAGGACTCTAGGAGCTGAACAGAGGAGTTTCTATGTAGTCCTAGAGGGAGCTAATGGAGTCCATTGACGTGCTCAGATCTGTTCTTAAGGAAAATCATTTTGGCATCTCTGTGGAAGGTGGGCAGGGAGGCTGGCGAGGAAGCTATCCACATAATCTAGGTAGGAGATGAGGTGGGCCAGAACTAGGTGTTTGGAGGTGAGGGATGTGGTGGACTTGGCAACTGATTGTATCCCGGGGTGAGGGAGGAGGAGTCAAGGGGGTCTGGAAGGCTAAGGAAGACTATATGCATGTCCTTGAGGGCAGGGCCTGTCCTGGGGCCTTCCTGCATATAGTGGTTGCTTCCCAGCCTTCTTCCCCATGACTCCTGTGTATGGCTCCTCACACATGAGATGCCATCTGCCCTCTCATCATGATCTTTGCACCGGCTGTGCCCCATGTCTGGCGTGCTCCCCTCCTCATGTCCACTCCTCTGAAGGCTCATCTCCAGGGCTGTCCTCTCTGGGCAGCCTTTGGTAATACCCACAGCCTGATGATCTTGTACCTATCGCGTGTGTGCTCACCTGTGTATGGAGGGGCTCGTCCTAGAGATTGCAAGCTCTTCTAGGGCAGGGAGAGTTTGACCTTGGTCTTTGTATCCCCAGCATGAAGGTAGGGGTCCTCCCGAAATGCTTGATTGGTAGTTTAATGAGTGCCGAGAAGAGATGATTTAAATTGAATTGGGGGGGGGGGCAGCTAGGTGGTTCAGTGGATAAAACACTGGCCCTGGAGTCAGGAGGACCTGAGTTCAAATCTCAGACACTTGACACTGAGCTAGCTGTGTGACCCTGGGCAAGTCACTTAGCCCTCATTGCCTCACAACAAAACAAAACATGTTTAGAGGTGCCAAATAAATGGAATTGAGATAAATAGATTAAGGGAATGTCAGGCTGCAAGGTTTTTCAAAGGGGGAAAATTAATCTCATCATTTTTCATTTATTTCCCATTACTCTCCTTGATGCATTTGACTTTTGAGCCAAATTGGCTTCCTTGCTGTCTCCGAAGCTTTGCTGTCCATCTCCCACTTCCTTGCCTTTATGCAAGCTGTCCCTCATGCCTGAAATGGAATCCTTCCTTTACATTTTTAGTCTCCTTCAGGGTTCAGCTCAGGTGCTGCCTCATCTTGGAAATTCATCCTGACTGAAAAAAACTTTTTAAAACCTGATGTTAAAAATAAATAAATAAAAATAAAAAAGAAGCCTGTTCTGACATGCCCCCACCCACTCATCCACATTGTTCTCTCCTCTTCTCTCTCTCCCTCCCTCCTCTCTCTGTGTTTTTGTCTCTCTCCTCTCTCTGTGTTTTTCTCCCTACTTTCTCTTCTCCTCTTGCTCCTCTTTGTGTCTCTTTCCTTTCTCTCTTTCTTCTCTCTCTCCCTCTGTGTCTCTTTATGTCTCTCCTTTCACTCTGGGTCTGTCTCTGGCTCTGTTTTTCCTCTGTCTCTCTCCCTCTTACCCCTCCCTCTCCAATTACCTTGTAGTTATTTATCTGTGTACATGTAACCCCTAACAGAATATGGTACAAGATAAACAACTATAGAACTGAAAGTGGAAGGGAATTTGAAAGAGGTCTAACCCTTTATTTTACATACAAGAAAACTGTGTCCCAGAGGATTTAAGTCACTTGAGCACAGTCACCCACGTAGTATGTGTCAGAGACAGGATTTGAGCTCAGGTCCTTAGTCTCCAATCCAGAACTCTCCACTACACCACACTGCCTCTCATGGAGGCTTCTGGAGCCCAAGACCTGGCTTACAGGGCCTGGTCGTTAATTTCTGTTTGTTGTTGACACAAACATGTAACCTGAGGCTTTCTTTCTTTTCAGTGGCTGAATGAAGAGAACATCATTGAGAGGCTTGTGGAGCTGATCCACTCGGGCCAGGATGAAGATGTGAGTAGGAAGCCCTGGCCGCTCACCTCCCCCACCCTCAGAGCTGTGAGTGACTCGGCTCACCCACACTCACATTGTAGCTGTTGAGCAGTCTAGCCTCTTTGGACAGATTGTAGAGCAAGATGGCAAGAGGTCTAAAAATGGGCATTCCTCCTTACTCCGGTACTACTCTGTCTTGTAACCACATTGCTCCTTGGCTGGCCTGAAGCCTGGGTTTTGCTTCAGCGAATGAAAGAGGTTTTGTTTTTGTACGGGAGGCGGCTAAGGGGTCTTTGTATAGTTTTTGTCACTTCAGAGCATCTGCTATCAAAGGTTTCAGCTTCTTGTCCAAAGAGACTGGAAAGTGGAACTGGTGACTCTGGGAGCGTGGCAGCTGTCTGATGTCTTCACGCCTGCAGCCTCTGCTTCTGGCTCAGAGTCCTTGAATCTTGCCTTGAACCAACTCCTAAAATTTCATGTTTGAGCAGGTTCAGGTGGTGTTACACACTGGAGGGTGGTGCACTGGGACTCCCAGGCTCCCCTTTTCTGTTTGTAGCATTCGGAATGGAGGCCGACAGGCCTTTTGGAAAAGACTCAGACAACATCTGCTTTGGGTACTAAAGTGAAAAGCAATTGATTAATTCTGTTGGCTGCCTCCCTTTGGCCTTGTGCAACAGTTACTATCACAGAATTAGAAGGATTGGAATGGGTCTCCCTCGAAAGGAATCCCCATTAGAAAACCCCCAGCAAGTGGTCATCCAGACTTTATATGAAGACCTGCCACCTCCTGAGGCAGCCCATCCGCTTGGTAAGGAAGCTTTCCCAGCATCAAAGCTAAATCTGACTCTGAAGATTTCGTGCACTCACTTCTCACTGTATGCTTTGGAGCCAGTCAGATTGTCTGGTAACATTTTCCACCTGACAGCTTTTCAGATATTCGAAGGTAGCTGCTGTCTTGTCCCTCTGAGTCTTCTCTGGATTAACCCTGGTCCCTCCCACTAATTCAAAATTACTTGGCAGGTAAAAATGAAAGAAAACAAGACGATTGAAAAACCCATCTCAGCCTAGTGGCTCTTATTTTCTCAAGTAGTGTCTTAAGTTTTCCTTCAGCCTTGTTCTTATGGTATATAACGTAAAAGTAGAGGCCATGTGTCCTGACCTCAGGTCTTAGCTCTAGAGATGACACCAGGGTGGGTGGGCAGTGGGAAGAAGAGAAGCAGTGGAGTCTGTCTGATTTCACCCAACCTTGATAGGAGATCTGTGGGGACAAAAAGTGACAGTAGCTCACAACAACCTTGTGAAGGACCTAATGCCAGGATGATGCCCATTTTACAGAGAAACCAGCTCAGGCACAGAGACCCTTGATGGTATACAGCTCTTGGTTTTTGGAGTTGGGACTTACATTCAGGCTTTATCCCCATAAAGTCTGCTAGACCCATCTACACACTGTCTTGCTGTGCTTGGTTTCTCTGTATATATAACACTTCAAAGACTGTCTTTGGACCTGGGCAGACTTCTTGAGTGACCATTTGGAGGCAGTCTAAAATCTGGCCATCTTCATAGGTACCACGGAAAGGCAAATTCATCTCTTGTAGGATCTGTGTTTCCTGCTTGGGGGGAGGTTCTTGGGCTTCTTTCAACTGTTCTCAGCACAGCAACTTCTCCCTCTATGACAGCCTGACGTGATTGAACAGAGAGGAGTGGGGTGGTAGGTACATTCATATCTTATTTTCTTCACCTAAACAGATCAGAACAGGAGCCTGGGGAACTGAAGCAGCCAAGAGATTGTTAATAGTTGAAGGTAGGGGAACATCACAGTGAGTGACCACAGGTATACTCCAAGTATCCCTGGAGTTCAGAGAACATCATGGATTCTGACAGTTACTGAAAATATAGGGGTTCTGGCTTACATGACCAGCAAGATGCAGGACTAGACATTTTATCTGTTCCTCACAACCTTTCACATATCTCCAAAACAGAAATTATATCCCAAAGATAAAGGAATTTCAACTGTGTCCATGGTCTTTGTGTCACATAGAACCCAAAAGAAGGTAAAAGACAAAACCCGGTGATATCACCCCTACTCTGAGCTCACACGGCACCACATCACTGGCACCAACACTATATTGACTGACCCATGGACTTGGAACAAAAACTAGCCCTACACCAGTGTCTCTGAAATCTGGGCTCCAGGCTGTGGAAGTTTGTTGTGGCCTTCCTGGTCAGCACCCCATCAGGATTCTTAGCTATAACAGAACTTTACAGGAGAGTTGGGAAGAAAGGAAACAGGGAAGGATGTGTTTGGCCTTGAAATGGTGCTGAACTCCATATTCTAGTTTCTCCCTTGTCTCAGAACCTCGGAAACTAAATCCCAAATGACAGAAATCAGCCCCAGCTACAGTGGCACAGCCCTCTGGACTGCTGGGCTAGAGAACTGAGGAGCAGAGGGAATAGGACCGAGCACTGTGTGTGTGGGAGGTGGGGAGGGTGGCTGTGTGGCACTCCACTAAGCTTGAGGGAAAGAGCCCAGCACCCATCTGGGACCACTTCTGTCCCCCTCAAAATCACTTGGGGCAGAAAAATAGGCTGTTCAAGCATTAATCACCCATTGTGGTAGGAAACTCAAGTCTGAGATCCAGCCCCTAGGGAAACCACCATCGGGGGGAGGGAGTCAAAAGGTGAACAATAGGGGGAAAGACTGAAATGACATAAGATCTCAGGAAGAAGAAAACCCAAAGACCCTGAACATAAGCTGATAAAACCAACAGGGAAAACTTTAATAGCAAAGAATGTGACCTCTAGATGTAGTAAATGAGTTCAGGTATCTGAACAAAGGAAAATGATTCAACACTTGATGAAAGAGAGGACCCTGCAGAAATTGAGAATGTGGAACCACAACATGCTGTTCCAAAGTGGTTTAAAAAGAGAATTGAGAATTGTGAGAGCAGAATTTATGTCTTGCACAGCAAAAATAATTGTCAGAACAACAACAACAAAAACCTTGAATCTAAGATGGCAAATCTCACCAAAGAAACCAAAGAGAGAACAGTTGGTTGGGAATGCAAATACACAGAAGTAAAGGACAATCTACATGCTGTCCATCCAAAGGAAACATCCTGCTCATGAAGACGGAATGCATAGAGACTATTTAAAGGTTAATGGATCTCCCGAAGAACAGGAGAAATAAAAAAGTAGATACCACAGTACAAATGATAATGCAAGAAAACTTCTTAGAGCTTCTGAATGTAGAAAATGAAATACCAATGGAAAGAGTTATCACTTCTGGGAGATGTAGAGGGAAGATTGCAAACTCCAAGACACATACTGGTTAATTTTAACAATTTAATTCAGGGGACAGCTAGGTGGCGAAGTGGATAAAGCGCTGGCTCTGGATTCGGGAGGACCTGAGTTCAAATCTGGCCTCAGACACTTGACACTTGCTAGCTGTGTGACCCTGGGCAAGTCACTTAACCCTCATTTGCCCCGCAAAAAACAAACAAACAAAACAATTTAATTCAGAAACAACAGGTCCTTCAAGCAACCAGGAGAAAGACCTTCAAATATAAAGGAAAGGGGGCAGCTAGGTGGCACAGTGGATAGAGCACCGGCCCTGGAGTCAGGAGTACTTGAGTTCAAATCCGGCCTCAGACACTTAACACTTACTAGCTGTGTGACCCTGGGCAAGTCACTTAACCCCAATTGCCTCACTAAAATATATATATATATATATATATATATAGGAAAGAAAATCCAGATAACAGAAGACTGTTGTATACCTGCCAGAAAATGAAGGGGGGATTGGAATGTATTCTGAAGAGTGATGGATGAATGAAAATAAATGGACATGCAACAATAAAGAGGCATTTGTAACATTCTTATAAAGAATACCAGACCTGAAGATTTTATTTGCTTCTTGAATACCTTGTTCAACAGAAATGCAGGAAGGAAAGATGAATATGTTAGCCATGAACAATAACAAACAAGTGACATCAGAGAGACTAGTAAGAGACTTCTTTCTAAAAGTACACCAGGAGGGGCAGCTAGGTTGCACAGTGGTTAGAGCACCGGCCCTGGAGTCGGGAGGACCTGAGTTCAAATCTGGCCTCAGACACTTAACACTTACTAGCTGTGTGACCCTGGGCAAGTCACTTAACCCCAATTGCCTCACTTAAAAAAAAAAAGTACACCAGGAGATTGTCGTGAAGGCAGGGAGTGAGGGGGTGGAGATTGAAAAGGGGTGGAGTCTAAAGAGGGAGGCTTTAATTTGGTGGATTTAATTTTGATGAATAGTCCTATGGGTAAAAAGAGATGTTCTGTAAAGGCAGATTGGCCTTGTCCAATGGATTTTGGTACTTGAAAAGACCACTTATCCTACCTTGGGGTTTGGGAGAGAGTTGTAACTCTTGGGGGCATCTGGTACCTGGGGGAGATTTTGAGGCAAATGGGAAAGGAAGGTGATGGGGGAGGAAGGGTATCAGTTAGTGGTGGGCTACATAATCATCTTGTGGAGAGGACAGGTGGTGCCTTGGTTCAGTATCCTCTGAGCTATAAGTATTGGCTTTGTTCTAGGAGTGAGGTACAATGGAAAAGTGGACTCTGCAGGGCAAGTTCCACAAGGCTGTGGCCGAAACTGTCTAGAATAGATAAAGTAGAAACTGATTCCATAAGGAATACAGAGAATAGAGACCAGGTAATTATATGGGTCATGAACCAGAGACTGAGGGTCTAGAAAAGATAGAAAAAGAGGTTGGATAGTGAAGAGTATGAGAGAAATCATCTTGCAGAGGAACACATCAAATAAAAATTTAAAAACTAATAAGCAGGACTAGTTTAAAGTGAAGAGAGGTGGAGAAAAAACTATTTGAGGGGGGAGGAAGAGTGGAAGAACTAAATAACTAGATAAAAGCAGGAAAGAAAATGGAATTAAGAATCAAAATTCCAAAGGGAATGGGGTAACAAGCAAAAAAAGAGAACCAGGGGCAAGGAGAAGAGAGCTAGTAGGAATAGACCCACCTTAAAAAAGACCAAGCTAAAACTGAAGAGACATAAAATTGTATTTACAACATAACATGGCGGGGGGGGGGGGGGGGGGGCGGGGCGGGGCGGAGACCAATATTAGAGAGAAATGGGGCAAAATATAAACCTCATTCTTATAACTTTAAATGTGAATCAATTAAACAATCCATTAAAATGAAACAGTGGCAGATTGGATAAGAAAGCAAACCCCTATAATCCGTTACTTCTAAGGAGCACATGTATAACAAAGAAACAAGAATAATTGAAGGGGATGGAAAAAATTGACTGTATCAAGTTAATCCTAAATCCTAAAAAGTAGGAGTTGCAATCATGCTATCCGGCAAAGCAAAAACAAGCATTCAAAAAAAAAGGGATAAACAAAAAAATGACATGCTGAAATCAACATAGCATAGACAAATCTAAATCACTACAGACAACAAATTAATATCAGTAATAAACATATATGCTCTAAATTCCTTAGCATCTAAATTCACAAAGGGAGTAATTGAGTTATAAAAAGACATAGATGGTAACACAAGAGTGGTAGGAGAATAAAATATCCCTATTTCAGTCTTGGATAATTTTAATAGGAAGATAGAAGGAAAAATATGAAACTCAACAAATTCCTAGAGAAATTAGAACTAAAAGACTTAGGTAGCTTCTAAAATGGGACTGCAAATGAGCATGCATATTTCTTAGCACTGTATGAAACTTTTTTTTTTGGAGAAGTCGTGTCATGAGTTTGCATGAAACTTTTTACAAAAATTGACCATGTATTAGGGCACAGAGATATTACAAGATATTACAAGCAAATGTAAAAAGGTAGAAATAGTAAATACATCTTCTATAAACCATAACACAGGTATACACATTTGGGTACATTTGTGTACATTTGTGATTCAGGTACCACAAATTAAGAGAGAGATCCAAATGGAGACTTGACAATGAAATCCCAAATAATGAGTGGATCAAAAACTAAATAATAGAAAAATTATGTAAAAGAAAATGATAATGATGAAACAACAGTTGAAATTTCTAGGATGCAGTTAAAGCAGTCCTAAAGGGGGGAAAACAATATCCCTACAAACACAGATTAACAAAATAGAAAAAGAGAGGATTAATGAACTGAATATGTATTTTTTTTTTTATTTTTTTAGTGAGGCAATTGGGGTTAAGTGAGTGACTTGCCCGGGGTCACACAGCTAGTAAGTGTTAAGTGTCTGAGGCCGGATTTGAACTCAGGTCCTTCTGAATCCAGGGCCAGTGCTCTATCCACTGCACCACCTAGCTGCCCCTTGAATATGTATTTTTTTTAAATTTTACATATAAGGTATTTTATTTTTTCCGTTACATGTAAAGATAGTTCTCAACTTTTGTTTATACAAGCTTTACAATTTCAGATTTTTCTCCCTCCCTCCCCTCCCTCCCCCCTCCCCTAGACAGCAGGTAATCTGATATAGATTATGAATATGTATTTTTAAAAATTAAAATCCAACAAATAAAACTAAAATAAGCACAAAAAAGAGTACATTAAGAATTAAAGGAGAAATAGGTAAATTGGAAACAAATGATAACCAGTGTTAACTAAAACTAAAAGCTGGATCTTTAAAAAGACTAATAACATGGATAAACTTTTAAATAATCTGGTTTAAAAGAAGACATCAGAAAAAACCCCACACAATTAAATAGCAAGTGAACAGGTTGAAATTGCATCAAAACAACTCAGTTCCAGAATAGGAAATAGATCTAAATGTAAAGGAACTACCAAAGTACCCATACTGAACAAATTATTCTCAAAAAGTGAGAAATAAAGGAGCTTCCTAGAATCTTTTTTTGGGACAAATATAGTCCTAATAGTTAGACTAGGGAAAGAGGAAACAGAAGGAAAAGCTGTAGACCAATATTAATGAATATTAACTAAAAAATTTTAAACAAAATTCCATTGAACAGATTAAAGTGATTTAGCTAAGCAATAATTTATTATGATCAAGTAGAATTTATACCATGGATCATTTGACATTAGGAAAACAATCAACATAATTAAGCACACTAAAAACCAAAACATCCAAAACCATATAATTAATAAATGCAGGAAAAAAACTTTGACAAAGAACAGCACTCATTTATGCTTAAAACCCTACAAAGACAGGCATAGAGGGACTTTTTAAAAACATCATAAACAGCATCTATCCAAAACCAAAACCAAGGATCATTTGTAATGGAATACACTAGAACCTTCTCCAGTAAATATAGGAGTGAAACAAGGATGCCCATTATTATTTAATATTGTTCTGGAAATGTATTGATAAGACAAGGGAAAAATTGAAGGCATAAAAATAGGTAAAGAGGAGATAAACACTATTCTTATTTGGATATGGTATACTTAAAAAATCCTAGGGAATCAGCAAAGAGACTAATTGAGACAATTTAATTATTAGCTATTAATTGTTAAAGTAATAGCTTTAGCAAAGTTGCAGGCTACAAAATGAACCCTCATAAATCAGTGGCATTTCTATATAATAATAAGTCTCAAGAAGCAAAAATAGAAAATAAAATCACGTTTTAAATAAGTACAAAATGCATAGAAATCTGGTGACTGACCCACCAAAGCACACAAAGATTTGTATGGAGTCAATTATAAAATACTCCTTAAAGAAATAAAGAAATGGCAACTTAAATAAAAGAAATAAAGAACAACTTAAATCTTCAGTGCATGGTTAGTCCATACCAATATAATAAAAGTACTACCCAAGTTAATTTACAATTTCAATGCTATACCAATCAATCAAAGGAATACTTTATAGAATCTGATAAAATAATAAAATTCATTTGGAAATACAAACAATCTAGAACATCAAGGGAAATGATTAAAAGAAATAGGAATGAAGGGGAAATAGCACTTCCAGACCTCAAACTATATTGTAAAGCAGCAGTCATCAAAACCATCTGGTATTGAGTAAAAAGGGCAGCTGCAGTGAGAATGCCAGGCCTGGAGTCAAGAAGACTCTTCCTGAGTTCAAATTTGACCATAGACAATTACTAGCTGTGTGACCCTGGGCAAGTCACTTAATTCTGCTTGCCTCAGTTCCTCATCTATAAAATGAGTAGGAGAAGGAAACGGTAAGTCACACCATTATCTCTGCTAAGAAAACCCTAAATAGAGTTACAAAGACTCGGCCATGACTGAAATGACTTGAAATGACTGAACAACATTAGTTTAAAAAATTAGAGGGAGAATCAGAAAAAAATAGAACTCAGTAATCCAGTGTTTGATAAAATGGAAAATAGAAATTATCTAGGAAAAAACTCCTTATATGATTAAAAAAAAACTGCTGGGAAAACTAGAAAGCTATCTGGCATAAATTAGGCTTAGACCAACACCTTATACCATATTCCATAATACATTCCAAATGGATATATAACCTTCATATTAGAAATCGTACTATTTTTAAAATTAGAAGAGAAGTAGATAATATACCTCTCACAGCTATGGGTAGGAGATATATTTATTCTTTTTGGGGGAGTGGGGGTGGGGCAATGAGGGTTAAGTGACTTGCCCAGGGTCACACAGCTATTAAGTGTCAAGTGACTGAGGCCAGGTTTGAAATCAGGTCCTCCTGAATCCAGGGCTAGTGATTAATCAACTGTGCCACCTAGCTGCCCCCAGATACATTTATTCTTAACCAACCCAGAGATAGAACTAATTACAAAAGATAAAACAGATAACTTTGCTTCCATGAAACCGAAGAGTTTCTGTACAGACAAAAATCAATGTACTTGAATAAGAAGAAAAATGGTAAAATGGGGGGGGGGGGAATCTATATATCACATTTCTTTGATAAGGGTTTGGTATCCCAGATATGTAAACAACAACTACATATGTAAGATTGATAGCCATTCCTCAATAGATAAGTGGTCAAAAGATATGAATAGTTTTCAAAAGAACTGCAGAGTATCCACAGCCACTTGTAAAAAATGCTCCAAATCACTAATAATGAGAAATGTCAATCAAAACCACTCTGAAGTTTTACTTCACAACTTGCAAATTGACAAAGATGACCAAAAATGGCCACTGTCAGTGTTGGAGGGATGGTGGGATGATAGGCACATTAAGAGATTGTTAGCAGATCTATGAAATGATACAACCATTTGGACCCATTTGGGAAAGCAATTTGAAATTCTGCACATAAAGTGACTAAAATATCCTTATCCTTTGAACCAGAGACTCCATTACTGAACTTGTTTCCCAAGGAAGCCATTGATAAAAAGAAAGTCCTCAAATACACCAAAATATTTATGGCACTTTTGTGGTAGCAAATAACTGGAAGCGAAGTAGATGTGCATTGATTGGGAAATGTCTAAATAAATTGTGGTTTGTGCATGGAATGTAATAGTCTTGTGTTGTAAGAAATGTGTATGAGATAAATACAGAAAAAACGTGATACAGAGTAAACAGAACCAAGAAAACAATGACTACAGTGGGGGGGGGGGCACACCAAAAAATCAAAAGCAAATATAACAAAATTATAAAAACCTAGTAGGATTGAACCCAGAATGAAGAGAGATGAGAAGATACCCCAACCCACCTCTTGGTGAAGGGGGGAGGTCCACAGGGGTTACACATGGCAGGTTTGGGAACTTTTTCGGTGTATTGGTCAATTGTGCTAGGTTTTTTCCTTCTTTTTGGGGGGTGGGTTATGTCTTTTAAAATACGATATAAAATTGTTATATTGTATAGCTCTACGTGGTGTGTTTTTTAAAATTGCTATTGATGTGGGGATGGAATTTGGGGTCCAATTGATTGTGAGTCGTCCCAAAAGAATTACAAGACTCAGTGACTCAGTTTCCTAAGTTTTATTGCAATACTGTGAGTGATCACAGGGAGAGAACCAAAATATTGAAAAGGTATCTCTCAAATAAGGAAAGGAAAAACAGTTATATTTATAGTATAGATAAATTGATTATCAGTCTCATTATAATAATCTCCACCTTGGGGAGGTACAAGAGAGAGCCTATCTTTCTCATTATAATATTCTCCACCTCTGGGGAGGTACAGGGGAGGGCTTATCCTAATTTGGAGTTCCTGGGGGTCCTAAGCCAACCCCTGAGGTGGGTACCTTTTTCAGTGGAGGTGTGTTTTGGGGGTTTACACGTCATAAGGCGAATCTGGGGACAAATATGGCCTTTTCTGCGCATGTCTCTTTCTGATTTCCATAATAATTTTTCATTAGAATTTCTATAGGTGTCTCTTTTGTAGCTGGGACAGGAATGGATAAAATACCCTGCTTTTGCTCCTGTGTTAGAGAACGAGAAGTTGGTGTCAGTTCATAGCCCAAATACCGAACCTTTTGAAGGGATATCTGAGCCTTTTTAATAGAAACTTTGTAACCCCCTTTTCCCAAGAAAATTTAAAGTCTCAGCTGCATCTTTGTAAGAGGAGGCCCAGTCAGGACTGCAGATGAGAATATCATCTACATACTGTATGACCACCCTCCTCTTCAAATGCAAATCTCTCAAATCCTTACTAAGAGCATTTCCAAATAAATGACGGCTGTCCCGCAATTCCTGAGGCAGAACGGTCCAGCAATAATTGCTATAAATAACAGTTTTAGGTAAGCATATTTTAATTATATGCCAGTAAAGGATTGACCATGAGTCTCCCTAACTTCACCTGGTCTCAGGCCACGGGGTAGAGAAAGTAGGGAGAGAGCTTCCATGTGGCAGTTAGCAGCAGCAGGAGAAAAGCCCCCAAAGCCCCATGCTGTCTCCCAGAAAGACAGCATGTGGTCTCAAGGAGACCTGAAAACTCCACAAGTCCTACACTGTCCTAAAAGGGAGAGCCAGGAAAGGCTCTAATGGCGGCTCCCGAGGGTGTATATCCTTTATTGATAGAGGCAGGTTATTATCCATTGATCAAAGCTCATTGGTTAAGCATTATTCAATTCCATTGGTTTACCTGATTTTAAAATGGTCCACATTAAAATGAACTTTACCATGACTTCCAGGAAAAGAAAGCAAAAGACTTTTCCCGAAGTTGCTCAAGGCAAAGTACATTATCTAAGTGTGGTTTGATCCCATCAGTCCTTCACTGAGCTAGACCAAAGAATCATTCTCCATTTCTTTTGTTCCCTTGGGTTTATCCCAGGTCAAGGAGAACTGGACTTTCTGGAGTTGGGGGGGGGGGAGAAAGGACTGAGAAACTGATCTCTGAAATCCATTATTCTCCAAGAAATTCATTATTAATCATTATCTCACAGTGGGAAGGGATACTGTGGTGGTATAAAAACATAAAAACTTCTTTTTTAATTTGTAATATAGGGTAATCCTTTCCCTAGAGGAGCCTTGATCCATATTCCTTGGGAGAGGAAATTAGAACTAAAGAGTCTGTCATAATTGCATTTACCTGGTACAAAGGAAGCCATCACTTTTTAGGATACATTTCTTCATTCTGTCCGGGGGAGCTGGGAGTGGGTGGGGGGATGGTGGTGGTAGTCCTTAGGTATTCCTCGGTAAAGAATTACACTCTGGCCCACAGTCCAATTAGAATTAAAATGGTCTTTTATTTGGGTGCTAGAGAAAGTGATGAGGGGGAAGTGGAAGACCGCCTGGAGGGGAGATGGTTTAGAAACCTCTTCCTCTCAGAACAGAAGGAATGCAAAAGCTTTTGCAGAGGATAGGTGGGGTGACCACCTGAACATGGAAAGTTCCTTTTGGGGGGTGGGGTGGCAAAAGATTCCTGAGAGTCAGAGGGATTTTCTTTTTTTTTATTTGGAATAATAGTCCTGACCTCTGGAGTTATCTCTGTCTCCTAGGTCAGGTAGTAGCCACGCCTAACTGACTTTCCTGCTATAGAATTTTATCTCCCCTTACTTCTTAGGTGTGTCTGTCCTGATATTTAGTTGGCCAGTTTAAACTTTAATAGTCCCTTGACTATTTGATATGTTTGTCCTGTCCTAAGCCCCATGTCTCCTCTAGAGAGGCAGCTTGATAAATGGTAAACAGTGCTGGCCCTGGAGCCTGTCTGGGTCCAAGTTGTGAGTTGCCACCTTCCTCCCTTATAAACTATGTCATCTTTCTGACCCTCAGTTTCCTCATCCACAAAATAGCATTTGGAATACAGTAGATAATAATTGTGTGTTGAACGAATATGGGTCCTGCTTTACACCTGCTGTTGTGAGGATCATGTGAAGCTGTCCAATTTGCCATCTTTAATGCTCAATAAGAAGGCTACTGTGAATTGGAGCAAGTTTGTTTGTTTGTTTACCAGTGTACTGATTAAGAAAGGAGAAACAGGAGGAATATGTGGTTTCATCTCTCCTACACTATCTTCTTTATTCTGGCTAACAATTGTCTTTGGGATGATTCTTGTCATTTGTGATTATTCTCAGAGACAATCAAATGCTTCTCAGACCCTCTGTGATATCATCCGACTCAGCAGAGACCAGAGCAGTCAGACACAAGAGATTTCTGAGCCTGACCCCCTCCTCACCGCCCTGGAGTCGTGAGTACCCAGTAACACAAGGCAACCGGCCACATTGTCCTTCAGTTCCATGTCAGCTATGTCCTTCCAGCTTTAGAGAAGTCTTTAATTTGGGCATTGATTTCAGTTCATTTTTGTCTCTGCGTACTGTTAGTCGGGGCAGTCTTCAGAATGGACTGCCCAATGCTTTCGTGCCTGACGTCCTGCTGGAGTAAACGCCAGAGGATGAGCATGGCTGCATCAGCCGGGCTTTCCTGTGGTTTGGTGGGTCCTCAGACTTGACCAGTCACTTTCCTTCTGAGCTTAGTCGGAATTCAGTCTCTTCTTTTTCCCCTTAACAGCCAAGATGCCTTTGGTGCATTCTCCTTTTCCCCAACAGTAACTCAAGTGTCTATTTAACAGACAGGGCTGTGTGGAGCAGCTTCTAAAGAACATGTTTGACGGAGACCTGACGGACAACTGTTTGGTCAATGGTACGCAGGTTTTACTGACGTTGCTGGAAACAAGGAGGTCTGGGTAAGTCCTTATGAAGGGTCTACTACGTGACAGGCGTGAGGCCAGGCATTGCTAAGAGAGAGAGGCAGGACCAAAGTTGTCCTTGTCTTGGAGGAGCTGACACCATCTACAAATGGGACTCTATACAAGAGATATGCAAGATACATAGAAGGTAGTGTGCGGTGAGAGGCCCTGCAGTTGTGGGTATCAGGAAGGGCCTCATGTATCAGGCAGGGCTTCAGTGGAGCTTCAGAGCAAACCAGGGATTTGAAGAGGCAAAGATGGGGAAGATGTGCCTTACAGGAAGGTGATAGGGGTGGTGCAAGGGCATGGAGAAGGGAGAGGGACTGCTGAATGTGAGGAGCAGCGAGAACGGCAGGCTGCCTGAATCCCCAGGGGGGAGAAAGAGCCCAAAACAAGGCTGAAAAGTGAAGGGCTTTGAATGCCAAGCTGAAGAGGAAGGTCAGCAGAGCCAAGAGAACAGTGTACAAAGTGACTCAACAATGTAAATGGAAAGAACACAAAGCAAAAGTGAATGTTGCACAATGTAAAAGAATAAGCTTTTCCCCAAAGAAAAGATCCATGGGTGTCAAATGTCACACATTCTGTCAAACTTCATCAATGGCCTGATTGCTTTTGCTGATTTTTTTTCCTCCTTGTTGTAAGGAATGGCTTACTGGGAAGGGTGATTTCTGGTTATAGAAAAATGAAAATATCCATAAAATCTTTTTTTTTTTAAAGAAAAAACAATTCTAACAATTTAGGCCATTCAAAAATTGAGTGTGTTGCTCCTTTCAGGAGTGGTTTCTCTGTCACATGTAAGTATTCAGACAGAGGCAAGATGACCATTTGTTAGGGGTACTATAGAGGAGAGTCATGGGGACTGTGATGAGATCAGATCCTGTGACCTCAAAGTTCCCTCCAAGTCATAGATTGTATAAATCCTTCGAGAGATAGAAAATGGGGTTCTGGCTACATCTTCCCTTTGTTAGGGTTCTGCTGATTGAATACTTATAGTACCAACTCCTTCCTTGTCCCCTCCCCCAAATTTTGCTTTCCAACTGAATTTTATTTTCTGCCATATATTTCAGCTAAACTCTTACTTTTAGTATACACTTGGCTTAAAATTATGTCTCATATGTCTTTGGTTCAACAAAATTTTAAGTGCCACTGCATGAGGTGCTTGAGATACACAATCAAAATGGTCTCTGCTCTCAAAGAGTTTTCCATTCTACTGAGATGATAATAACATGTACACAGATAGGTAAATTCAAGGTAATTTGGAGGAGAGAACTCCCTGAAGGTAGGGACTGTCTTGTTTTTGTATCTTGTCAGTTTAAATGGACAAAGTCATCAATTACTGCTTTTCTTTTGTGTCATGGATGTTTAAAAAGTTAACACAGTGATGCCCTTCCAAGTACCTATTGGTGTCAGGCTCACCAAGTTGGTTGGGTCAAGAACTTTCATGGGGGACACAGTCAAGATGGCAGAATGAGAGGTGGCATTTTTGCCTAACTCACCTGGCATACCTCCTTCCCAAGAACCTAGAAAACACACCAGATTGAGTTCTACCCCATGGCAGTTGTTCTTTGTAATTTCTTGAAATAAGATGTCTAGCCATGAACAGAAAAAGAGCCTGGACATCTTATTTAAAAAAATTACAAAGAACAACTGCCCAGGGGCAGCTAGGTGGTACAGTGGATAGAGTACTGGCCCTGGAGTCAGGAGGACCTGAATTCAAATTTGGCCTCAGACACTTGACACTTACTAGCTGTGTGACCCTGGGCAAGTCACTTAACTCCAACTGCTTCACCCAAAAACCAACCAAACAAAAAGAACAACTTCACAAGTATCTTAGAACTCAAGGGCAAAATAGAAATTGAAAGAAGCTACTGGTGACCTCCTGTAAGAAACCCAAAAATGAAAACTACAAGAAATTTTAAAGCCAAAATCCAAAGCTCCCAGATCAAAGAGAAAAGGTTGCAAGCAGCTGGAAAGAAAGAATTCAGAAAGAAAATATTGCAAAGCAATAGTTGGGATCATCCAAGAGTTAGCATTTAAAGGAACATAGCACTTCGAGGATTACAGTCAAGAATAACCTACCCAGGAAAACTAGAGGAGAAAAATATGGACATTTAATGAAACAGAGGACTTGTAAGCATTCCAGATGAAAAAAGCTGAGAAGAAAAGCTAACATTCACAGGACTAAAGAGAAGCATAAAAAGATAAATATAAGTCAGAATTCATAAGGGACTAAACAAGGCTCGATTATTTACATTCTTAGATGGAAAGATGATACAAAGAACCCCTCAGAATTTTATCATCAACAGGGGTTTTAGAGGGAGGCTAATTAGGAAAGAGGACCTAGGTGTGATTCTATTATGTCTGGATGATCTCAAAAGAAGGACAGAAGGGAAGAGGAATTCCTTGGAAGAGGGGGGGAATGGGAAGGAAGAATGGGAAAATTACCTCACATAAATGAGGCATGCAAGGAAGCATTTAAAAAATGGAGTAGGGGAGTGAGCAACTCTTGAACCTCACATCTGTATTCAGACATCATCTGTTCTTTCTTTGGAAATGGATTGCATTTTTCATAAATCCTTCAGAGTTGTCTTGGATCTTTGCATTGCTGAGAATAGCCAAGTTATTCACAGCTGATCATCTTGCAGTATTGCTGTTACTTTGTACACAGTACATCTCACTTTGCATCAGCTCATATAAGTCTTTCCAGATCTTTCTGAAAGCATCCTGTTCATCATTTCTTACAGCACAATAGTTTTTCATCATAATCTCATCCCACGATTTGTTCAGCCATTTACCAATTGATGGGCATTTCCTCAATTTCTAATTCTTTGCACCAGAAAAGGGCTACCATAAATATTTTTTGTACATAAAGGTCCTTTAACTTTTTGGGTTTTATCTCTTTTTGGTGGTAGTGGTAGTGGTATTACTAGGTCAAAGAGTATGCAGGTTGAACCTCACTTTCAACTGAACTGGTTCAAAGAGAGAATACATGTACAAACGTAGTCAGGTACAGAAATTCCTTTTCCCCCAACAGGGAAGTGGGAGAGAAAGGGGTTAAGAAAAAAGATGTGGGGTGAGAGGGAGGGTAGATTAAAGAAGGCTAGGGTCAAAAGCAAAGCAGTCTCTTTAAAGAGGGGACAATGTGAAAAAGAGAAGGACAATTATAAGACAATTGGATGGAAGGAAACACATAATTAGCAATCATAACTGTGAATGTGAATGAAAGGAACTTACCCATACCCCAGTCTTGTCATATGCTGCTAACTCAGCCTTGGATACTCCTTCCTATCTCCCTCAGCTCTCTCTCCTCTCTGATTAGAGAACTCAATGGGGGCAGCACTAAACTCCTCCCAAAGCTTTCCTTTATTATAGAGGGCAGAAACTGAACTTTCCAGCTCAAAACACTTCCCATCTGCAGCTCTGCCTGGTTTCAACCCCACTGAACAAGATGTCCCCATGTCAGATACCCACTGGTGTCATTCCCCACCCCCTTTGGTTCCCTTCCCCAGTCCTTCCCTGAAGGCTCCCTGCCTCCTTTTCCAGTTTCTTTTTGTGTTTTTCTTCATTAGATTCTAAGCTCTTTCCAGTATGTACAAAAATATTTGTAACCGCTCTCTTTGTGTGGTGGCAAAGAATTGGAACCTAAGGGATGCACATCATTTGGGGAATGGCTGAATAAGATGTATATAATTTTGAGGGAATATTTTGTGCTGTAAGAAATGTTGAAAGGGATGGTTTCAGAAAAACCCAGGAAGACTTGTATGAACTGATGCAAAGTGAAGTAAGCAGAACCAGGAGAACACTGTACATAGTAACAGCAATACGTAACAGTGACCAACTACAAAAGACTTAGCTACCCTGACCAATACAACGATTCACAACAATTCCAAAGGACTCATGATCAAAAATGCAATCCACCTCCGAAGGGAGAACTGATGAACTGTGAGTGCGCATTGAAGCAGACGTTTTTCACTTTGTTTGTTTCGTTGTTTTTTTTTAATGGCTAATGTGGATATTTGTTTCGGATGACTGTACATAAATGTAATGTGTTTCTTGTCTTCTCAATGGATGAGGAGGGAGACAGAAAGAATTTAGACCTGGAAACAAAGTAAAATGGAATTTTTTTTTAAAAAGAGCTTTCATTGTTGCAAGCACATGTGATGCTGTCATTCATGCCTTGGAGCCAATGAGCACATTAGGACTTTGGACAGAGCATGTGGGACAGCTGATAATGGGAAGGGGCCTGGTAGGGAACACAAGTGTATCAGGTCAAGGCCAGAAGGTCAGGGAGTGTAGGGGAGACATCCCAGTGCTCTGACTGCTGTACAGCTGGGTCTTCTTTGGCAGCAGGAAGGCTCTAGGAACTGGAATGTGAAGAAATGAGCTCCCCTTGTGCTGAAGAGAGCCAGGCCTGGTAGGAGGGGACAGACACCCAGGAGCAAAGGGGTCCTCGGCCCTGGCCCAGCAACAAGCTTCTGTCTGCCCTGATGGCCAGGAGTGTTTTAGGAGTCCCGGAGAGTCAGGGCTGACTTAAAGCATTGGCAGGTGAAGGGCTGGAAGAGCTGTGGATGACTGAGAACATCCCTGCTTGGGGGCCAGAGCCTTCAGGGAAGGACTGGGGAAGGGAACCAAAGAAGTATTTCTTGGCAATGAGGGCGAGGGGGCAGTAGCAGTGTCTTCTTCCTCCTCCTCCTGCTTCTCCCTGTCAGGAAGACAAGCAGAAGGACCAGAGGCTGAGGCTCTGTTAGCCCCGCTTTCACCCTAGCCCTGAAAAGGGCCTCTGGGGGCTGCTGATGGAAGCCTAGCTCCCTCTTCAGGAAAGACTGGGAATTGCCCAGAATAGAGGCTAGTGTGAGTGTGTCTATTGAAG